>NC_051139.1:3191043-3538911 GCF_014839805.1 Manduca sexta
TCTACCCCAGTTGTTTATAGACCCTACAGGTTGTCTCATCCTGAACGTCAACATGTTCAGCAGATGGTTGATCAAATGGTTCAATATGGTATAGTGCGCGAATCTAGCTCGCCTTACGCAAGCCCTATAGTGCTTGTGCAAAAGAAATCTGGCGAAAAACGTCTATGCGTGGACTATCGTGCTTTAAATAGACGCACTAAACGTGATCATTACCCGCTTCCACGCATAGAAGAATTACTTGACCAGCTCGCAGGGCACTCGTTGTTTACCACACTGGACTTGGCTTCTGGGTATCATCAAATACCTATAGCGGAAACATCCAAGGAGAAGACTGCGTTTGTCACGCCTGATGGACAATACGAGTACAATCGTATGCCCTTTGGGCTGGCAAACGCGCCTTCAGTATTTCAACGGGTGATCCACAAAATCCTCAACAAAACCAAAGTTCCATATGTAATTATTTATATGGACGATATTTTAATCCCTGCAAAGACCTTCGATGAAGGGTTAGTGCGTCTTGAAGAAGTCTTGAAATTATTGCAAGGGGCTGGTTTGACTCTGAGGATGGAAAAATGTAATTTCTTTCTAGAAAATATAGTTTTTCTTGGTTTTGAAGTAGACAAAACCGGTATACGTCCTGGAAACCAGAAAATTCAAGCCGTGTCTATGTTCCCTACTCCGCAAAGTCAAAACGATGTTAGGAGATTTCTCGGTTTAGCTGGGTTTTTCCGAAGATTCGTAAGTGGTTTCGCTCTGTTAGCCAAACCCCTAACAGAACTTCTTAAGAAAGATGTTTCTTGGCAATGGTCAAAATCTCAACAAAATTCTTTTGATACACTTAAAGGGGTACTCGTAGAACGACCAGTACTGGCGTTATACAACCCTAACGCAGAAACACAAGTACACACTGATGCAAGTAAATTTGGATTAGGCGGGATTTTATTGCAAAGAACTGGATCAAATCCGTGGAGGCCTATATCTTACTATAGTCGTCAAACTAGTCCTGATGAACAGAAGCTTCATTCCTTCGAGCTTGAGACGCTCGCTGTAGTTTGCGCACTGAATAAGTTTCGAACTTATCTGTTAGGCATAAGATTTACCATAGTATCTGATTGCAATGCACTCCGATCCACCTTTACTAAACGAGACCTGATTCCCCGGATTTCCCGATGGTGGATTCAGTTCTTAGAATTTGATTGCGATATTGAGTATCGCCCAGGCGAGAAAATGGCACATGTAGACGCATTGAGCAGAGGAGCTATATTGGAAGAACAGCAGCCAACTAGCATTTTAGATATACTGTCTGTAAAAATTGAGGACTGGATTACAACCGTTCAGTCGGCAGATGATGAAGTAAGGCGAATTAAGGATATTATACAAGATCCTGAAACGTCTAAAATTGCTGCCATACACAAAGAATACCAAGTCAAAAATGGAAGAGTATATCGTGTGATGGAGAATGAGGAAATAAGATGGGTAGTGCCAAGGGGTGTTCGCTGGCAGGTCCTGAAAGCCAACCACGACGATGTCGGTCACTTTGGCTTTGAAAAGACCTTACAGCGGATTAAATCTTTATTTTGGTTTCCGAAAATGCGGAAATTCATTAGAAAGTATGTAATGGCATGCTTAGAATGTGCCCATCACAAGGTTCCATCGGGAGCTAAAGAAGGTGCATTACATCCAATCCCTAAGGTAGATGTCCCAATGCATACTTTGCATGCTGATCACCTTGGTCCGTTTCCAAAGAGCAAACGTGGTAATACGTATATACTTGTCATCATAGATGCTTTTACAAAGTATGTGTATCTCTCCCCAGTGCGTAGCACAAAATCTAAAGCAAGCGTTAAAATTTTAAGACGTATTTTAGTTTATTTGGTCCTCCAAGACGCCTCATTACCGACCGAGGGACTACTTTCACCAGTAAAAGATTTAAGACGTTTATACAATCAGTTGGAGCTAAACACATTCTTAATGCAGTTGCAACTCCACGCGCTAATGGCCAGGTTGAGCGGTGTAACCGCACAATTCTGGCCTCATTAGGTAGTATGACCCATGGTAAATCTGATGATACCTGGGATGCGTTTTTACCTGATGTACAATTAGGTATAAATACCGCCATACACGATACTACTAAGAGAACGCCTACTGAATTATTGTTTGGGCGCAAGGTAGCGAATCCATTTAATGGGGTTTTAAATAATATTTCAGAAGAGATTGACGAACTTTCAAAGGAAGAGCATATTGAGAGTATGCGAGCGGATGCACGTAAGCGTATTGAACTAAATCAGGAAAAAGCTAAAGACCGATTTGATAAACGTCGTAAAACAGTTACAGAATATAAGGTAGGCGATTTAGTTAGGGTGATTAGAAATATAGTAGGAGGATCAGGAAAATCAAAAAAATTAGAATCTAAGTGCCAGGGCCCTTATCGTATAAAAAGTGTGCTTCCTAACGATCGATACCTCATAGTGGATACGCCACTTACACGAAAGGGTAGACCATATGAAAATATTGTGTCTGCCGAAAATATTTATCCATGGATGAACTTTCGTGCACCTTCTTTTTCCTCAGGTGATGAAAGTGACTCTGATTAAATATATTATTTACTCTAATTCTTATACATTATGTAATGGTATTGAAAAGAGAATCATTGACAGTGAAAGAATGTACCTACGAGATGTACGTGAATTTAAACACATTATCTGTAGACTTATATTAACGTACTTAACAATATATGAATGAAAAGCGAAATAATCTACATAGCATAGAGCTGAATTAGATTTGAGCTCAGCATGAGTGTTATGTGTGACAAATTGTATCAAATTGGTAATACGTAAAGAGTAGGTGATTTTATACATAAGTTATATTTAATATTGTGATTATTATTATAATATAAAGCGATACTGTCTGTGTAACACAGAGCTCGTGCGAATGTGAGCCGAGCATGAGTGTTATGTTGGAGAAGCCTTATCAAGTTGATGGTGAAAGAATAGAAGTAGCTATCCTCTTGATGGGCTATAGTGACGTTATAGCATCAGCATTGATGACATTAAAGCAAGATGGCAGTGAAAGAATAGAAGTAGCTCCTCTTGCATAGTTATAATAACCTAAGAATGACGTGTATGAATCAATGATAACTGTAAGGAATTATTTAGTAAGTATAAGTCATTTGTGTAATGTTATAGTAAGTATGCACCAATAAGAAAAAAATTGTATTTAATTTTGAAATTGAATTTTTTTTGTTGTAATTTTAAACGAGGGGACTCGTTATTGTGACGGATGGCCGACTGTTACGTTCATTTATTAATGTCATATCACTAATCAATAGTTTATCGTTGATATGACTCTTCTGTCGCAACACTAGTTGTTCAATAGTTGTCGTTGACGGTAGTTTCTAATACGGTCGGGCATTCGAACACGAACTGTCGGCAAGGAAGAAAATAGCGAAGTGTGCTAGAATAAAAGTGATTTCAATCAATTGTGTTTATTCCTGCAAATTCCTTCTGAGCGTTTTACATACATCTTTTAATTAACACGATATTATAAGGTTTAAGATATTTTTTTTGTTTAATAATTTATTTGAAACATGATATTATTTGAATTAGTACACAATTGATAACTTTATTTTCATAGTGAAATCGTGGCCAGAACCCAAAAGGATGTTCAAAAATGACTAAAGCAGTCTATATTATTCAAATACCCCAACCATGCGTACTCAAAAATATTTGTTTCTACAAGGTTGTCAGTTCAAGAAAAAATGCCAAAAAAGATTCTCATTATATTTTCTCAAAGTGGCAACCTTACAAATATCGACCGTGACCAGAGACCGCGCGGAGATCGAAAGTGAAAAGTTGGTAACACATAGCACTTCCTCGCATCGGCCAATGACCCGCGCGAGGTCACCTGCAGAGAACTGACCCCACACACTTCCACTGAAATACGGACCCCCACTGTGGAATTGAGTTTTCTGTGCTCTGTTCTAATATATATTAAAGAGGTGAAGTTGGTATTCACCTTGGAGATAATTTCCAATTGCTCCAATTCTGAAAATTCTTTAGTTAATGAAACCACGTACATACAATACCTGAGACCTATTGCCTATTTGTTATTCTGGGAATAAAATATAATGCAAATGGTGCCAGAAGTAAAATCTAGTATTACTCGTATATTAAAAATGTACCAAGTTTATCAGGAAAGGACTGAACTGATTCTATTATTCTTTAATTATAAGAAATCATCTTGTGTCTCTGGAAGATTTCTAGGCTAGACTGTTGCAAGCGGAATACAAAGTAAAACATCATTTAGATGAATCAATTATTGCTAGTGGTAATCGTACGCGAATGGACAGGATTTTCTTTCGGTATAACCACGGTACAGATATTAGACATTGTGGCAGTCTCACATGGATTGTCTCGACCGAGGTATCACCAATCAGACTGGGGTGACAACTTGCTGCTTCATTTCTATTGAAGGACATATCCGGAGCCCAATATATTCATGTTTATTTAGTATCAATAACTATTTTTAACAACGTTGCATTATTGTATTATATAATATGTTTGTTATTAAACCTCATAATGCTTATGTATTAAATGTTTTGTTTATGATTACGTCGCGTTATGAGACAATTACCGCATACTTTCCGCCTTATAGGAAATCATTGTTTCCTTAACAGATTATTTGTAAACATTGCGTAATAGCACGAACGTTTGACGTAATCACGCTATTTTAGATCATGCACCCATATTTTTTTAGTTCTAAAGGTAAATTCTTCTACGAACTATTTGATAGCCAAGCTTCTGATACATTCGTTTATCAAAATCGAAGGTGAAAATGCAAGTATTGCACCTGCTTTGGAAAAAAAAATCCACCTTACATACTGTTGTGAATAGCCTTTGGCTTTAAAATCAAAGAGGTACTTAAATTAAGATGCAACTATTGTATAAGCTTTTAGCCAATCTAATTCCTCGTCATATACTGATGTAGACTGCCTTTCGCTAAATTAAGCCTAAATTCCAAAGCCGGATAGCCCACTTATTGTTTCATATCAGTTACTTTTAGATTTATGCCCTTGTAGGCACCGTGTGGGTGTTCCAAATTGTTATCAATTTAAATAAATTACTATTAACTAATCAAATTTGGATTTATTTTATAATTTAGGTACATCAACTTTAATTTAGTAGTATTATAATCGAAACATTGACATCGTTGACGCTATTTTAGTTCGTGTGTTTGCGAGGCATTTACTGGTGTTAGGTCTTTCATATGTGAGAGTCCGCCTGGGTAGGTACCACCGCAAAGTCTATTTTTGCCGGCAAGCAGCAGCGTGTAGTCACTGTTATGTTCCGTTTTGAAGAAAACTGTAGCCAGTGTACTGGACATAATAAGACTTAAAATTTCATGTCTTAGGATGGTGAGCGCAGTGGAATACCAAACAATACTTTGTAATTTAAAAGCTTGGATGATGTTTCTACTGTTTAGGGCCGTTCGTATCGCTTACAATCAAGCAAACGGAAGGCTCGTCTCGTCTTTTAAAGCAATAAAAAAGGCGTTTAGTGTTGCATTAGAATTATAAAATACTTCATTTTTGAATATCCAACAAAACCTTTCAGACGATTCTCATCTCTACCCATAACACCACGTGTATCTTTTGCTAAATATAAAAATAAGTGAAAGTTGAATTAAAATATTTCGCTGTGAATAATAAAAATTCCAACGGTTGTTCTCATTCAAATATCTATGATTAGTGATTCTGATATATTTTATTGGCTAAGGTCCATTTAATTATTTGTTATTGAATTGTAAAGTTTATTTCTTAGGTCATTAGGTTATTTATACATTGTGAGATCTTGTAGTAACTACACTCGCCATTGGAAGAGTTAGCGACGCAACTAGTCCAAAGGCTTCATATTTTGAGCCGTAATAGGAAATCTAATATTTTCACAGAATGTTAAAGCAAGTCTCTTAACAAACAATAAAATTAATAATATCAGCCCTGTATTATATACTGTCCCAAAGAATACACACATCATTTTAGAAAAATCAGAGGTGTGTGCCCTCGAATTTTGAACCTGCGGACATTCGTCTCGGCAGTCCATTCCACACCCAACTATACTATCGCCGCTTCCAAACAAACAATACTAGACATAAAACGTTAGGATTTGAAAAACCTTGATCCATTAATCCAACTTGTAGTTACAATTGTTTTTTAACATTGCAACAATATAGTCCAGACCGGACTGACATTTGAAACGTACTTACTGCATATTTGAGTATGCGCGGGGCGATTTGTTATTGCTACACAGTACTTGTGAAAATTACACTAGTTTTGCGCTCGCTAACAAGGCTTACATTGTGTTTCCTCGCATTTTCATTATTGTGCAACACTAGTTGCAGCTGGACGCAATTTTAGAAATCCTTTCGAACAGGTTAATCTACATAACTTGAATACCAAAGAATACTGCGTATGTTTGAACCAATCTAAACGACAAAAACACGTGTAATATTTGAATATCCAACTCACGACCTTCTTTTTAGAGTATAAGTACAAACATTAATTGAATATGAGAAAAAATTAGGACTTTTGCAAAGTAATTGTCAATTCACCTATTACTAACAGAGGATCATCCTTTAAAACCTAGACTTAACTTGCTTTACAATAAAGGCTCAGTTTTTCAAACATATTACAAAAAGTAGACTAAGTTTACTAAGGCCTGCCTCATTAACTCAATCCCAAATTATAAATTTTATTTCAAGTACTAAAATTACACGTGTAGAAAATCGAAAGAAGTTTCATCCGGCAAATTCAAAGAAATCGTTCCGTCCCGTAACTAATCGGCTTACATGAGACAATTAACCTGCGAATCACCATCTGATTGAGAGGTCGACGATCTGCAACCACAAAGGTAAAGCCATGGTATTTGAAAAACATTAAGTTAATATAGCCTGGTGTCCTACGTGACCGGAGATCGCGACGCTATCAAAATAAAACAATAGCTTGCAGTTGCGAAGGGTCCATATTCCGATTCCTGTCGGCTTCCCTTTATGTAGAATTAAAGTAAAATCCAACTATCATCATATATATTTGCAGACTGCATTTATGCATATTAAAACCTATAATATGTTGTGTCGGGTTCCTTTCCCAAATTTTTTTACTTTTCGCCATTGCTACCTTGTGGGTTATGTAAATAGAGAAACATCTTGAAATAAGTACCGCGTGTTGGTTGATTTTTTTGTATACAAATGTAAGTATTTATTGTGTTCAAGATGTTTGCTAGCTATTATACTATGTAGCAATCCGAGCCGAAGTGTGTAAAGCGTGTAAAAAAGCTGTGCGTCGCATCGCATCGCGTCGCATCACGTAGGACATCCTGTAACGTGAAATCGATAACAATAGAAGTGGAAAAGCGGATGACTTCTGCGCATCAATAATGGCGGTTCTGAGAAATTTCGCTTTATAAAAATACGTACTGTAGTAATTTTTTATCATGAAAGTTTTTATATTACTTGGCCGAAATTAGAATATGTGCCAAATTGAACTTCAACGCAATGCAATGATACATAAAAAATACTTATAACTAATATTGGCATTTATGTTTCTTTTTTTTTTTATTTAGTATCAACTTACGGCAATTCGTTGTTATCTTTATAGTAAACTGTGAATAACTTTGGACGCTGTATACTTATGTAAATGTTGAAAATGTAACAACCATTTGTAAATTTTGTTGTACAGTTGTTTTTCAACCCAAAATAAATAAACACAGTGATTTCTAGTTAACTTTGCTTTTACAAACTTACCCCGTTATTAATAAACGTTATTTATCTATGGGCGGAGCATTGCTGTAATAACTAGTCTGTTTTAGTTTCAGTAGTAATGAAGCTTCTTATTAATTAAAATAATTTCAAAATCGGTTTAGTAGTTCCAGAGCCTAGCCCCTAGGAACATTCAATTAACAAATAAATTTTTCCTTTTTATAGAATAGATAACGAAGGAAATTATGGTGATTAATAAAATTATTGAGAAATAATTTTAAATCCTTTATCTCATTGAATTGAATAAGGCGCAAAATCCAATCTCCATAACAAAAAAGGACAAATATAATGTGTTAAATATAATTTAATATGTTAAAATTAGACGACTCTAAAACAGACTTAAAGCTAATTTTCGTACTTAAAGCTAGTTTTCAAATTTTACCACTAATTTCTATTCTACATAACTTAATGACACACAGCAATGAACCTAATGTACCAATTCCATCTCGAGCAAACGAAATCGACAGTATACAAAGCATGCGTCAAATGGTACAAAACAAATGTGAATAACATTGGTCAGCAGTGCCGATCCGACCGCAAACACGTATTTTGACTTCCTTTCACTATCGATTACCGGCGACTTTGCTCACATGCCTCTGGTGTACTAGTGTGCGTATTGTGCTTTGATTTGTAAAACCTTTGAATTTATATTTTTGTGTTGACTTAAGCTTTGGCAAAGAAATAAAATTGTGTATTTTATGTAACAAAACACAGGATCAGAAAGTTACATGGTGATGCTTAGATTTGTAAGGTGGTGGTACCATTGAATTTATATTTTTCTGTATTGAGTTAAGCTTCTTCAAAAATGTATAATTCAGAATTTTATTAAAAAACAAAATGGGATCATAAAGTAAACAGATGGTGTTTACATCTATATATATAAAAATCAATTGCTGTTCGTTAGTCTCGCTAAAACTGGAGAACGGCTGAACCGATTTGGCTAATTTTGGTTTTGAATTATTTGTGGAAGTCCAGGGATGGATTAAACGGTGACGAACATAAATAATAAATAACGGAAAATACTAAAAACGACAATATAAGTTTTCAATACAAAATGTTCCTACCTGTCAAACATTTCATGTCTTTTCTCTTTTTAGAAATAAAGAACTAACATATATATAGGTGTATTCAGAAATAAGTCTGTTTCATAGTTGTAATATGAGGTCCGATTTCTTTGGTTTATTTTGTTCAAATACAAAACATTTCAGAAATAAATAAAGTGTAAAAGTGTTAGTTGGTTCTCAAAAATAGAAAATAAATAAAAAAAATTCAAGACTATAATTAAAATCTATCATCAATTGTTCAGTGCGCGAGAACTTTATTTATTGTTATTGTCGCAAAATCCCACGGAGATGACTTAGATCGTCGAAGTCAATCAAATGTGCGACGAGCTACCTCACGTGCAAGCCGTACTGGGGCCTTATTCTCTATCCCGCACGTTATTTTAACAGTGCGTAACAAGCACGTAACACAACGCATCATGTTAAGGACTATAGAAATTTGGCTTACAGAATACCATTCCACGCACATTTCTCGAAGATAACATGACACGGCCGCGTTACGCATTTATATCATACAGAATAAGGGCCCTGTTGACTAGCGAGAGACAGATAATGATAACGTACGTATTGGTATGGCAAAATTGCGTTCCACGATGAATAATAATAATAAATGTATGTAGGTGATACGAAGTTCACCGGGTCATCTAGTAATTTAATAAAAGTAATTAAATAATTCTGAATATCACAGCCATGAGTTTCAATTATAAAACATCAGTATAGTCAAATGGAACTAATACGTTCCTAGATAGCAATGACATAAATAAGTAAAAATAATTAAGGAATCTAGAACAAAACATCCATGACTTTGAATTATTAAGCATCAGTGAAGTGCAGTTTTTCGAAATGTAACTCGACACAACATATACTAATATACATAAACGCGGTTTGCAAACCGTTCTAATGATAATTAGATTATACATAAATGATGAAAGGGAAGCGGGCAGGAACCGGATTATATGAACCCTTCGTTACTGAAACATACCGTAATACCGCGACAGTCAACCTGAAACATTAGACGTTAACTTAGTTACATAATAAACTTTATCCTAAGGTACGAAGAACTTAATTCCATTAATATCCGATATAACACCGAATATCTAAAACAAGAACATGTTTTCCCATGCTGCTTATTTGTTTAACTAGACTATGGTAGTATAATGATTTATGTTTACGCGAATGTTAGACATTTCAATAAAACTATTTTGCGACTTTCATCGCGATTTTTATATTATAATTTTTTTCCGACGTTTCGAAGACTTTACAGCCTTTGTAGTCACAGGGCGGACTCCCGGAAAAAAAAAAAATATAAACCGCGATAAAATTCATAAAATACTTTTATTAAATGAATCGTGGTATCTCAATTCAACCAGAATAACTTAAACGAGAGACCCAACTCAGAAGAATTTTGTGCGCTCGGCTCCACACCGAATGCACGCTCATGTACGGGGGGACATTTATTGTAGCTCTAGGCACACAGTTAAGTGTATATACCACATGGTTACCAATTCACATTGAGGCTTATAAGGGCTTGCGAACAGTTCCTAGCCTTCTCTCATCCTAAGAGGTTTCTTTATCCTTCCCCTACACTTCTTTCCCGGCTCTCCCGTCCCCATTCCCCTAGGGACTGCCGTGGTTGCTAAGCCGAGGGATCGCTTGTACATCATTCGCAGGGTACCCCCGTAAAACGTGGTGGAACCCCCCCCCCCCCCCAAAAAAAAAACGGAGGAATTTCACATAACGGAATAATTATTATATATTAATACAAATCCGTTAATAATCCGGTGTTTTATTGTGCAATATGACCGTTGACCGAAATGAGCTAAATATTGTGGTGCATTACTTGTAAGAGCATGGATTGCCTCATTGTTCGAAGGAAATGAAAGTATTTAAAAAGGATGCAATTAATATTTCGCGCACCGGGAACTGTATCCGATATCTCACGGTTCTGAGACGATTAATTGCCACCGTCTCCTGTGGTCTCAAAATGTTTTAAATAAAATTTACAAAATTGCATTGAATACATAGCCTGTATTAAAGACATTTACTTACAAAGAATACTGTCAAATATAATACCTTAATGTGCTATAAGTACAGTCAGCGACAAAAGTGAATAACTTTATTTTACATTCAAAAAAATTAATAGGCGTTTTGAAGTATTGAAATTGTTCAGCTACTTTTGTTACTTACTGTACATACAAAGATCAAGATATAATTTCCTATCTTAAAACGTATTCACTAAATTCTATATAAAGAATGGTACTAATGAATTTATAGGTTATGATATTTTCAGATTCTTGTTAAATTTGTTCCAGTTGATTTCCCTAAACTATCTTAATTTCGAACACATTTGTCATCGGCGCCGTGGCTTAGTTGGTTAAAGCGCCTGTCTAGTAAACAGGAGATCGCGAGTTCGAATCTCGCCGGGGCCTTACATATTACATAACAACGTTTTTTATAATATTTTGTTCAAATATTATGCGTCATTATGTATAGTACCTACATACCTATTTTACAGCATAGTAACTCATATTCTTTGGCCTCCGAAAGAAACAAATTATATTATTAAAATGTTTATGTCTAAAAATGGCAGCGAAGAATGGTAACAAAAGTACAAATTTGCACCAAAATAATGTATGAATTTAGAGTGTTTGTTTAGGCTGTTTCAACTAACCCCCTTATTCATAGACGTTATTTATCTAAGGACGGAGCATTGCTGTGATAACAAGTCTGTTTCCCAGCTTTGTTTATCTGACAGCCAATAGGGGACCGGCCTATGCTTGATTTTGTATATTATTCTATATGTAATGGTTAATAATACGAAAAAGAAGCACTCCTGCGAAAACTGCATAAAAATTGGTTAAAAAATGAGCGAGCAATTCATATTTAAAATATTGTAATGTGCAGAAGTGGGTGCGATGTGAAGATATCGCTTCATCTCTTTCTTTAGCACGCGTCGTAATTCCTGATGACGTCACATGTAGGTATTTCGTCTCTTTTCTGTTTCTTGTAAATTACCCTTTCCACCGAAATTCAATGACTTATAACTTTTTGATTTTTTACCGGATTTTAAAAATTCTTTCTGTGTTATAATTTATATTATGTAAATATTTGATAATAGTAAAGAACAAAAATTAGTCCGGTACCCTATTGATTCAATGTTAGCCAATCACAACGGCCCTATGTCCACGCACTTCGAAGGCTGCCATGCCGTCAGCACAGAGAAACATTGTTATCACAGCAAAGATAGAGCTTAGATAAATAACGTCTATGAATAAGGGGGCAAATCTATCCAGAATTCCATTCAATTAATAGCTCCCATACACTATACATAACACGCGTAACTTCATCCGTAACAAACGTGTAACCGAGTAGTCAAGTATTTTGTAACCAATAGTTATGCAAAAAACTCGTGAATGAAGCCCGTACAATGGCCGATCGCACGCTCCTACTATGTGTATATTACAACATCGAAAGCAACGCGCATGCGCCCGAAACGGACTGTCAGTTGATTTGCTCAGTAATGCAATGGGAATATAGGACGGAAATATCTTTGGTGAAATTTGTATGTTTATGACCACTTAAATATTGCTATAAAATTTTTATGACTGGAGATGGCCTGTAAGGTATTTGCTTAATTTATTAGCCATTAGTTAGTGCCGTGGGTGTTTATACTATAGTGACTAAAAATATTCCTAATTCATAATTTATTTATGTGTAAAGGACTATATATTGCACGCAAATTCTTTCAGTTGTTTTACCTTTAAATACTAACGCAATGCACCGAAATTAATCTTATAAATCTTTTTAACAAATAGCCAAAAATATTTACAACAATATACTAGTTATTCAAATTGATAGACAAGACTGCATGTCGCCTTCAACATGGATGACCGAGATCTATGGCATTTAAAACTTGGCGCAAACTAACCGTCCGATAATAAACGTATGATACAAAGTGACTCAAATGTTTATTATGATATCTACCAGTCGAAAAGGGTACGCGGATTCATACCGGCTTTCCTTTTGTAATATATTATATGAGCAAACTATTAAAATAAGTAATTATTAAATTAATAATTCATATGTATAGCAGAGTGAGCTGAAATCTAATTATAACTTAGATATAATATGTACTACGTACTAGATTTGGCGTTCCGAACATTCACAGTGTTCAACTGATTTGAACTTATATCCATTCAAACTGACTTTAATGCGGTCAATATTGACAGCTCGTGGTTGTGTATGGGGTGGCGCTCATGATATAAGAACTCGAGTCTAAGTGTAAACCTGGATTTGATTAAAAAATATTAGTCAAATAAGTAAAATTATTTGTTGTTCAAATGAATAAATAGGTTATAACAGTGACGTTTTGGTTGCCGTTTTGGTTCAGATTTTCAACAAAAGTTTATATGGACGTTCATGTCTATAGAATGTACGTTAATGAATTATAATTAGTATTAGTATTTAGTACCAACATTTGGCTTCCCTTTCGGAAAACTTCACCTTTGCCTCCGATATTTACACACAGCACTAATTACAGTAAATGCATCCGTAAATATCCAGATAATACGAATAAAATAACCAGCACAATGAATATACTTCGTTGTACTCGCTTGCTCGCCACGAGAGCGACAAAAACCCGACACGGCCGTAAACTGAGATTGTACCGTAAAATCTATTGATTACCGCGTTTTTGTCCAGATTGTTCTTATTGCGTACACGCGGTGCATCCTTGGCGGTTGAGTTTCACTGGGTTAAAAGTCAGTACGTAGTGTAGTAAGCCCTCCAACTCGGTGGAGTGACGACCTGAGAAAGGTCGCTGGTAAGAACAGGACGAACACAGGGTGAGATGGCGCATATTGGATGAGGCCTTTGTCCAGCAATGGACAAAGATGATGGCTGATGATGATGATGATAATGGATTAAAAGTTACGTGTGATACAAATTCGATGTTGATACAGTGGCGTAGGTTAATTGCTGCTCCAAGGCGTCGAGCAAGAGCGAACAAAGGATGACTTTAACAAAACAAACAATAACCCAACGACCTCTCCTCCCTCTGTCTACTGGTGCATGCGACTAAATATAAAACTAAGTTATAATTTTTTAAAGGTTTTATTACATTTTCGCACCAAGTGCTGCCTCTACCACCAAACTACGTCTTTATTTATTTTAACGTCACGTTAGATGTTGAGTATAATCTGTCCGTGATAGTGACAGTTTAAAGTCGAAGTAATAAGGTTCTGCGTCCGTTTCCTTGGTTGGATTTTATGGTGAAGTATAGGCATAAGAGGCAAAGGACCCAGAGGTTGAAACCCGAAGAGATGGTCGGACTAGACCCCCGAACTCCTGAAGATCCCCATCAGCACCGCCCTTCATTAGGTGACGGAACGTACCAACTGGAAACAGATTTCGAAACGCAGAAGGAGTCACGATCCTCAGTAATGGGGTAACGACTAAGAACTTCGGGGACCCGCAGTGAAACTTAATACCTCGGTCAAGCGCTCAATAGAGTCTCTTGTGGTGTGACATGACGCCGACAATACTTGAATCCTAGTTTGGGGTTAACTCAGATTTTTATGTTTTTTTTATTTTATTTAAAAAAAAAGTTACAGCTACTTTTATATTGAATAAATAAATATTTTTTATTTATTTTAAGTTTATCTCACACTGAACCCAAGATCGTCTCTTAACAATAATAACCGCCTATTAAATAATAAGTTGTAAACGCAAAACATAATATCGAGTTAGTCATAAATCTCAAACCATCACTTTCACGTAATGGGCGAGGCGGCGCGACGACTTTCTCGCTGACTCGGACGCGCGTGACGTCACACGATGCACATGTGAGTAATGGTATCCCAACATTCCGAGGGGAAAATCAAATGTCATTATACTGGTGATGATGCTAAAACCAATGGTCCATGAGGATCAAATGAAAACCTAGCAATATTTTAATTTACTGTGAACAGAATTTCCACTAAAAAGTTCTCTCATGCTACATCTCACCACAGGCTTTGACTAAAACATCCATCGACATGCTTTTGCTTACAAAAATACAGTGGAAACTAAAAAAGATCCAAAAGAGTGCCCGCATAGCGAAGGTTGGCCCTGCAATCAATCACAATTTTCTATACGGGCCACAGTAAAGTGATCCATCTGCACCTGTTAGTAAGCAGGATCTAGACAGAGTGTCGACTGACGAAATTTTTGGTCACATAAATCCATGCAAACGACGCATTTACCCAAGTTCCGAGTAACACACACATCCTAAGCACACATCGATGTTTGATCGATAAAAATCTAAAGCAAGCAACGTAATCCAATATTGGTTCAAAAACGTCCAGACATAACCGTAGGTATCGTTGGGTGCCGAGAGATGCAACTCCTCGTATTCAATGTAGTTACAGAGCGACTCAAAAAAAGAACTCTCAAAGATCAATCACTTCAATGACACAAATCTATGCGAGTATCATTTACTCACAAGTTCCTAGTACTATCCCCATAGGACACAAACCAATATTTGATCGATAACAATCCAAAGCAAACAGCTTGGAGCCAATGTTTGGGCCCGCTCGCCGAAGGTATGTGGGCGCGGCGAGTGCTCGTGAAATGTTGAACAAACCTTCACATTTAGCCGTTATCAACAGCCGGTTAATAGAGTTGCTTGGAGTATCGAGTACAGTATCTTTGGAATATATTGGAAAATGATAGCTGGCCATATAAATTCATCTACGACGTGGTAGGTCTTTGGAATGTGAGAGCTTGAGTTATCACCGCTTTGTATATTTCTGCAGGCAAGCAATAGTATAGAGGCGCTGTTGTGATCTTGTTTGAAGGGCCACTAGCTGGCTACACTTAGCCAGTATAATTATGGCAATAATACTCTTTGATGAGCAATAACTATTACAATCCCTACGTGGCTAGTGTTGTATTATCCAATATATTATGATTTGGAGGGAGCCTATCGCCATATTAAACAGCAACTCCAGTCCAAAACAATTTCTAAATCAAAAAGCTCATACAAAGATTCCTATTAGCATTGAACTCCAAATAACCCGATAAAAAATTGACTAATTACACATAATCTGTTCCTTAAATGGGAATATCCCTAGGTCTCATTCATCAAGTATACCTCTGGCCAGCCATAAAACAAATTAATATAGATCAGCTAATTTGATTAGTGATACCCGATCAATGAGTTTCCACTTTCAACCATTACTCGTTTCGGTACCACGAACCCATCGCAACATAAATAAAACATGAGTTCGAGTTTTCTCCTCACGTTTAACGTTTACACGAGTTTGACAACCTATGTAAAATCGGAATGATGCAAAAACAGCACATACAGAAAGTAAATATAAAATACTGATATACAATAGTCGTAGAAATAAAAAAAAATGATAGAAAAGTAATGGAAGGAATGAATATTAACTCTCAAATACGATTTTGCCTGAGTAAAGTTCAGAATTATTAATATTATATAGGATATAGTTGTTTCCATAGCTGCTACACTTTTGTAGGTAGACAAATTATTGGTTATTTTAGATTTTAGACAAACTAAGATTATTAATTTTATTTAAATAGAATATATTTTACCTTAAATTATAATGTCCCTAATCCTATTGCGAAATATTTATTACACGACACATACTATCGTAAAGCAATTTGAGTCTTAACGCGTTCTTTATTGATCTCAAATACCCTGTATGAGTATTTGAGATCAATAAAGAACGCGTTAAGTATGATGATGACGCGTATGATCTTGATGAAAAAACTCAGCTTTTGAATGCGGTAGGTCGGTGTCTGAAGTATGTTATTTAAAGTATTCATTGGGTTATTTTTTAATTCTAATTGCCAGTAACTGGATTTTACCGTAAATACTCCGGGTGGCTATTGTCAATGCCATTTTTGCTCTCTTTTTCTCTTTAACAGTTATTGCTGTTACTTTTAACTTAAATGCAAAGATTATAATTAAATACACCGTTTGAACCAATCTGTACAATTTTGTAAATATCATATCCTTTTATCTTTCAATATTAGTTAAGGGCGGATACTTTTCTTATATAGTTTTAAATAAATAAATAATTAAACCAGTAACGTCTTATCTCAACTCATTCGGACCTCCACGGAAGTCTTTAATACATCAACACTAAACAGGAAGCTTCTTACAAGTGTTAACAAGCACGATCCTTTGTTTTGCCGACGGTGTCAAGAAACAATACTGATAAATATTTGTATAAAACAGAAGCGAAGTTTAAAACAAGGTAACAGTAAGTACATTGTTTAAATTACTTAATATTTAGACTTGGCATACGAGGTTATTGACATGTGGGATGTGGACTTTACAATTATAGTCTCGATCATCGTTTCTGCGCATGAGTTGATATCATCATACCAAAGAGCCTCGACCAACGTCTTCAGCAGCTCTCGTTGGGTCAGAAGCCAAATGCAGCAGGCAGTATTGCTGGACATGACACGCATTGTGAGGAGATTTCTCACTTTGAATCCCTAACCACTGGTGTCTTGGATCTTGACCTTCGCCATTAGACAATGACTCGTTTTTTATAAATAAAAAAAAATAAAGAAAGGTTACTTTCAAAATATAGAGTACATCATTACAACTCGACAAATTACATTTTTATAAGTTATAAGTACATCAGATTATAGTAATAATCATATAGATACCTATAAATATATATTATATATGCAATAATTATTAAACTCGTGTTTTGTTTAAATGAGGTAATAACGGTATCCAACTGTTAATCTAATAATACAGTAATCCTTTATCAATTCTAATTTGTCAGATTTAATAAAAGACAAATTTAAATAAGTAATTAAAAATAAAATTCTTACTACTGCTTTTAGACTATTAAAACTGAGGTTTGGACAGCTTTAACTAAAAATCGAAGTGCACTTAGATCAACGAACTTTGCTTTATCAAGTTCAATTTCTTCAAGACGCGTTTGAAAGTAGTTGTTATAGAAGTGGTTTTATGGTCTTGTTGTTATCACTTATCAGACAAGGAACGCATTTTAGACAACTTTCTCGAGGCAGGGACACTACACCGAAAATGTACGCAAAAAAATTCATAAACACGAAAATATTATCTGCATTATGAAGGTAATTTAAAAAAAAATCTACATAAAATTACGAACTGTCACGCAGCGAAATAATATTTTGGGAAAATTTTCTTGTTGTTTTCATATGATTTGACCACTGAATCACCTGAGGAAGACGGAAAATATCCACTTCATGAACGTGACTTCTTAATTATACATATTATAAATAATATGATAGGGAAAATATTGTATAAAAACTGGACAAATGCGAGTTGGACTCGCACACCGAGGGTTCCGTACAAACTTGTAGATAAGGTTAAGATAAGTTCATACTATGTAAATAATAATTATATAATAGTAAATTCGCACATTTTGTTACTTTAAGGTGATAGCTTAAGGTCCATTTTCATACATTTTGTTTCACCTTTAATCTGAGTAACTAAACAAGTATTGACAAGTAAAGAATTTAAATTCAGTTAGTGAGTTTCGCAGTTAAAACGTAAAATATTATGCATGGATATTTCGGCCTTTAAAATTTAATACGACGAAATTTTAAGGGCCGAAATATCCATGCATGTTAATTATTTTTACGTTTTTCTTTCAACTGCGAGAACTAATCACTAACTAGACGTGAATTTAAATTCTTTACTTGTCAATACTTGTTTAGTTACCCAGATTAAAGGTGAAACAAAATGTATGAAAATGGACCTTGAGCTATCACCTTAATACGTTTTTCCCGGGGGTTTCAAATGACATGCCAAATATCACGATAACGAGGTACACGAAAGTACCGTAGTATTCCCTTGTGGAATCGCATTTACTTACAAGTGAATTTTTTCATAGATGAAAGAGACTGTAGATCTGAGCATGTGATATAAATTTAAACTTAATACCACTACATGTTAGTGATAAAAAGGTTCTTGTCAGACTGACAATATAGTGATCGAATACGAATTCCTTTTGGGATAAGGAACTCTATAAATGTACACCTATCTATAACTATTGATCCATACTCATTTAATTTGATGGTCACTGCAATATCATTTGCAATTAATCCGATTAATTGCAACACGTCTCCTAACTAACTCTAAATCTCTATCACCAATAAACGTATAATTTGTTAACGATTAAATCCATATAGAATACGTATTGCGCTGTAATTCCACAAATAAATTTCTCAACATTAGTGTGGAAAGCGTCAGTTTCTCTGCCATCGAGTGATGGTAGAAATCATTCATTCCACTAACGTCTTTAACGTATTGAGTTTGTTCTGTTCGCACAAAACGGTAATTTGTCGCCTATGATGAGATTATATTGCTTTGTGTCTGATATTGATACGAGAAAACTTTGTTCACGTAGGTAGATTAAAACAGTTTTAATTCCTAAGTATTATAAGTCGGATATTGTCTATTCTGTCTGTCTGTTAAGGAGTTATCATCTCTCGTCAGTGGACATTCTATTGGACCTCACTTCACTTACGATCAGGTGCAGTGGAGACATTTTGCCGTACAGTATAAAAAAGAAACAAATATTGTTGAAGAAGTTTTATGTCCATTATAAATGGGATAGTCTAGTAAGATGACTGGCAAAACTAAGTCACTAAATAAAATAAAAAGAATCATCTGCCAAAATTAAAATAAACATCTACTATAACGCAAGTTATTGTTTGGAATTTGAGAATGTATGAACTTTCTTCTAAGAGCAAAATCCACATTCCCATAACAGGTGTGGCGCGATAAGCACATTAATTACAATCGTTTTCACTGGTACAAGTCGTTTGATTAACGACCCTTCTTGATTGAAAGTGAAATGTACCGGCCGTACACTTTCCCGGGGACCTTGGACGAGTTTACGTGGGGCAGGTCGGACAGTTGAGCAAGTTGCGCTACGTTACAGTTTTTATGGTAAGTTCATTGCACCAGGACAGTGCAGTTCATTTGTGAGATGATAGGCGAGTAGCTTGCCTGTTAAGCCCCCACAACTATGAAAACTGAAGAGGTGACCGACAATTTTAAATAATACTATAGAAACACTAGACTGCGCCCCTCATTGTATTATAGAAATGGCCAATTAAAAGTTTGACGAAGATAATTCAGTAACGCCAACAAATTGACATTATGTCAACAAAAATAAGTATTGTTGAGACTTAAATAAAAGGTCGCCAGAAGAGGGGCGTTTGAAGAGCTAACGCTAGCCTTAGATAGCACATTACGAATACATTATAGCGCTCTTTTTCTGGCGACCTTTTATTCAGGCTTCAACAATACTCTTTTCATATAAGTATATTTTTTGTAGGTGATTCCTATATGATGTCTTAAAATGGCAATGGTGCAGAAAAAGTTCGAAAATTTTATGTTAAACATTTGAATAATATGATTCATCTTGAACCTTAACATATATTGTTTGAGGTCAAAACACTTTCTAAATATATTTTCGTAATAAATTAATAATTTTAAATTTATATTAATAATATATTTATGGATATTTATATTGAGTAAGTCGAACGCTATACCAAAGACAATCTAAAGCAACCGTTGAATTTAACAAAAACAATGCATTATGCTGCACAAGCCATTTAAATTCTGAACTAATAGTGAGTTTATTGAACCCGTTTTGTTTGCCGTATGTAAATACATCCCATAATTGATGAATGGTAGGTTTTTACGTAAACGCGAATGTCGCGCGTGGGATAACGCGTTTCTAAAGAAAGTATTATTAATTGCGAACAAAGATTGCGGAATTTGTGACTACGAGCTAGAACGAATTCTTCCGGCATCATGAGTAAGAGCAAAACTATGTTCATAGTTTCGTATAATTTGCAGCAAATAAGTAACTGTCCATAATTTCTGCTTAGATATTGCATTATATTATAGTATAGTTCCCCACTATAAATCTTACTACCTAGGTATTAGTTTCGGAACAAGGGGGATTCGATAACTGACATGTGGTCGAATTAAAACATACATACATACCTGGTACCGTTACCTGTCCTGTACCTGTTATTTAAACTAAAATACCAATGACACCTTTCAAGACTCATTATAGATATAAGTAGGCTCATGAATAGATGCGCGGCTCGTTAACGTGGCCCATTGTGGCTTGTGCAACAGCGAGCGAGCTGGGAAATGGAGCGTGACGCAGCCTCCGGAGCCCCACATCCTACCATTATGATGTTACGGATTCTTGTATTGTATTTTGTAGACAACGTTTTTGCTGACAACACTAAACATTTTGAATTTGGAACGTTTATTTTTAATTTTGGAACGAATAACGTTCGAAAATAAATTTGAGTTTTGAAATTAATTTTTAATATTTGTTAAAACGTGTCTTTCGTAGTTTTTATTTGTGAATGTCCCACTGCTCACAAATATCGTTTTCAACTTCTGACAATTATAACTGGGTTAGAAATTGGATCATAAAATAATTTATCATGGACCGGTTTGATTGACAAAGATATTAAACAGTATAAATTAATTACACGGTAAAAATAGACTGGACATCAGGACCAAATTTGTGCTCCAAAAGTTAGTATAATTTGGTAATATTTCGTAGATTGAGTACAAAAGCATGAGCGCAATTTTTTTTTATGACAACCTTCCCAAAATCTCACTCACTTACAGCATTGACATATATTCTATAGACACGAACGTCCATATAAACTATTTGTTCAAAATCTGAACTAAAATAGCTACCAAAATGTCATTGTCATAATCTATTTATCCACTTAAATAACAAATAATTTAATATTCACTAATATTTTTTATTCACATCCAAGTTTGCACTTAGACTAGCGTTTTTTATATTATGAGCGCACTCCGTACACAGCCACAAGCATCAATATTAACACCATACTAAAATCAGTTTGAATGGATAACAGTTCAATTCAGTTGAACACTAAATCTAGTACGTAGTACATATATATCGATGACTTACAGTTTGCTTTAAACTTATTACTTAAATTCTAATCTAGATCTAAGCATCTATTTTCCAAACATTATATGCTACGAAAGCAGATGTCGGCGAACCCTATCGTTATTACTTAAGACCAATGTACCTATTTACCCGATATCATGAATAAAAATTTTGAATTTGTTTCCAAAGCATGTACAGAGTAGGTACACAGTGTACAACTACTTTACCTCTGAAGATTTATGACAGCATACCCTCGTATAAGATCAGCATTAAAATAAACTTATGTCATCAGAACTCATCCCGCAGGAAACTTCCGTGGGAACAGAATCGAGATCGGAATGCGTACGTGCAGCGATCTGCGCAGATCCGCCGTCAAATTCACCACTTACCACTCTCATGGTCTGAACATCGCAGTCAGTTTAAAGAGCTAATTAATTGTGGAATCTTAATTGAGCCATGTACTACTTAATTTGCCTTATTTTATGTTATTCATTAGTCATTATTGCTTCTATGATTCCATTAAAAAACAATAAATAAAACAACTGGGATTATGCTTAGCATGTTTTCGTATTTTACAAATGGTATTTCCGATTTTGTGTTATTTTGACTCTTAAATTTATTTATGAAAAACAGTGATAAAATACTAAATAGCTAATTATTTATTATTTTTAAAGCCAAGAAATAGGCCAATATTATATTTTGCTTAAATAATTAAGTAAAACTCGGCGCTCGGTGGCGTAATTGTATTACGATATAAGTGCTAAGGTCTCGGGTTTAATATTAGGATTTGATACTCAGTAACACCCTGCAGTATTTAATTTGTGACCGACATGGCGATAGGAGGGATATTTTACTATTAATCTCTCTATAGTTTATTGCCATTAGCTTGAACCTACATTAAAATTAAACATAACACATTCTAAACACATACATATTAATTTTCCCGCGCATTAGCGGTGACCATCGGAGGCAGTATGTCACGAGATACAAGCGCAAGCAATACCGCGAGTACAAAAACGACGCCAAGCGCCTCGATCTCGATAACTACTGACATGATTCTGTGTCGATGAATATCAAGGTTTATAAATCATTTAATATAACTAGCAAGGTTCCAGTCCTGGATTTGTAAATAGGCCGTATAGGCCGCGGTCTCTGGCGGCAGCCTCTTAGGGGCGGCAGATTTCAGAGGGCGCTCACTCGATTTAATTAATCATTCGTTTATTTAACTTTAGTGCCTTCCATAATACAAACAAATAGAAAATTAGTAAGTATTTTAGAAACCTACATACATAAACCTACCTACATGGGGCGGGGGAAATAAAATGGCCTACACTCATAAAAAAATATAAATCCCGCACTGCAAGTTTCTGTGACGTCTATGTCCTAATAGCATATGGAAGTTCCTCTTGGGGGAGTTGGGCTCGCGGTACTACTTGAGCATCACCCTTTCCGAGAGTACATTAGTTATACTAATGTACTGCATCACCACCAGCTTGCTGAACGTGTGCATGAAGTTCATATCACTACAATTAGTTCATCATCATCCACCATCATCATCATCACCAGCCTGTTGCAGTCCACTGCTGGACATAGGCCTCTATCAGGGTACGCCACAGGGCCCGGTCCGCAGCTTTATGCATCCAGTCGTTGCCGGCCTTCGCAAGTCTGTGCAAGTCGTCCCGCCATCTAGCCAGGGGGCGTTCCACGCTACGATTGCCAAGATGTGGTCTCCACTCCAGAACACGCTTACTCCAGCGGTTATCAGTTCTGAGACATATGTGACCAACCCATTACCACTTCAACCTACTTACTTTCAATTAGTTCCCAAAAGGTTATTATTTCTTGTACACAATATGATTTTTACTAGCGTACCTACCTCGGATTCGTCAAGTTACAAAATAATATTGTTCAGTATGTATGATCACATTTTAATGTAACCAATTTTACTGGCGAAGATTTGTAATTAGCATAGGACCATATACTGTGTTAAACCTCTACTGATGTAATTTGTCTGTAAATCTTCCTAAAATAAATAAATAACACGCAGCATCTTTGCACTGTAAGCACAAACGCTAAAATACGAAAATATCTTCTAATGGTCCAAGTACGACCCTGTATTTTGATATAACGGATGTTTAAGAAACAACTGCCTCAACTGTGCCACCTTTTTGCAGGTTGATTGAAATTTTCAAAATATATTTTAGAAAATATAATTCTCTGTCGATATTAAAAAAATGACTACCCATTTATTATTCTTAAATATTTTCTATGAAAAATAGAATCCAATACTCTAGTAGCAGGCAGGGGGCTTAAAAATAAATTTCCCATTTATACATCAAATAATTTGTCCGTGTTCAAATTAATAAAATTATTTCATAAAAATCAATCAATGCTCTCTAAATTGTATTATTGAAAAAAAAAACGTTTTTAATACCAATCCACAACAAATTGATTAAACTGGATCGGACAATAAGTGCAGTTCTGT
Organism: Manduca sexta; assembly: GCF_014839805.1. Classification (NCBI taxonomy): domain Eukaryota; kingdom Metazoa; phylum Arthropoda; class Insecta; order Lepidoptera; family Sphingidae; genus Manduca; species Manduca sexta. The sequence goes on from NC_051139.1 coordinate 3,215,376, forward strand.
TCAAATAAAAATCAACAAGATTATAACTCTGCTTTTTATACAGCGAACGAAGACGTATTTCGCCAAACTGTACTATTAATGGAGAAAAAATGTCACCCCAGAATAATACAAATGCTTTATCAAAATATTCATTACTGCAAAACACACACAGATTGTGGGGCACTATAGTAAATTCAAGTATAAGCTGTTTTTCTTTCATTCACCTGTAATATCCTCCAATATATTGATTTCCACGCGTTAAAACTTTCTGGCCAAAATACATAATAAAACGGAAAACATTACTACGTTTAAAATACCATACATTTTCGTAAAAACATTACTTACACTGCTATCTGTACCCAGTCAAGTGTACCTGAAAACAAACAAACAGACATAAAAACCTGTCCAGATTTAGACGATACTGCGTGCCATAAAGCTACGTGATGCGCTGATAATATTTCTCTTGACATGGAAAAAATGCATTAAAATAACACTTTTAGTAATAAGTGGCGCGCTCTGTCGGAAATGGGACTGCATTCCTAACCTCATTAATGCGTGCTACATCATTCGTATAAATGCGTTTTTATATGGGGCTATATTCAGCATTTGTCTAGGGGGTCAAAAGGTTTAAAGTCCGGTCAAAGTTAGTTCGGTTTGTTGAGTTCTGTTTTTAAATGAATTTAAAAAAAAAAAATAGTTACATGTGAGTTAAAATTTTGCTTCTTTTAAGAGTAAGAAGAGGATTTTGTCCGTAACGGTAACATGTTACTATCAATTGCTAAATATTTTTATTCCATTTTTTCTTCTTCTAAGGTGACCTTCACCAAATTCAAGCTAATAACTGGCACAGGACAGACAGTTGGAGTACTCTCGTTTCGAAGACCAAGACCCACTTTGGCTCGCTGAGCCAACGGAATAAGTAAGTAAGTAAGTTTCTTCTATTAGAGTTATCGTTGTAGGTACGTAAGTTTAAAATTAAAATACATATATATTATTTAAACAAGGGGGACAACATCCCCATCAACTTAACTGAATCCGTTCACGTATTTATTAAAACACATGAAACGAGATGCACGCGAACCGACTCGGCCCTTTGTGCAAGCCGCTATGCTTTCGTGTTTAATTGTAAATTGCCTTTACCTGTGACTTTAATTGCATTTTTTATTTCTTAATTTACATTTTATGCATGAAACTAAATTATATGTCGGAAGTTTCGGCTAACCTAAATAAATACCTAAACGAAATTCCGTATGTTGCTCTAAAGTTTAAAAAGCTACATTTCAAATAGGAGCTATATTTAATTGTTCATTGAATTCTTAAGCGTCTATAAATTGCAAAATTAGAAACATTAATAAATAATTTATTGAAAACTTTATATGTTCCGAATCCAAGCCCGAATTAAACAACATTATTTTTTATGTTTATTCTAATTTTAGCTGAGACTTTTAGATTGAACTATGAAGACGTCATATCATGACCATTGAGTTTTGCCATTTTTATATTAAATACAAGCATTTGGCATTAACAGGCAATAATAATTAGATTATAATTATCTTATAAGATTTTGAGAATACATAGATAACTAATTGATTCTTATTTAATTGATAAGACATATTTTACATCTAAACCTCAAACTCGAATATCTTTTTTACCCGGCTTTCTGTAATAGTAACACTTAAGACAATATTGTTCAAGGATTCCAACTCAATATTTTAAATCTTTTTCGTCTACAGACACAAAAAATATGCCAACAAAAGCAATTATGGCATATTGCTTTGTTCATTCTGTTTCTGTTCCACCACAGAACAAACCTCACCAAATCAAATATAGCAATTGTTATTACCGGTTATTGTCGATCGACTTACACATAAGACACACACACACACATCACTTACCATCAGTCAAACGGCAAGCTCGTCTCGTCATCCAAAACAATAAAAAAAACACAGTAAAAATACTCTAAAATGACAGTTTAAACTCTCAATCCTTCCTCTATTTTATCCCAAACACAATGGCTTGGTCAATTCCATCTATTATTATCAAACTCGATACTTTCGAACAAAGAAAGTAAAACCGCGCGAATGTTATGAATGCATTAAAAAAATGCTTATGAACTTAATCTTAAAAGTCAATAAACATTTATACCACATACTAATCTCGGAGAACAGAAATACTGAGACGTTTACGAGCACGTAACTACTAGAGGATGTAGAAATGCGTGAAACGTCCACGTTAGTTTATAGTCGACAGTTAAACTTAACCACTGAATTAACTGGAAAATAACTAACTCCTTAATTGAGAAAAATAAAAGTTAACTTTCTCTTAGTTTAGGATTTTGTTATGTTGGTGTTAACATTAAAACTGAGGTGGTATTGATTGAAGTTATAAGGTGGTATGTATATTTATCAATTGTATCTTATATTCGATAATGCTTATAAGGTGGTATCTGTATTGTGAATTGTAACTTCGATCATGGTATTGTTGCCGAAGGAATTGTATCATAAAATTTACTAAACAGTGGGAAATATAGCTTACTATAATAATTGTGTTTTGATTTTACCAAAGAGTTCTAAGGTTATAATAGTTTAATGTCATTGGATTTTACAGACATTTCTCTCACAATTAATTGAATCTCACCATTAATGTGACACTCAATATATTAAGAGTAGTGTATTACTATACCTACAGCACGTATTTAAAAATATTTAAAAACATTTCTTTAACGATGTGGCGTTGAATTATATTAGTTATCCGGAAACAACTTAGATTGTACTAAAAAATCTGACACTGACAATAAAAACAAAGAACACATCATTACTAAAGAATTTATTCAAAAAACAATTGCATAATCTCAATGAAACTTCCCATAAACATACAGCGTCCTTTGCCTATCATTATCATAAACAAATAGTTGTGAAAACAATTGTCTAATTTAGCCGATTGTGATACAAAATTGTATGGACCAAGGTGAAACGCTGGACACCCGTGGGAGAGTGTGGTGTGCCGCAAGCCACGAGATGTGGAAATAATAAAAATGGAGCATGTCTCATTGTCGATTACAAGTGTGATTAGATTGTGGTTTAATTTCTGGTGGGACGGCCGTAATGATATTCGTTTTTAAATTAATTAAAGCGAATTTTAGATAAAATTTGCTTGGAAATAGAAGTTTCATTTATTAGATATTGTTGTATTTCTATAGGCTAAACTTTGATAAGCGACCCATTATGAGTCAAAATATAGTAAAAAAACGACAACAAAGCAGTATTAACTTAATCTAATGCGTTTCTAAACCCGTATCATATAATGCAAAAAACATTCAAAGGAAACTAGACCAATTAAAATGTCTTTTTAAAATCCAATTAATACAAAATCCATTACAATACTAATTTTAATTTACACAAATTTATTCGATTACAAAATATACATGGCTATTGCTGAAACCATAGATATGCTTTCCAAAACTTATCAGTGAGTGGCTTGCACCACAATAATTTCGTAAGCGCAAGCACGCGATACGAAATCATACGGAATTTATATCGACCGGTAAAATAAGAAACAGCCATCGCGTGAGGCACACATGGGCTTTGTCGGATTTACGATCGAAAGTCATAGACCAGCCCTAATTACCGTGTGTAACAATTTGTGAAACAGCAAGCGTCCACGAAATTCTTGCTAAAGTTTCAAAGGGCATTTCTGACTCAAGAGATCCATGACACAATTACACATGTGTTCATTGAAGGACGAAAGAACACATGGAATTTTGTAAAATAGTATAACGAGCAAAAAGTTTGACCAAACATTTGTCTGATAAAAGTCGTATATACCATTGCAATCATTGTAAACTAAGGGTCGTTTTAATAAAGCAATTCCACCTTCAAGCAGGATTTCAAGTAGACATTTAATGTATTGAACTATTTATTAAATTAGGCTGTAATTTAAGAGCTCATTCTTAGCCAACTCGGCGCTGTTTAAATTAACAAATCTCAGCACTCAAATCCGTCCCATATTATAACTTAAGATAATTACAGCTTGTGTTCATTGGATGATGAAAAAAACACGTGTAAGTTTGTAAAATAGCATAATCAACATTTAAACTGATGTCAACATGAGATAATTAAATAGCTAGATCTTAAAATGGTGACCTTAATTTGATAGCGTCTCAGCTGATCTCAACTTTAGAGCGAAACATAATTACAACTATCAATCCGGCCCTTATATCTTGAGAGGCGAATATCAGCCAACATTGTACCACACATTGGAGCCAACGCTCAGCCCGGGGTAACAACCGTAGCTTACATAACGGTGTCTGTTTAGCACGCACCCGTCAATACATTTAGAACGATGGCGACAAAAAGTGAAAGAACATTTCCCCTAAACCATGTGAAGTTCCCAGCGTGGCGTTCTGGTTAATTGCGTTATTGTTGCTTTTGTAAATATGTTGTTTCTAATTGATGCTTTGTTGCGTCATTGTACGCATCTTTGTAATCTACAAAAATAGCTAAATTGATTTTGGTTGCATCATCGATGTGTGCAGTTTGTTTTTTGTTGGTTTCACCTCTTTAGATATGGCAGCGGTATTTTATATTTTGTACAAAGAATAGTGAGTCTTCACGAGAACCAAGTAATTAACAGTAAGTATATTTGTTTTACAATCAGGTAGAATATAATTAAATCTAATATCCAAACTATTACTTCATAGTAAAGTTTAGATATGTGATGCGTTTATAGTTCGTACACATACAGTTAGCGAAGAAAGTAGCTAAACTAATTCAAAACTTCAAAACGCTCTCACATTGACTTCCAACGAAATATAATTTTTTCTTTATCTAAAATATAGTAAACTCATTAGTTTCAATAAAATCCTAGTTAAGAAAAAACGATTATTAATAAAGACACAAAATTTTAAACGCGATTGGAAATTTTCAATTTATTCAGCTGCTTTTGTGGTTGACTGTACAATGCGCACAAACGCAATTAGTTTGTGTACTCGCGTGCCCCCGCGACCTCTAATAAGAACTTATCGAAAGTTACAACACTACGAGATCCAAATTACGCCATGAGCGATCGTGGTACCGTCGGATTCACCACGCACATTCCCGTTACCGAATATACTTTATGACCGTGACTGTACACCGTTTTTCAAAAGTTATAGATGGGTACTTCTTGTATTAACTTGAAAATAATTGTGACTGGATTTTTTCATATCAAAATTACTCAGGTGCGATACCCTCGGAAAGCACGAAAAATCGTTGATCCTGCGCCTGATCTTTCTTCAGTCATGTTGGATTGCCGACGTCACCGGATTATGAGCGTGAAGGAACAGAGAGAGTACCTGTATATTGGAGACATTAATGCACTATATCTCCTACGTACATGACTGATCTCCGTTGAAAGAGGGGAATCAATTCACGCACAACATAACGTGATATGCTGTATCGCTGAAGCCGATATGTAAAGCAGCGTCTCTTGATGGTAAACAATCCTTCGTCTCAACTATCATATAGATAATATCTAAATTGTTAACCGAATACATAAATTATGAAGGTAGTTAACAAATTGACAGAGACTTCCCCGCCCTCACACCCACCACTACAACTCCTGTAAGCCAGGATCAGCAGTGGCACGTATTTTATGACACCGAGCAGTGAAGCTCGGCGAGTCTCAGGGAAAACTAATATGTCATTATCCCGCAACGAAATTAATCAAATAGACAGATATGGAGGAGGTGGAAATATTAATTGTCCACTTCCCTCCATAGCAAAGCGGGTGACAAAATAATGAACTAAGGAGGCGTTTTAACCTCAAGGATAGGAACGTTTACAACTAGATAAGCTACTTAACAGATTGACAGATGACATTTGAGTTTACTTCGCTCTGCCAGAGTCGGGGCAGAACTCTGTCAGTCGTCAGGCGCCGCAACGGATAGTCTAGCAAATCTATTTAAATTACTGAGGGATTGAGTTAATCCGTTCATTCAGTAACAGGCGTAGTACATACTTTGGATGTCCAGAAAAATTGGCTTCATATCATTGACGCTTTTTCTCGTACGTAGTACATATATATCGATGCTACATATATAAACACAATATAGGTTTGATGACTAATAAATGTGCTTTACAAGATCGCAAAGTATAATTACATTTTATTTTTGTTTGTATTTTTGGCAGGACAAACTAAAACAGATAATAGGACACGTATTCAACGTTTAAAATCCAAAACCTACGTGTGACTCATTCAGACACAAAAAAATCTGGTGAAAGCTTACCATTACCGAAATTTCACCTTTAAATCATTTGTTTTAAGTTTTCAAATTTTCCACTAGATTAAACCGTTGAATCTAATAAATTAGCCGATTATCGTTGCGATGAAGCCTACAACATTTGAAGGCACCGCAGTAACATAACGGAATGTTTTAAAACATAAGCAATAAAATGAATTAAGGTTAACGTAAACGTAATTTTAATGGTTTAGGAAACGGAACAATCAGTGCTGCCTACCAAATGTTGTGTTTATTAGCTGTTTCGCCTTGCGTGACCGTCGACTGCGTTTAGGAACTCTTAAATACTTTGATCTCTGACTTCCTAAATCCTGTGTGATGTTATAATCAATTTCCTCATTCATTAATGATAAAACCATTTCAGACGAATAAAAAAGTAGCGTTATTCGTTTAGAGTTTTACAATTAAACAATCTTTTACTAGTGGTAGGATATATTTTATATCCGCCTGGATAACTACCACCATACCGGTGTTAAAACCCGTCACAGTGGGTCATGTAAGTGTGCCGCATACCGGGATCAGCTTGGGTATATACGGGTCCAAGAGACCGGCATCATTGTGTCGACTGTCGAAGGGTAAAGATTTCATCAGTCGACATTCTATTGGACCCCACTCCACTTACCATCATGTGCAGTGGGTTTACGTTGCTGTGCCCGTATACAAAAAAATCTGCGTTACTGACTACATTATAGTTGTCAGTCTGAAGTCTGTTTATGGGTAAAAAAAAATTATGTTTTTGAATTGAATTAAATTTGAAAAACTAAATACCAAATTAAATGAACCTGTACAATGTTTTACGCCCTTTTCGTTTGCAAACAGGCAAAATAATAGTAAATTTCCCCACTATACAACATTGGAAAGAATGTATACTAGGATTTGCTTGTATCTGCCTACATACAAGCCCTTTAGTAGCCGACGAAATTTCATTTTCAAGTAAACTGAAGTAGCCGATGTCATTTCATCCAAATCCATATATTAGTTTTTGCGTTTAAAGGTGACAAACATCTCAACTTCACAATGATCCACATTATGTTAGAATTTAATAAAATAATAAATACGATGTGAGTAAATTCTTGGAAATAAATTTCTCAATTGCAAGAAAGCAAATTGTCGAAACTATATTAGTAGGTGAAGCGATAAATAGAACGTAACACTTTATGTACATTTCGAGTTAATGTATTTAAAACCGACTTCTATAAAACTGATAGCCGGTTGTGGTCACGACTTGCATTTATACTCTACATTTTCTAGGAAGAATACTACGCTTCCGTAGACATATTTTATCAGTAAAATTGTGATTCAAATCATAATTTTCGTTAAAAGTAGATGATTTATTTTAATGTAGATTCCAGTTAAGGAGGGGGTCCCTTTATATAGGAATAATATCGATAAAAAAATTCGCTCCTTTCAATGAAAATCAATAAAAATATATCCACGGAGCGCTGCGCCGTTGGGAAACTCTTTTAAGGTCCCTTTAAAAATAGCAATTCTAAACGCTCTCTAAAAAAATATTAGGGGTTGTTTAGCCCCTTACGCACAAATTGAAAAGTAATTTGGAATCTTCCCGCATCGGCTCCGTGGCGCAACGGTAGCGCGTCTGACTCCAGATCAGAAGGTTGCGTGTTCAAATCACGTCGGGGTCATCTCTTCATTTTTTGGGTATTTTTTATTTCCTATATTGAATATTACTTAAATCTTATTTTATCACTAATCCTACGTTAAATTAACAAATGCTACGTTATGAATTACCTATTGAAATGTATATTATATATGCAACAGAATATTATGTTGTCAAAATGAATGAACTGATAGCAATATTTTTATAATAAAAAAAAGGTAATTGATCTCATAAGCTACTTAAAATAAACCTTATGACCCTAATCTCGCCACAATTGTTACAAACAATAACGGAATTTGAAGATCTGAACTTTGTAATTTTGACAAGTCGACGACCCGCGCTTACCAGCGGGTACACCGCGGCGCGGTTAGACACGCCTTCCTCCTAAAGAGGCGATTTGTCACGCGAACCGACTCAATGAAATACATTAGTAACACCTACATCCATTAATGTATATGTCAATTTAAGGCCCTGTATCCACTAAAGAAGTAGAGCGTAAGATATGTTCTTAAATATCAATGGATTTTCTGAGTTGTTAATCCGTTGTACACTGGACATGTTAGAATGTAAAGAAGTGATTGATGGGTATGTATACTACATTGGTATAAAAAATTAAACAGAACAAAACACTGCAAGATTATGAGAGCAGTTTGCAGCGATCAAAGAAAGCAGTTGCTGTCGAATTGAAGGAATCTAAATAATGCTATCTTTTTTCAAAGAGGAGGACTTATTGTAGAGTATGTTTTATGATTTAACCAAATAAGTCTTATCAATTATTACAATGAATATACGACGGCTTTAAAACATTAATACAGTGAAAATGCTATCCGACCAGATCAGATAATTCAAATGTATTCCATAAGTTGTACAGAATTTGGGGCATGAATGTAATGGAACTGTTTCTAAATATCTTAAATACAATGATATTGTCACGGCGTGCGCTTATATATTGTTATTAAATATTTATAGTGCAGCAATCACGACCTCATGTTTTATTACTAGGCAGAATACGTAGTTATAGGTTTCATGTTTTGGAAATGGCGTTGGAGACCTTGATTATCTTGAATTTTTAAACTAAAGTTTTTTTCCTATGTTTCTCATGCCAACTTGCTATGAAACATAATAACTTTTACACCAGCTAAGACATCGCAATATACTGCAGAAACCGACATAACAAAACTAAATCCGCGACATGAGTCAATGTTCACCACACGCGACGTGCAATTTCGTGTGAATCCACCGATTATATGACATTAAGCAAAAAAATTCACGCGTTTACCGCTGTTATGAAAGCACAAGTGATTGTTCATTACTTTTGCAGCAAATGCATATTTCGCACCTTCGCATTTAAGATTATTGGTATCGTATTCTTTTAATATAAGCTCACGACTCTGTCCCCAGAAAGATAAGTAAAGGTGCCTTGGATAGTTCTATACTAAAGCTACATTAGCATATTAACCTTGCAAGAAATTATTTCTTATAAAAAAATCAGGGAAATTGGAGATATGTCGGCAATCAAACTTATAAAACTAATCAAAGTAAGTATTATTTATAAAAATACTAGCTTTTGATTTTGAGGGATAAAAGTCCCTCTATATATTTTCCCGGGATAGAAAGTAGCCTATACCCTCCCCAGGGTCATTAACTACCTCCATACCAAATTTTATAAAAATTACCTCAGTAGATTATGAGAAAATCGATAACATAGAGACAGAAAAGGGGACTTGGTTTTATAATGTATAAGTTAGTTCGATTTTCAAAACCACTTTATCCACTTCAATTCTGTATTATTAAATCGATATCAAAACAGTATCGCAAGCAGTTTTAACTCGACGTTGCAAAATGCACCTACTCCGTTACACAACAGTGTCACATAGATATATGTTACGTTAAGTTTTTAATCTGTTGTTGGCATTTTGTAAACCTTATAAATGTCGAATTGTTTATTAATGATTGCTATTTGGGTTTTGGGTTGTTTTGATGACGCACCTTATAGTGTATACACGAATGACGTTATATGTTAGTGTGCGTAGAGAAAAATCAACGAAAACGGAATAGTCCCGTTTATTTATATTTTTATGTTATAAAGTTAAAGATAACTCCTGGTTTTTATAGTTATGTGTTTAAGTCGGTTGTGGGGTTGCACTGAGTAAAATTGGTTAAAATATTATATATTGATATTTTCACGTGCGTTGTATCACGTCACGGCGCGTCAGCAAACATGTGCGGTTGAGACTGTACACACTATAGGTTTTGGAAATTGGTGATTTCAGTATATTCGTTCTTTGATTTATATATTTCTCATAGCTCATAGGTAAATATTATAAATTGCATTGTTTTCTGCTTGCAGCTAATAACTTATATTGTAACTTTTATTATACCCAAGATACAAGCGCGGCTTAGTTTGGGTGCCACTAGTAAATACTGTATGCTTTCTTAGTCTGTTTTTGAAATGCGTAAATAAATGAAACATAAAATAAATAACCGCTTGAAATAATTAAATTAAGCTTTGAGTTCAACAAAACTACATAATAATAATTTGATTTAATAACTTTAATTTCGAATAAAAGAACCTACAAGCAAAAGATTATTTCATTAAAGTACATTTATACAAAGCAGGTTATTATGGTATCTACAGAATCGTTTGTAGTTACGTACAGAGACCTCCCTTTAACACAGAGAGCGTACCGTCTGTCGCACGCTCTAATTTGACGCACGATTTGCAATAAAACAAAGCATTGCTACACATGATGCGTTGACGAAACCTTTAGCAGTGGTGCATGGGAAAACATTTAGGCTGTCAGATGAGATGAACGGTGATGCTTGTATCAAAGACATTGTGTACTTGGTAAAATTGTTCTTTATTCAGGAAGAGAAAAGAGAGAAAAGAGATCTTCTTTTGAGATTTTACATCATATTTTTTTTTTATTCATTTGATTGACAAGACGAACTTGCCGTTCGCCTGATGGTAAGCGATACGACCGCCCATAAACAGTAGAAACACCGTCCAACACCTTGAATTACCAAATATTGTTTGTTATTCCACTGCTCTCGCCATTCTGAGACATGGGATGTTAAGTCTCATTATGTCCAGTAATTACTGGCTACAGTGTCCTTCAAACCGGAACACAACAGTGACTACACACTGCTGCTTGGCGGCAGAAATAGACATTGCGGTGGTACCTACCCAGGCGAACCCTCACATATGAGAGACCACCAGTGGAATTATGGTCCGTAAACTCCAACAAATACTATCATAATATTAATTGATGTGTGGCACAAAGTTATATTTTGTAAATGCATTATATTTTTGCGTATATGATAGTTTTTATTGCGAAAAACTGCACTGTGAGGCTGTTATGCCTTAAGATTATTTCAGGGAAGGATTTTAAAGTGATAACTGGCGAGCAAATTCAGCATTTTGTACCTTTACATACAACCGCAAATCTTCACGAACCCTCACATTCATAAATAGTAGTAAGATTTCGTAAGTCAATAAAAAAGTTTAATTATCCATTTATCGGCATATTTCTGCGTTACATAACTAATGAAGCAAGATAGCTGGTTTACACGAACCCACTTTAGACTTGTTTGGTTGGACCAGATACGTACGACCTATTTGATCTAGATTTCCGGCAATCAAATGGCTATGTAGTAACAGTTTAACTTTACTCAGACACGGATCAATTTAAAATGGAATTTCTAATTGGATTTTGGTGTGGATTCAGGATTTATAAGGATTTAAAGTAGTGTAATTAATCGTGAATTATCGCTTGCTTTTTCGGTAAAGAAAACGTCGTGAGGAAACCGCAATACTTGAGAAGTTATCTTTAAGAATTTTGAGGGCGTGTGAAGTCTACCAATCCGTACTAGGCTAGCGTGGTGGACTAAGTCCCAATCCCTCTCAGTAATAGAAGAGGCCCGTGCCCAGCTGTGGGACAGTATATAAAACATGGCTGATATTATTATTATTTATAATTAATCCACTCGTTGATGTGTAAAGTAAAAGGTTCTAGTGATGTGGGCTAAAGACCGTGAAATTCTGAGTTCGACTCCTAAGAGGGTAATTTTTTAAATTTGGTTTTGATTGCAACGATTTTTATCAGCAACAGACTATATGGACAGAACTACGAGCAACGCATAATTATATTATACAAATTGAACGATACGCACACAATTTAATTTATAATATTATCTTAATAATGATTTTTATATTTACGCGAATAATTATAACACAAAAAGTCTGCGTAGTCTTCGAAACGTCGGGAGAATATTCATACAATTATTTTATTTCAATTACCTTAATACTAAGTATTTATATCTGAAATTTAATCGCTAATAAAAAATAAACGTTCTGGTAAATCCAAAATCTTAAACCAATTGGCAACAGGCAATCTCACAATTCGCTTAATGGTGAAATAAAGCGTGCAGAAAAAAAGATGACTGTTTTATGCATTGATAGAAAGCACGGAGGCTAAGACAAAGAGATGCAGTGGACCATGAAATGTGGCCGTCGGTAACATCTTGCGATACCGTTGAGGAAAAAAATAGCCTCGACTCTCCAGCAGTCAATTTAGCTGAATTAAAAAAATATCTTCTATATATATAAAAATTAATCCCTATTTTCCTTAGTCACGCCATTACGCGTGAACGGCTCGAACGATTTCACTATTTTTTTTTTTGCTGTTTGTTATTGTCAGGAGAAGGTTCTTATGAAAGAAAAAAATCAAAAAATTGCGCGGAAAATTAGAAAATTTAAGAAAACTTAACGACGACATTAATTTTATATACTGTCAGTGGTTTGAAATAACTGTCAGCGATCGACAAAATGCGCGCGTGCATACATAGTTAAGACAAGACAACGTCTGTCGGGTCAGCTAGTATACTAATATTATAAAGATGAAGAGTTTAAATGCGCCAAGCTCAGGAATTATTGAACCGATTTTGATCTTCACTAATAATAAGTTACACTACTCCTCAGTGTAATAGGGTACTATTTATCCCAGAAAAACTCAAGGAAAATTTTTTTCATACAGACGGATCCGCAAGCAAATGCTTTGCCTGTATAGCCGTGAATTAATTCTTACATTCACTACCTGACTTTCTTTATACAAGCACATCAGTAATCGCCCTTTAGCTGATGGTAATAGAAGTAGACAGATAGAATGCCAAATAGATAGACATCCTTCTCATCTCTTACTAATAATTTAAAGCAAGTTTGGAAAGTTGTTTGGAGGTTTGGATGTAAGTAAACCAGTGAACGGGCTTGGATGAGGTTTGATAGTCAGATTTTATCCTGGTAATACAGGAAGATAAGCTGGCAACCCGTCGTCCCTTGTTTTACAGTCCAATCTTCTCTACTCTGCGGAGTACGGAAGCTCTCAACAATAACATTAACGCAATATTGTATATTCTGTTATGTTGTTTTACGGCTTACTCTCGAAGTTAAAAGGCTAAAGAACATTGTATTGTATTGCTACAAGATACAGTATAATTTTTAATAATTTATAATTTGCATGTTGTCCGTCTACTTGTAGACAAATATGCCAAATGAATATGCTACTGACAAATATGCGGTCTATATATTTTCTAAAAATAATTAGAATTTTCACATAAATCATGAAAGAGAAGCCGGCTGGAATCGGATTATATGGACCCTTCGCCACTGAAACACTCTTCATATTTTTAGCAATAGTAAGTGGTAATTTAGTCGCTATTCTCCATCAATATAGCTCAATTCGCTGTTTTGATAAAACAAGTTGCCAGCACCGAAGCAATCGAACGCATGATTGCGCCGCGGATCCAACCGATCGCAGGATGTCGCTAAAATGCAATACAGCAGATAAATCTCCGATCGAAAATATCGTGTGAACGTCTAGTTGCGATAACATTTTTAATTTATTTCTCTATTGCAACAAAAAAACTAAAACTAAATATCGATGATATCATACGAAGATATACAGATATATAAGTTCACATAACCTCATCCACCGCTCATTATTTTGTTATTTTTGAATAGTTTTATTATTAGTCTTAGGTCTTTCATTGACTATTTCATAATTATAATTGACTAGCTTTTGAACGCGGCTTCGGCCGCGTGAAGGAGTTTTCTGGGATAAATTTATTCCGACTTACTTGATATGTCTCGTTATAATGTTATATTATGACCAAATTACACAAAAGCATTATAAATTGTAGCCTATGTGTTATTCTGATGAATAACCAATATTACTGTAAAGTTCCATCCAAATCCGTTCAGTAGTTTTTTCGTGAAAGAGGAACAAACATACATCCATCCTCACAAACTTTCGCATTTATAATATTGTAGGACTTGTATGAACAGTAGGTATGTCTTAACTTCAATTAATGAGTTTATAACTTGAACTGTTCTTACATAACACACCTAATTTAATTCCCACAGATTATAAATATTACAAATATTCACTCAAAACGTCCCGACATTTTTCCCTCCAAAAGTGCCAGCAACTAGTTATTGCATCAGTATAGACGCATACCCGGCATATCGTTACCCAATACGGCCCGGTGTCTTTCTGTCCATGTTTCGCTTGCAATTACAATGACGCAACGTACTGATACACACATTAAATAATTGCCCTACACGTTATGCATTGGACCAAGGCTTTTTTCGGAATGCGGGCCGGTTGTAGCTGAATTAGCGCTGAACGTGTTACTGCGAGTCGCGTGGTCTTGTCTTGTGTGGTAAAATAATCAAATTTTTCTAGCTAACACTGAGCATCTGAAATTCAGATTCTGAATATCTTGTTCTCTATGTCTGCAATCGTCAAGATAAACCCTGTGTAAAGAGCAATACATACACTTTGTCGTGAAAATACCACAATAGTACATTATACGTACTAGGTTTTGCTCGCGGCTTCTGCATGAAAATTTTTTTTGGTATAAAAATCCCGCTTTATATTTTCTCAAGATAAAATAGAGACTATATTTTAAGTTAGACCTGTATCAATACATTGGTGAAAACTGCATTCAATTCAATGCAGTTTTTTTTGCTTAATCCGTGTACAAACAGACAGAGAGACAGAAAAAAATCTAAAAAACATTGTTTTGGCTTCTGTTACTTGAATAGATACTCCCCAGTCCCCATATTATTTTATTGCTTTGAATGATGAGACGAACTTGTCTTTCGCCTGATGGTAAGCGATACGACGGCCCATAAACAGTAGAAACTGCATCCAACACCTTAAATTACAAAGTGTTGTTTGGTAAGTATTCCACTGCGCTCGTCATCCTGAGACATGAGATGTTAAGTCTCATTATGTCCAGTAGTTACAGGCTACAATTTTCTTCAAACTGGAACACAACGTGACTATACACTGCTGCTTGGCAGCCGAAATAGGCATTGCGGTACTCAGGAGGACTCACACATATGAGAGACCTACCTCCAATTTATCGCGTGAAGGAGTTTTTCGGGATAAAAATCCCACTATTTATTTTTCCTGGATAGAAAGTAGCCTAAAACCTTCCCAGAGTCCTAAAGATGGTCTTAAACTATCTTCACAGCTAATTTCATAAAAATCTGTTCAGTAGATTTTGAGAAAATCGATAACATACAGACAGACAGAAAAAGGGACTTTGTTTTATATATATGTATAGATTACATATACTGTATTCGGCCGCCGCGTTCCCACTACTGTTTACATTAATATTTCTTAATCAATTGTACAAGAAAATAAGCGTTTGACCTTTTGTAAATATAAACATGTCTCAACACAGCGTCGATTCCAGCACCCATTGTCGCGCGTGAAACTCAATAAAAACACTTCTTTTGTTCGACAAACACACATTACATAGGGTTATTATGATATGTTCTTGTCTATTGAAGGCAATCTAGGTGTGTTGATTTGTAGTGAGAACGTATATACAGATTGGGGTTACAATGATGTCTGCCGGCATGATTTTGTTACGTTAATTGTCCGGAAATTGCGAATGTAATAGAATAGAACATGACTATTCCGAGCGATATAAAAAATCATCGCGTACATTCCATTAAGTCAGCGAGGATTTAAAAATGGAATTTAATTATTTTTTTCCTTATTCGAAAAAAAAAGGAGGTTCTTGTTCGAATAAGTAAAACTGCAAGCTAGTAATTCCAAAATTTTCCAACTATAGAATTACGTAACTTTGTACTTTTTTTACATAATATTCTTATGGTATAAATTACAATTAAAAAAGGGCATCAATACAAATAAAAAAAATTAACACACTTATTACGTCGAGAAACAGTCACGCGTACACACAAACGCACAAGCATGCACAGAATCTTTATTAGTTTTGTATGTTAATCTACCGTGTTTATTACTATTTAAATCAAATTAGAAATCATAAATGTTTTTATCATGTAATCTTTATATTTGTCAAGAATATTTAAAAGAATGACAGAATGAGATCGTAACGAAATTATTTGGGTAATAAGAGAGTGAAGAATTTCAATAAAATATTTTGCGTCTGACGTAAAAGTCTTGAAGTTCGGTGTTATGTATAAAAATTGTTATTTTATGTTATATTTTCCAAAATTCTATTTGGGTTTTAATAGAAATAAATGATGCAACAGTTTGGTTATCTACCTTGCAGTTATACAGGGTCAATTTGAGATTATGTTAATAAATAAAACCACGTACTCGTCTTAACCTCTGCTAACATTGTGCCAAAAGTCATCCATGAATAACGAATATTTTCACCAAAATCCCAGTTTTACTTTATTATTTTGTAGTTTTGTGCGAATATAGCGTGTGCGTGAGTATATTTCCGACTGAAAGTGTGATGTTGCCGCTTCGACGAATTATCTTAGAGTGGTAGAAGTGGCATTGGAACATGTAAAATTAAAAATAGTTTTTATTGATATCTATTTTATTCGAAACTTTTGTATTTTACATCTAAGTTTCGCAGAACTTACAGTCAAGTTTTTAAGAAAATAAGTATGGGGTTTCATTGTGAAACGCAATGCCAAAATGATTCTCTATAACACTTATACTAAGTACCTTTAAACGTATAGTAATACCATTAAGAACTTTAAATTATAGAATAATACTTTAATGTATTAGATTTTAAGTCAAAATGTCAATGACTACAACTTCCTTTAAATCAAAACAAGATAGCATACTCCTTCCACACCGCTGTTTAATAGCAAAAAACCTCTAAATTCCTGAGTAACGTCAAACAGATCTTTAGTTATTTAAAATGTGAACCGAGTAAAAGGCAAGAA
Source organism: Manduca sexta (assembly GCF_014839805.1). Taxonomy (NCBI): domain Eukaryota; kingdom Metazoa; phylum Arthropoda; class Insecta; order Lepidoptera; family Sphingidae; genus Manduca; species Manduca sexta. The sequence goes on from NC_051139.1 coordinate 3,232,491, forward strand.
AATTTAAAATATTTAAGTTTTTACGATTTTCCGCGTACAGTAATACGACATACTTTCCCAAACGTTTGAAACGGCCGCGTGTGGACGGTTTCAATGTACGCGATTATCAATATTAGCCTACATTTCAGTGCCACAGTGGTGTGTGAACAAGTGCTTCGAATACATAACTTATTAAAGTGTTGAGATTATGACGGATGTGTAAATTCTATGATATTTGTAAATAATTTCATTTCATAGTGAGAAATAATTTATAAAAAAAATTGGTTCCTTTCGATAGATAAAAATGTACATCTAGTTTCTTGCGTCAATGCAGAAATAATTAAGAGATATTTTTTAGCCAATTTATGGCATTTGATAGCAAAATCTGCTTCAGCACCGATTTGATTTGCATTCTTGATCTTTGATAATAAATACATCTTCTCTCGATGATTGAGGAATCATGAGAGCTCGTAATATCAATTTAATAAGTTTCTGTACAATAATTTAACCACCAGTCTATATATTCCAGTAGTTACTTGTCACTCGATGTCGTAAGCAATGTAGCCTGTGATAATTCATTCAGATTTCGTAGCTTGTTACTCGATTTAGTCAAGACGCCGCGCCATCCACACCACACATGTAGAATTAATTTAAATCCAAATATCACGGGGTCTTCGAACTTCTCGTGTGAAATAACATACATGCATTCATAACCTCCGTATATCTGAAGGTTTAAGGAGAAAAGCAACTCATGCATTTAAGTTCAGCTTCAGTTCATTGGTAGGACATGAAGCGATACATACTGCATAAAGGCCAATATCGTGGAACTTATCCGTCTTTCGACATTAATCTTTACACGACTTTGGTTAATTTTGCATTTTAATGACCTAGTATCCGCCTTGAAGTTAGCGATCCAACATAAACAATAGCAATATCATGTAAAACTTTGAACTACAAAGTACTGCGGTACTCCACCGTACTAAAGGTGTTTAAATCCATAGTGGTTCAAGTGTGTCACGCTCAGGATCAGCCTGTGTATATCCGGTTACAACAGGCATAATTGTGTCGACTGTTTAGGGGTAATCTCCTCTCGTCAGGCGGCATTCTATTTGACCACACTCTACATACCATCAGGCATAGTGGACTTTGCCGGGCACATTAAAAAAAACTGCGTTTGTTACTTGTTGCGATTGTTACGCTTGTTGAGACATGCATGTTTAGTCTTATAATGCCCAGCAATTATGATTATTGTTTACCAAACTTTAGGCTCGAACCGACAAATTCACCGTCTTCGCAGCATAGAAAGGCTACTAATGGCCCAATAAGATAATTTGAAGATAATACATATTATCTTGTCAAGAAGTGTCTCCATTTTGGGTAGAAAATATTGTTCTCAGACTCTGTGTATAAGTACTGTATATTGTCATAGCAATTTACAGTTACGTAAGGTACAAAGTGAGTGCAATTTTCGAAATTCTATTACATAGGGTTGGAAAGTGATGTGTAGAAAGCGAAACTGATGCAACAGCGCATCCGACGAGACATCCAGTGTCCACAATATCTCAACAATTATTATAATCAGTGTGAATTGAAAGTACTGCAGTTTGTATAGAACTTAGAATTGGTAGAACAGTCGCGAAGTAATCAGAGGGGCTTCGGAATCTTCGATTAATGACGAGAGTTTGATTCGACTGAGGCTTTGGCACTAAGCCCTTAATCAATGTACAATCAGCTGCAAAAATATCTGAACAAATTTAAAATCTTAAATCGCCTTTGAACTTTTGTGTTCGTATCTACAATTGTTCGTTCGATAATCGATGTCTATAAACTTAACAAAGTTTGCTATGTTTTAGATTTTTAAAAAATCGAAAATAGTTTATGTGTAGAACAGCCATTTTACGCATTAAATAGAACAAATGAAGTTATATCTTTGGTCTACCAGGTTAACAGTGGCACAATTTGATAAAGGGCGCGTACCTAGGTGTTTAGTAGATATTTATAATTACTTATTTATTCTAGCGGGTATTCTACATCCATCTGACAACATAGATATTAAACAGACATTCACACCTTTTAACCCCGAAGATATAGGTAGAGGAGTAACTAGTGCTTCCACTGGTCTCGTGATGTGATAGTGAGCAAGCCTATCGCCATTAAATTCTATTAATTTATTTTATTTAAACTTTTTTTTGTACATCAAAACCGTAAAGAAAAATAAATATACAACAGAAATGATAAAATAATAGGAAGTACAAATGGCAGTCTTCTCGCTATCGGCGATTTCTTCCAGACCTTTGGATGGATTTCAAATAACTAGGAACGAAACGAGCGGGCGGCCATAATTTAAGTAATAAAAAGATTTGGAAAACCGATTTACTAAAGTACCTGTATTAAGTACCTGTTAATAATTATAATATAAAATTAAATTACTTCCTCCCGAAAGCCTAGGTAGTCAAAAAATATCATAGGCCCACTTCGGTTTCGTTCACAATGTTTTGTAAAAATATTTATCGTAATTCTTAATTAATAACTTCCAAATTATTACTTGATAGTAAGTACCAATCACTGGTCAATTAATTACTTTTGGCAAAATGATGTAAGCTCTCTTATTTCAGCATAAAATTATTATTATTCTGTTACAAATATTGTGCAATAACGTGGTGTATTTTAATGTAAACAAATTCATAATGGCGGTAGTTCTAATTTGAATAAAATTCAAGGCAAATTGTATCAACAGACAAAACTAACGCCTACTCACAAATTACAACCAATGCAGGCCTCGAGTCCTGATACCTACATACTGACATTCGAAAACAGGACAATCACTATCGAATCCAGACAATATTTCTTTGGATCTATAATTAAATTATTAAACAAAATGAAATAAAACTATGTACAAATTTTATCGCGCTTATTTATATTGTTATTTTCTCCCGACGTTTCGAAGACTGCAACCTTCATGGTGTTTTTTTTTTGATAGTCAGTAATAGTTTTATTTGAATGTCTAATATTCGCGTAAAGATAACTAATGATTAAACGAAGTTTACAAAAAATATACAACTAACATTATTTGTTTAAACGAGGTTAATTTCCTACATACCTATATGTTATGAAAAGACTGACAAAAGGTCGCATACAAATCAGCAGCAGGCTTGCAAGGAAGAAGAATCACGGATGCGTGCGGTTCTAACATCCAAACAGTGCGGTTACGGCACTGCAGTCTTGTGTTTTCTTTTCAGAACCTACACATTCTATTTTTAATTTTATGAACACTTAAAACAATGAATATAATGAAGAGAAATTATAATTTAATTGTGATTTCGAAGTCGAAATTTTTGGATAGTTTTTTCGTCTTGACCGTGGAGAAGGGGTGATTTGATGTAATTTTAGACGCTGTAGACCTTAAAGCTTTATAGAGTAACAATTGCAGGTTAGAAAGTCAACGCACCAACAATTCTACAAGATCAAAGCGACCGAATCAAAGGTACAGCATTTGCGAAACCGCAAACCAAACTCACCTGGGCCGAGTGCGCTCGTCCACCAACAAAACACACGAAGCACGACAAATAATCCAATGAAACAACACAGCACACACTTTACATAAAAATTTTCGTAATAAACAGTCGGTTGTCACAAATACGCGGTGTTGTGATCGCGTGGTCGCGCGTCTTCGGTGCGCAAGCGCATGCGATACACACGTCTCGATCGGCCGGTCTCCCGCCCCGTTATGTTGGCACTTGGCTGTTGCGCTCAACCGGCGCACCGTGGAAAGCGGTCGCGATTGCCGCTCAAAGAGTTGCTAATATTCAATGGATTGGAGGTAAAACTAACGTTTTGTCGACAAATACGCGTGTCCCGGGCAATAAATCTTGATATTATTGTTTTATTGTGTGCGGCGAGAGGTTGTTCGGCCGACGGTGAATTAGAATGCTATCAGGAAGCAGGCTTGACGGAAAGGCTATTCACCTGTGTTTTAGTTTAAACGCAGGGTATCTTTGATGTTTCATTATTTATTGTACTGCTTTGCAACAGTTGCAAAATATTTATGTAAATTAGTTTGGTATTCGTCTTCTGCGTCGTGGTTTGTGCCTCTTTAGTAGAATTAGTGCAATACTTACACTTATTCATGCATATCGAAGAAAAAATCTTTTTTTTTTTATGATAAGCGGTCTGCCAGTATTCAACCTCTAGTCCCCGAAGGGGAACAATTCTGTGCAAATCAACAGATCTTTAACGGACACACTTCCGACCTAGGAACCGTCACTAACGTGCGCAGAGGGTGGAGCTTTCACACATTTCTCACCAATAATTCCAATATTTCACTAACTTTTGTAAACTATAATTTAAAAAAATGATAATCGATATAAATATCACATCTATCTCTATAACGAGGATAGAAATCAAAATTTTGATACCAACAAATTGTATCGACAAACGTGACCTACATTGAACGATTAAATTAACAAAACTGCCTACCTGTACGTCTGTTCGTTCTCGATCTGTGTGCAAAGCCAGTTATCAATGAAGATGGTTGGTGATGGGCCGTGGTAGAGGGAAAGTGCGGACGCCGGCCCAGCGCCCATCGCCGCACCTCGGACACGCACCAGTTATGCAACAATGAGTTGGATAAACAAAAATATTTCGCACCTGGTCGTATACAATATCTTCATAATATAAATGCGAAAGTTTGTGAACATGTTTGGTTGTTTGTTAGAAGTAATTGCAATAACCGCTAAAGGGATTTGTATGTTTGGCACAGAGAATAGCCATGTTCTCGATTTAACATATTATAAACTAATGATTTCTTATGTTGCGAATGTTAGACATCAAAATATTATTTTTTTACGGATTTATCGCGGTTTTTTATGTAAAAATTTTCTCCTGACGTATGGAAGATTGCTCACTGCAGCCTACGTGGTCATGGGGCGGATTGAAAAATTCAACGTTATAATATCTACCAACATTTCGAATTTTTTATAATTTTAAAACCGCGGGCTAAGTACTTGTTATCCTTGATTACCTACTTTTAAATTCGGCGCGGGGAGCCGCGAGCCTACCTTTATCGTATTATAGTAAATTTATGTTATTACAGTGAATTAAGTATATCGCCAATAAATAGCTTGAACCTCGTATGTTATTTATTATTTAATTCCGACTATTCGCGTTTTGAGATCAACGTATGTACAATATAATATCTACCTACATTCAATAAGATATGTTTATCATTTTGATAAAAAAGAATGCAACTCTCCCTGTAATATTAGATCTACAATTCCTTTTGCAGAAACACCTAAATAAATTACTTATATTATTAACGCCTTTTACCATAGCTAGCAATAGGAAGCAAACGTTTAAATATAATACCTATGCAATTACTATATAATTGAGAGCCAACGTGCCCGCTCATCCGCACATTAGTCGGAAATAAACTAATATTGGCACGCTTATCACGTAGCACGTTGGCCTTGAAACCGCGTGTCGAAGGGAAATAGCGAGATCCTGCCGCGACTCCTCTTGTATTCTGGTCACATCAACGAGGTCGAACGCGAGAGTCGAGAAATTGAAAGAGAAATTGGTGAAGTCACTCGAGGATGTTGGGGTGGAATGCGGGCTGGTGCACACTTATCATTGTATATCTATTAGGACTGTAGAAGAGTTTCTACAGTTGAAATTAGAAGACATCATTAGGATGAGTTGTTGTTGAGGACTTACTTTTTATAAGTGGGACGTTGCTTCTACGGCTGGCAATTTTAAAGCACTACTCAATGTGTGATACGTAATGTCTCTCGTCTCACGGGCTTTAGGCAGAGAAGAAGCCGCTCAGAGAATGCGGAATAGGAATTGTAAAAAGTATCAAAGAGTTTAATACAAATTCTAAATTAAACTTGAATTAATATAATAAATACAATCACTAACTCTCGCACAACCCCATATTTCAATTACTATAACTCAAAGAATAATTAAGATGCACAGCAAATTAAAACTATCTAAATTAAAGCAACGTATTTTATCAAAGCATTCATGGCAGCAGAGAACACAAAAGGAGGAATTATTCTTGCATTCTCGTGTTACTACAAACGTTCTTGGTGATAGCAACTATGTAACAGGACGTAATAAGGCAATACATTTTGTAACAAGCTAAATAAAAGCAACGGACGGCGTGGGACGAAGACCTTAGTTACTGAGTGGACCGCGGCTAACACTATGCAAACTCAACATTACTTAGGGAACTATATTTGATATTGGAATTAAAAGACCTATTTGCATTTTAAAATTGTAAAAATAATTTAGAGTCAGTTGTCCTGCAAAAAGTCGAATGAAGACGCAACTAGAAAAACTATCAGTTGATACTAAACGTAAAACTACCCCGACATAACGAGGCCACTGCAAGCCACGACAAAGAAAGTATGATGACGCCGAATAATGAAGCGATGGACATAAAACAAATAAATTTTATTAGACCAGTGATAATCTTATTATGCTTTCCTAAATACACCTAATTTAAGCAGTAGGTACTAGGTAGTGTCATGCACAATTTTTAATCAAAATCTTATATTCAAGAAAATTAGAAGATAGTACAATTGCACAAATACAACAATTACATAAAATGAATTCACTTGAAACAGTCTCCGGCCGCAAATCCTCAGATATTTGTCAGCAATTGGCACAAGTTATATACGGCGTAACATTCATATTGTCACAAATGGCGATTACGTCATTGCGAGCCGTTTCCGCGGTGATACGCTACGTCCAGGGCTGCCAGCCTATTTGCATATGAAACAATAATCACTGGCAGGAAACAGTGTCCCTCGATTATCATTAGAAATATACTATAACCTCTCTCTCTTAATAAACTAACGACATATTACAAAATTGATAATTTTTGGGAGAGAAAAGGTCGCAAACAAAAATGAGTTTTTTGAAGATTCGCACGAATTAACAATTTTCGTAATAGGTCATTGTTTTATTAAGAGAGTGACCTTTTGACTGTACAATCAGTCGTAAAAGTAATTGAAAAAATTCAAAGTTTCAAATCGTCTTAAAACTTTTGTGTTATCAACGATTGTTTTTCTGCACTAAAATAAACTTCAAAAGGTTGGCTTTATTCTAGATAGAGAGAATATTTCAATTGAAATCAATGTGCAGAAGCATTATGAAGTTTATTTGTTCAGCTTCTTTTAAGGTAGTACTGACTCCGGAACATACTTTATAGGAAGATATCAGCACAATTTTTCACCTTATTTGTACAGCAGTGTAACAAAACGAAGGGTCCTACATATACTAATACAAGTGCAAAAACACAACTTTACAGGCGAGCGATGTAAACATCCTAAACTTTGTAAATTTGTTACAGTCCAAAAGAAATCTTTGAAATTTTGAAATACTGATGTATAAGCATTATAAAATGTCAAAGATTTCTGTTAGACTATGACAAATTTACAACGTTTAGAATGTTTAAATCTCCTGTAAAGTTGTGTTTTGCACTTGTAGATACACACAACTTGTACTAGTGTACGTACCGTCGTTAAAGGTAATAATTAGGTACCTTGTAGGCTCCAGTGTCACTAAAAAGGAGTTTAATATATTCTCAGGGCATCCTTGACCATAGACACCCACGTGTACAGTCCACAAGCTGATCACCACTCCTAAATAAGGTCTACGCAACGGTGTTCCGATGCTGGACGCGATAAAAAATTGTTTTACTGTCACATCCATACACATTTATTTCATTTTATAGTAGGGTAAAAGGATACCTTCAGAGAATTATTTTATAGTCCGAAATGGGAACAATTAGGTTGGAAGTTTATTCTTTACGTATGTAATTTCAATACAATAGAAGAATATCTTTTTTTTATGATACATTGGGCAACGATAACATACGGTTCACGTAAACGGTAAATGATCATCGTTCCTCATGAACATCTGCTATACCAGGGGGTAAATATTATTTGATAATATTGTTATAATTCAGATTTTACGTGATGAGAGCCCACCTTGTTCTGGCTAGCGTTCTGGGTCAGATCGTGTACATCCAGTAACGTAGGATGGCATAATTTTGTAACCTTAAAAAGACGCATCGCCTCTTGAAATTATAATTGGATTCCATCTTTATCAGTCAGCCGGTACAGGATACAAACTTCCAGTGGCGAAGGGTCATGGAATTCATGCATATTTGTGTCTATATGTTGTGTCGAGTTCCCTTTCCAAAAAAATTCACATTTCGCCACTACAAACTTCTGATGTTATTCACTCCCTGACTTGAAAATAAGCTTTTTAATACCAAAACATAAAGTCGTATGAATTATCCAAGTACAAACTATGTCAACGCACATATAGAAGCTTATGTAAATTTCGGACAGAGTTAAGAGCATTTGGCGCAACACAGAATAATATGTTAATTTCATGGATTTATAATAAATTTTACTTTATGTTTTTCACTAGTAGGCAGTAGGTATAATATAAAAATTTAAAATATCACAATAATTACTTATCTCAACCTTTTTATTCTACAGGTATTCAATACAATTTATTACTAAGAAGTCACGCATATGTCAACTTGTTGCCAAGAAACTCTACACTACTACGAAATTAACAGGTGCTAAAGTTGCGCAACTCGACAGCATCTGCGCGACGCCTTACGAAACATAAGAAAATGCCCATTTGTTTTTATAGCTAAATAACTATTATCTATAATGATGCGGACATACGGTAGGTACCTACTTGAAGAAACAATAATAAACAACTCTAACACGGAAATAAATACGATATTTTCATAAATATAATGAAGAGACAGAATGAAAAACTCGCTAAACATCGCGCTACATGGAAACGCGAATGTAAACACGTTCCACGTCATTCTATTTCATCTCTAGTATTATTTATCTCGAAGCATGCGCTGCGATTAAGAAATTCCACCGGCCGGGTAGGTGAACTTGCTGAAATTTTTCCATTGCATTCATAATTCCCGGGTGCCAGCGCAATTAGCTTTATGAAAGGGTCCGAACAAAGGGCCAGATTATCTTCCCCGTGCTGGTAAACGACCGAATTAAATAGTTAAAGGGCGCTGGAATGCTCCCGAACGGCGGCGGAATGTGTGGTGTTCGCTCGCGCCTGCCAAGTGCGAGCCGCCGCTCATGTTAATGTCGACGCTTTGGCCGTGAACATTATACTTTGCTTTTAATTTTGCATATCATATTAAAAAGGCTGAAATAAAAGTATGAACTATTTTAAACATAAGGAAAAGTGATCAGCAGCAATACAATTTCTTAATTCCACAAAAGGATGTCTGTGCCTCATGTTTAGTACGTTCGATATACACAAAAAATTCCATTAACTGTTACATTTTATTAACAACAGCCACAAGTTTTCCATAGGTATAAGATTATATCTAAGTTCCAGCAACGAATAAACAATTATCCGTTTCAATTAATTATTATGCTATTCTCTCAATCTGCGACTTATTCAAATCTAATCAGCAGACAGCTATGCGTCGTGCATCACGATACACTCCGTTGGACGGAAACGAATCAGCACCGCAACTTACGACAATAAAAATTGAATTTATCAATATAAAACAAATTAATTTACATCGTATTACATAAAAAGCAATTCATTAGATTGTCCTCGCCGTCTGTTACATGAAAATTAATCGATTATTACGTAAAACGGAACACATTTTGACAACTAAGGCATCTTTGACCGTTGGTGGTCACGCAACACGCATTTGCAGGCAATAAAATTATAATCTTACACAATGGGGTGCCAAATTAGGATTTTTGTAGAACAAAATTATAATGTAAGCCAAAGTTACTGTGTGTTATTACGCTTTAGGTAACTGTTGCATAAGGGTTATTGATTCGTAAATGAGTGACAAAACTGACTTACATAACTTCAAGCTTAAACGATTTGGCTAAGTTCAAGGTGAGTTATTGTGTAATATTATTGTGAGAACTAGGACGGGCTGGCAATTGAAATGTAAATTAAAAAGGAACTATGCTGTGAACTTGTGGTGGCAAAATTATAAGTTACATTCGCAAACTCGATCAAATATAGGTATTCTTACTAGCGTATATAATCCATAAGTACTATTAAATGTACTATTCCAACCTCCACTTAGATTTTAAGGCACTACCGACATGGCAAGCCTTGTTTCGATACAGAATTGACAAACTAACGTGTCGGAAACATAATGAATCACATCTTCAATCGTAGAGCTGTACAGTTATTTAACATATCACGCACATATACTCATGCCTTTTATCCCCTAAGGAATAGGTTAAGGCGCCCTGGTGCACCCATTTTTCGTCGTGCGTATTGTCTCCTATGGCGAGCCTTTCGCCATATCAGCACAAATTCCAGACGCCTGCCCGAAACACAGTAGAAAGCCATAATATCACCTTGCCCAACCCAGGAATCTACCCAGAAACCTCAGAACTACAGTCGTACCGTAATACAACTACGACACCAAGGCAATTACATGAGTTAGTCAGGAGTCAGTAATATACACGTTATTCTTATACTCCTGGTATGCAATAAATCTTACTGATTTGCAGTCTTCGTTGTTAATATTAAAAAAATCACAAACATAAAACGTTAAAACTGAGCCAATATAAAGACATGTCCTTTCTTCGGAAAGGACTATCAAAGAATTGATAGAAAAAATTACTAATAATAAGTATACCAACTACGAATAGTACTGGTGGTAGGTCTCTCATATGTGAGAGTTCGTCTATTTCTGCCGCCAAGCAGCGGTGTGTAGTTACTGTTGTATTCCGATTTGAACGACATCATACCATAATAAGACTTAACATCTCATGTCTCAGGATGCGAGCCCAGTGGAATACCAAAAAATACTTTGTAATTTAAGGTGTTGGATAATTTTTCTACTGTTTATGGGCGGTCGTATCGCTTACCATCAGACAAACAGCAAGCTCGTCTCGTCATTCAAAGCAATAAAGAAAAATTATAAAGAAACTTCTAATGAGAATATCAAATTAATTCTTTTGCCATCTAACGCGCAGGCTGCAACGCAAATACGCGGGTGATTTGACCGCACCGGCTACCAACCAGCCAAGTTATGTTGTACGCACTATCATAGCATCAGCGAGGCTTGGTTATTGTTCATCAACACATAATGCTGCTCATCCCACATGCTAATTGGCACCGCCGCCATAAGGATTTTTAGATAAGAATGTTTGTTTTATTTCTAATTATATTCCATGAATCATGACTGTTGTGGATTGATCGCTGTGTTCAGGGTTTATTTATTGCTTGCAATGGAACTATCGGAAAGAAGTAATCTACGGTGAGAATAAAAAAGGATTGTGGAGCGTGGAAAGTATTATAAACATCAATTAAATAGTATAGGTATAATATAATATAGGTTTTTATTGCCTTAATAGGCAAACGAACAAGCAATCTGGCTGATGGTAAGAAGTCTCCGCCGCCTATGGACTTTGCAATGCCAGAGGCACAGCAAGCCGTTGCCTACCTGGAGTTGAGCACTCTTTTTAATATGGGTAAGTATCTAAAGTTATTTTTGAAAGAACTGTTACATGAACATGCTATAAGATATAGGGCAAGTATGTGAAATTTACATAATATTATATCTTTGAATAAACAGACCTATACGGAACTAGAAGCTGTGATCGGCACGTAAGATAATACCGTTAGAATTGAAGACAAACAGATACTGTATCTGAAATAATATCAATTCTAAAATATGTAATCGTATTTATTCCCGCTTTAACTTTGAATTGTTTTGGAGCTGTTTCGATTGCCTGTGACATTTTTTTAATGTTACCAAATATCTGTTTATGATAATTTTTCATACAATTGTTTCGTTTTGGATTATCTGTATTTATGTTATTAATGTTATCCTCCTTTAAGAGTATAGGTAGGTGAATAATATGAAACATACGCGAAACAATATAGTATAAATTCACTTTCAATATGTAAACATTAAATATCAGTTGTATTCCGCAAACGCAAATCACGACCTTAGAAATAAATGGAATGCTTCAACCCGAGCATAGACAACAACCACACTCCAACACAATCACAACGTTCTAAATTCAAAATACAATTATGTTTTCGGTTACATAACACATGACGTCATTTGACACAGGCATTTAAATCTCAAACTTTGATCATTAAACATAATCAGATCACGTACGCGTCAATTGAATGAACAAAAACAATAAAGCTAGATAGTGCTTGGTAAGTACAGACAACACAGGCGAACACGACCACCGGCCGCAGATTAGTCGCAGATTACAAATTATTGTCTACCACACACTATCTGATACACTCGTTAGTGCAGAATCACAGTAAATTCTAACTGAACACGAATTTGCACTATAACATGGATACATTTTGATATTTTATGAAAGCATTTGATTTTAGTTGGCTTGGCATTCGTTTTGTAATATGGGACATAGATAAGAGCTGTGAACACATCGAAGTAATTTATTACTCGTAGTTTGGCATTCTACTCATACCTAAGGGGATCTTTAGTTACATCTATTTTTGTAAAATTGTATCGAGAGAGGTATTCTACACTAATAGATCGAAATCAGCTGAATAAAAAAAAGAATACATAAAACCATGAGGCCATGAAATAGAAAACAAACTGCCGACATTTCAAAGTCACGATTAGCAAAAATCATTTTAAAATTTAACTAAAGCACTTCAGTTTCTTGTGATAATAATACAATAATATCAGCCCTGTATTATATACTTGCTCACTGCTGAGCACGGGCCTCCACTACTACTGAGAGGGATTAGGCCTTAGTCCACCACGCTGGCCTAGTGCGGATTGGTAGACTTCACACACCTTCGAAATTCCTATAGAAAACTTCTCAGATGTGCAGGTTTCCTCACGATGATTTCGTTCACCGTTAAACCGAACGATAAATTCATAAAGAATACACACATGGTTTTAGAAAAGGCAGAGGTGTTTCTTGTGAAATTGGGTGTATTAAGTAATAATAAAATAATTTACATTTCCGTTTTACCCGAAGGTATTTCAAGCTACGCAATATTCAACCTAAGAACGCTAGCACATAAATCCCCCATGCCCAGCTCAACGGGTGTAAACTGAACATCTACCGAACAGATGTAACAAAACGGCTATCTGTACCGACTGGTGCGGGAACAAAACTTTTCAATAGATTTATTAGTTGCGATTTTCCATTAGCTCGCGCGAGCTTCGACCAATTTAATTAGCCGATCACACGGAAGGTTGCAATAACAAAACGCAAACTGAATTCTGATAAAGATGCTTGTACATTGCCGTAAAGAAAAAATATAGTTGTTAAATTGTTGAAATACATGCTCTCTTGCTTTCCCTATGGTGTTAAAAATTACCTTCCAATGAAGACTTGCTTACTACAATGTCTGGAAGAGATTCGTCGGATCTTCGTCAAAAACACCCACGGTTTATGATATAAAAATAGAATTTCTAATAAAATAGTCTACTTATATCTATATTATGGTTTTAGTCAAAACATAAAGTTTCAACATTTAAAATATTATCTTTAAACGAATCGAAACGTTATTTACATTATATTAATGTTAATTTCGCTACAAAACGATGCAAGTAAAACTATTTCACAAAAAAAAAATACTGACTATCAAAATAATATACACGTAGCCTAATACTAACAACGTATATCGAACTAAACGCGGTACTCGCGAACAATAAATGATAGTTTGAAATTAATTGTTTTCTCTTCGGAGCTGTGCGGGCAGCGGCGGCGATAGCGGTCAGCCGACGATCGCGCGAGCACCACACCCGTGATACATTGCTAATAAATATGAAATTCTCTTCCTGTTTAACGATGTTTATCTTTAGATACGTGTACTTGGATTGTGGAAAGGTATTTTTTGGTTTAAACTATAGAAACAAAACAGATATGATTTACTGACCATGACTGTGGTATCCGATTAGGTTTAAGAAATGAAATATTACTAATTTGATAACAGCATAGTGATCTATGTTACTGATTAACAAAGGCAGAAGTAAATTCGGATTTAAGAGCAATATGGGGAGCTATGTGTATACGGCAAGTACCCATTTATGTTCCAAACTAATATCTAGAAGCGTTATAAAGAATTATTATAAGGGATCTAGCATTGCTTTTTGGTTTATATTTTTGCCCTGATGTCAGTTTTGTAGCAAAAAATTTCTTACAAAAAGATGAATTTCCGACACCCGACAATAATACATAAAATTCCCTATAAAATAAATTTAGATACTTTAAAGGTCTTTCTTTAAAAGAAGTTGATGAGATACTTTAAGAGTGCTAATAAAATTTATTACTTCCTCCAACCTATAGCCAATAAACTTCGCTGAGTAAGAGGTGCTAGAAATGATTGAATGTTTGTACGTTTGATTATAGCATTATTTGCACTGTTCGGTCTCGGTGATTGTTGTTGCGTAATCGACCAGCCATCATACTGTCACCACTTTCACTTAAACATATTTACTTGCATGATGACACCACATAACTAGGATAAGTCCATCTTCGTGGGTGTAATTTTTTGGCAACATATAGTAAATTAAACGACTTGAGTGACATAATACATATTTTGTGTAATCGCGTGGGTTTACAGACTCTTAATTTTTTATTGCTTTGAATGACGAGACGAGCTTGCCGTTCACCTGATGGTAAGCGATACGAGCGCCCATTAACAGTAGAAACGCCATCCAACACTTTAAATTACAACGAATTGTTTAGTATTAAACTGGGATCATAATCCTGAGATACAGTAGTGTAGCTTGCTATGGAGGGGCCCTATATCTACTTATATTTGTTGGGGGCTCTACAGAGCAGTGCGAACTTTTGGGCGCCCGTTTAGTTTAACGTAGGAATGGGCTAAGAGGTGCCCTAAATCTCAGGGGCCCCGTATCACTGATACGGCTGATGCGGCGGCAGCTATGCCCCTGCTGAGACATGAGATGTTAAGTCTTATGTCCAGTAGTTACACTGACTACAATGTTCTTCAAACCGGAACACAACAGTGACTACGCGTGAACATTACAGCACCGTTAACAAAATAACTTTCGCTTCATAGGTCCACATTGGTCTTAAAACTTTACTGTCGAAGGGCTTAAAGAAGCATAATTTTTTTTTAATGACCAAGTTATTCCTTTTTGTATACAATTAAACAGCTTTGCTTCGGGCCAGTCAGCGTTTAATATAGTCTGATAACTCCAAACAAGCAAAACAAAACTTTAATTAATCAGCAATCCGATAAGAATGATTAAAGAATAAAGATGTTAACATTTTAATATCACGCGTGTGCACTGTAACGTGTTAGCCAATAGCATGTCAAGTGGAAACATTTAAATGACGCATAACGTGATCTATCTAACATCATATATATATCTAACAAGGATTAAAACTCACGTTTAGAAGCCGAGAGTGAGAGTAAGTAAAACACAAGTCCCTCAATATTTATCAACTGTCTACAAACACTAACTTGAGAAAGAACACATGCCCACGAAAAGAGTAGGTACCCGAAATCAATTTCACCAAAATGTTTATTCTGGTCGAATATACCTACGTACTAGCTATTTTTGCTCGTCAAATAATTGTTTGTCGTGAACGTTACGCTAGCGTAACGTTCACGACAAACAATTATACAAAAATCTAAATTTTTAATAATTGATTTATGGAACCCATTATTTAATTTCCTTGATTTTACTACCCAAAGCTATAGCGATACAGCCCACATCGATCAAGCGTGATATATGTAGATATATACCCATTAAAATATTTTCTAGGATCCTAATTAATCTAGGACTTGATTAACATAATAGATACCTTGTTAATCAGTGTGCCAAAATTACCCCAAAACAATTTAGAGATTCAAATTGCGTTTATACAATTTAACTATTACTGTATATTAGATGATTAAGTATCTTTGTACATTGTTTCTGTGCCTAATAAATAAAAACAAAAAAAAAATAAAAAAAACTATGGAGTGCTTAATATACCTAATAATCGGATCCTTGGTGTAATGACAAGCGACAGCATATAAAAGCCGAATACACTGTACTGGGAGCAAATAGATTCCATTCCCTGATGACCGACTTTATTACCTACATAATTTCTATGTTCCGAACATTTATCTAGCTATTAAAATAGGGAGCAAAACACAATTAAGTAAGTAAATGTTAAAAATCAATGTTCAAAATTCTATGAAAGAAGAAACACAGGTAACGTAATCACATCTTGGTATCTGCGCGCCTATTTAGATTCTAGGGTGTTTTAATTCGAATCTGTATCAGTAGTAAATATGCAAATATCGCTCCAGATGTTAAGTAGGCTCACTAAAGTGGTACACAACTATGTTGATTTAAAATACAACAATCAACGCATTAGGTTTTTGTTGTTTTGCTTTACATCTGGAGCGTGGCGGCTGAGCAATCCTTTGTTTTACGGTTATGTACCTGTACAAGTGAGTATAAACATTTATTGTGGTTCCAGTGTTGACCATTAAGTACCTAATATATTTTGGGGTTCTAGAGTAGATTGCCAATACGGATATTATCTTGGAAATCAATTAAACGCAATGCAAAGACAAAGACCTAGTTACCACAATAGATTTTTAAACTTGTACCAGAGCGTTCCAATAAACATAATACATAGTTTTGTTTACGTAAGTTGTCATAATACTAATATTTTTGTGCGAGTACCGGTGTTAAATTGTGCAAAATCTTTTTGATTGGTATGTATTTTTTATGAATAAAACTTTTATTTACTTTGCAGGATATTTCGTTGTGCGTGTAAAGAAACGGCATGCTCTTCATTGGTTTAATCATGAAGCGTAACTTCTAACTATTGGTTAATATTGATAGGTTGTGACCAATGGGAAACAGCGTGTAGAAGTAGTTAATACTAACATTTTAAGCATAAGACTAGTTGATCTCTCATATTCTCAAACGGTGCGGTAATCATTTTATCTCTTTCTAACAGTAAATGTTATCTAAACTTCATGCTTGCACATGTACTGCAACTGTCAATAATTGCAGCTCTGATTGTAGCTACAAACTTGTTTTACTTTTTTGGTTAGAGGAAAATATTGAATGTTATTTATATATTTGTTAATAAAACCCAACACAAATAAATAATATACATGCATCTTGAATAACCTCTACGATGGATGACTTAGAGAAATTAAGTTGCAGTAAGTGAAACTGATTACAAAAAATTACAGTTAGTTTTGGTAACTTCATCATTTTCTAAGAAACTAGCATCTGTTTCAGAAGAAGAGACATTGGAAGTTAGTGATTTAGACCATTCTGCAACAGAGGACCACAAGGAAACAGATGAGAAACCTAAAAAGAAGAAAAGGAGACGTCGAGAAATCGATATGGTAGTGTTTACTAATTTCATACTTTTAACGATGAATTATAAAAATAATCGTGATAAATAATACATTTACTTTAAAAGTAACGTTTGTAACGTGAAATTATTTTAAATTTATCGTATTTCATATATCGTTTCATAGGACAATAAGTCATAATGCAATACCTGAAGCCATGGCAAAGGCTATGGCTGTAGGACCTTCGCAACACACAATTCTATGTTCTATTTTGAGGGGCTCCTTTTTCCGCACTTAGCCCGTAGCAGGTCAGGCCGAAGTGCGTGCGTGCAACACACAGTTATAGTTTAATGGAATTTTGTTGAATATTGCAGATAAAGTTGTCAGACGATGATGAGACTGATGATGAAGTGATCGGCAAGAAGTTGATGCGGCACCTCAGTCCGTGTCCAAATTCACCGGCCTCACATCGGGAGCCTCGAACTTGTGTACTTAAGGTTAACTTAAAGCTATAAACAAACTGACTATATGATTGTCAAAGGACTTGTTAAAACAGTGCTTTTGCTCTCACCTCGTCTAATGTAAAAAAAGTTTTTCCAAGACCAAAGTCCTGCTGTATATTTTCCTGGGTTATAAAGTAGCTTATAGAACTCTGGAGTAATGTAGCTATTAGTAAAAAAAAAACAGATTGGGTTTAGTAGTTCCTTTACTTTTTTACATGTGCATGCACCTGATGTTAAGTAAAGTGATAATGAGATGAGATGAGATGATGAGGATCCTGTCGGCTGAAAAGGCTGGTCTATTTGGTTTTAATTTTTGAGCCATTTTTATATACCAATAAATTAAACCATGAATAAGTATTGTTGGATGCAGGCTCTTTTGTTACAGACACTGCATGTCTGATAACAAAGTAATTGAACTTTATGGTTGTGTCATCATCATCAGCCACATAAAGTCCACTGCTGAAAATAGACTTCCCCTAAAGATTTCTAGACGGACCTGTTGAAACCTTGTTTTCACATTAAATTTAATACAAAATATGAAGAATATAAGCAGCATTTTGCTTTTTAATCCATGCTTTTACATAATATTCCAGGCCAGCCAAAAGCGTCGGCCGCTATCCCGTTTACTGGAACAACTCCTACGTAATCTCGAGAAGCGTGACCCGCACCAGTTCTTCGCTTGGCCTGTAAATGACAACTTTGCTCCAGGATACTCCACAATCATCAAGAGACCAATGGACTTTTCTACTATGAAACAAAAGATTGATGATAATGAATACAAGTCATTGAATTGTTTTATTGTAAGTATTTGATTTCAACAGATTGTTTGAGTGGTGATACCAATTTTGATAAAATACTTTGCGGGATGTCAACTTCAAGATATCAATGATTGGTTGATAAAAATTAAAAAAAACTATTAGTACTTCAATATTTAGAATGTCATGTCATCATGTTACTTTTTTACATCAGTATTGTAAAAATTTATAATTATCTAGCAATTTAAGCATTTTTTACCTAATGAAAAGCAGAAAGTAGTCCAACATTGTTATCTCTAGCAATTTGGACCTTTTCTATAACCAATGAAAAACACAATCCAGTCCAATAACAATTCTTACTTTTGCCAAGTTAGCATATTTATAATTTAGTTCTAATTGACATTGTTAATTTATCAATTGTAATTGTAACAATATTTTCGTAACTACAGAGCGACTTCAAATTGATGTGCAACAACGCAATGAAGTACAACAAGCCGGGCACGGTGTACCACAAGGCGGCGCGGCGGCTCCTGCACGCGGGCCTCAAGCAGCTCACGCCTCAGAAGCTGCGGCCCCTCGGCGACATACTCACATACATGTACGAGATACCCATAAGAGAGCTCGGCTTCGACATGGGCAAGATGGATGTGGTGAGTCCACTTTATTAGATCGAATAGGGCGGCATAATTGTGTCGACTAGTGAGGGATAATCATCTGTCGTCACTCGACAACCTCTCTGGAGAGCACACTGCTTACCATCAGGTGCAGTGGGGGTCACTTTTCTGTGCCCTCAAAAATTACATATTGGGTTCTTGATACGCTTGCTGCAAACTGTGTTCGACAAGATTATATATCAATTATGTCCTTGTGTATTTGATTACAGCGGAATTTTGTCAATTGCAATATATATAATATTATGGAGTCAATTCATAACAATTGTTTTTTCACCGATCAGTTCTAAGAATTGGTGAGTGAAAATTTTAATATCAACATAGTGTGCAGAAAGTGAATTAAGACAGATAAAACACACACTATCTGTTATATTACAAGTGAAAAAAAACATGTATTTACCAAAAGCATATCTTAAGACTAGGCACTGATAGTAAGCTCTTTTGTGTGGTAGAAACAGACATGTGTCAAAATCTGTAGAGTAAGCAATGACGTCATATATTACATTTTGACCTAATATCAGTTTGTATACAACAGTTAAATCTAAAAATACAACACAAATTTTGGAAAGTTTTTCATTTGCAACCACATGTTTTGACACTAATCACAACTTGGTATCATGCCAACATTAAAGTTGATACATTAATAACATGTAATCATCCTTATTTACTGCTATATAAGTATTATCAATCATTACATTATTATTCATGAGGTTATGCTAGATTATTTCTTATACATTTATGTATTATGTTTATGAGATTGCTGATTGGGTCACAATTGTTAGTGCAGAATTTTGGTACATTTTATAAATTTTTTATAGTTTATTACCTACATTTTTTTCTTGATGCATCTGCAAATGATAAGGTCTTTAACAAGATTTCAAAAATGTTATATTTGCAACAAAATCTTCTTAACAGTTGTGGCTCTCTACCGATCATGTCCCAATATGTTCCAGCGTATGTATTAGGTTGGGGAAAAAGTTTTTTCGCATTTTATATGAAAACTCAAGACTGTTTTCAAAGTTCTAGTAATATTTAATTACTGTATGTTTGTGTCATTTTGTTCAATGACTTTCTGTCATCTTTAAGGAAGTGCGATGATCCCATTGCTGTAGAAATTTTTGGACTACTGATTAAAAAAACGCGGCAATTAGTTTTGGCAGTCCTCTCTTGATGGTATTCTGACACTGTCTAAAGAATTCTGAGGAGATTGAAACAAGTGGAAATTTGAAGGTGCAAGGTCAAGGCATGGTGGAGGCATTAACACCTCCCAGCCAAATTCTCTTAATTTTTGCTGAGTGGCTAAGTACGTGTGTGGTCTAGCGTTATCGTGATGAAAGACCACACCCATTCTATTGATAATTCCGGCCGCTTTCTCTCAATTTCTTGCTTTATACTCATAGGTTGCTGACAGTAGAGATCCGAATCGATGGTTCTGCCCGAAGGTCAAAGCTCACAATGAGCAAAACCCGTCCAATCCCACCTTACACACAGCATCACCTTATTGCGAGATAACCTAGGTTTTGCCACAGTCTGTGAAACCTGACAAAAAGAAAAATAAATGAAAAATAATTAAAAAGTTCTTTAAACTTTGTTTCTTTTTTTGAAATGTAACTTTTTTAACATTATCAAAATCAGATACAAATACAATTTATTAGATTTTTATACATACTATATGCGAAAATACTTTTTCCCCGACCTATTATGTCACTCTGTACATTTATATATAGTGTTTGGTAACATGTTTATGTGAAATGTGAACTTTTTGCAACGCAGCCTATTAGGACGTACGGCCGTAAGGTGATTCAGAATAATTACAATATATAATGAGTGAACAGTAGTGACATGTTTTTAGTATAGTTTATTTTTTTTTTATATTTTCGTTCGCTTATTCTCGGATGGGAGTGCGAGTGTGTGGATGTAGGGTGAGCGTGTGTATTACGCATTGCATGCGATTTGACGGCGCGGGGTGCAATTGTGGAACTATTAATGGTCTGCTTTTGTTTATGGATTTGTTCTATCTCATACAGTAATGAACGGCTTTGATATTAGACAAGAATGTCTTTATTATGTCATGTTGAATTCTTTATATACTTCTCTTTTAAACAGAAAAAATAAACTTTTATATTTGATCGTATTTTTTGGAAAATGTGTGCAACTTATGTTATTGTTATACTCCAATTATATTTTTAAATATCGACTTGCCAGTACTGAAGTTGATTTATTATATTTTAATGAATTCTTTTTACTACGTTAATAGTTATGAAATCAATTTATCACTTGCCTGGCTCCTCGAAGGGGTAATATGTATGAATATTGTGAAACAAATTAGTAATGGAATGTGTTAAAATAAAAGACATATACTTACAGTCAACTATGTTAATAATCAAATTCCAAACATATATATTATTTTTTATTATGAACATAAAAGTAAAATCTAAACATACTCATATAAATACTAACGTCTGGATAACCGGATTAAAACGGTATATACAATAAATAAAATATTATATTCAACAAATAAAAATATTTATTTTGTATATATTTTATTAGTACCATTTTATTAGTTATTGCGGCAACTGAAGTTAAGGCAAATAGTTGTACCCTTTTTCTAATCCAAAAAATGAGATGTGAGTACAAAAATATTTGATGTCCGAGAATTTTCTTTTTTTATGGATGTTGTTAAAATTATAATATTATGGTTTACCTCCAACATCCATTTTGTCGATCCGTTTATACTATCCAATACCTTGGATCCATAGTAAAACAGGACACTAGTTTGTTCCATGTAGCGTCGGATAGTTCCACGAGCGTATGTCGCGCGGCACGTAGGTGCGGTTGTGACGTCATAGTCGGAGTCCGTCCGGGGTAGAGCGAGACAACCTGCGGGCGGTAGATTCGATATTATTGACTCCTTTAAACATACATTACTATCGGAAAAGCGCAGCATGAAGCTAGTCTATCGTGGATTTACTCTCATTGAACAATTGATTCCCTGATCACACTGCGTAGTACGTCGAGTTGTCAATTTAAAGTTTTTCAGATCAGCTATAATAGCCCTCTTTGACGAATTTCCTTCTGGGTACAATTGATATTACACATCTTATGAGTACGGCATAATTTTAATGATCATTGAAGAATGACGTGAGAGAAAAAAGTAAGGCATTCTAGAAAGTCCACTTCCTAATTATATGCGTCAACTGATGCGAACAACCAGTGCGCGTTTTACCTCATTATCTTAACACCTGTATCTAAACAGTGAAATAAGTTGTATAAAATTTTTAATACAATATGTTCAATGAGGGTAGTTCTATATCGTCAAGTATTACTAACACCATCTCGCTCTACCCCAGCAAGTACCAATCGATTCTGACGTGTTCTGTGTGACGTAGCGCGTCCTCAAGCGAAGCAGCCCGCTGAAGAGCGGCGGCTCGGAGGCGGAGACGGTGTCGGACGGCGGACACGACCGCCAGGACTCGGGCGACAGCGTCAAGATACAAATGGAAGCCGCTAGGGAGCAGCACAGGCGTCGACTCGCTAAGAAAGGTGAATAGGTTTCTTATATTATGGTTAAATGTTGGGAATTATCAAGTTGGTTAAGTATCCCTTATACAGGTGTAGCATGATCACCATAAATACATACTACATGTTGTAGAGCTGTTGAATTTATGTATAAGGGCATGTTACTATCCTGAAACAACACAAACTCTTTTTTGGAAATATTTGCAAAGGACTATAACCGAAGCAAAACATACATATGTATATTGTATAGTGAGAAGAGATCCAACCCGTTTGAATATGGCTTAGTCTCTCATAACTCTTTATTGACCTCATCAGTACATCTATTTTTAATACAGATTCGAAACAAAAATTAATACATTACTGCAAAAAATTGATTTCTTTTATTTTGGTCCATCGGTCACTCAGCCTTCCCGCGCATGGACTCCGAGGGCAAGACCACGCTCCGGCTGGTCACCAACACTGTGGAGGGCAGCGGGGACGACAAGCCACTCACGCTGGGCAGGTACATCGGGAAACTCACGCAAGGCACCGGCTCATTACACAGTAAGTCTATAATCTATTTTACTGACTATCGCTTAGAAATTGTGTAATTATTGATGCATTAAATTGTAATTTATCTTATTTACCTTAATTATTATTATAGATATGATACCACCGCAATGTCTATTTCTGCCGCCAAGCAGCAATTTGTAGTCACTGTTGTGTTCTGGTTTGAAAGACATTGTAGCCAGTGTAACTACTGGACATAATGAGACTTAACATCTCACGTTTCAGGATGGCGAGCACAGTAGAATACGAAACAATACTCTGTAATTTATGGTATTGAATAATGTTTCTACTGTTTATGAGCGGTCGTATTGCTTACCATAAGGCGAACGGCAAGCTCTTCTCGACATTAAATGCAATAAAATAAATTAACATAATTACAACTACAAACCTGTACCGTTTGACCGATCTACGTAACTCCACTGATTTCAGTGAACATAATGGCCTCTCACAGCCCAGCTAATTATATTATATCACAAAAAAGGATGTGGATGTATGTTTTATTTCAAATGTAAAAATGATAAAACCATCAAATTTTTGGTCAGGCTAAATGTGCAAAAAAAGAGTTTTAAAGTTTAATAATAATTACTTTGCTATCAGCACCCCGTGAAGACCGGAGGAACACAGCGAAAGGAGTGAAACCACTTTACTACGGTCCTTTTAGCTCGTACGCGCCCTCTTACGACGGCACGTTCGCAACTCTCACCAAGGAGGAGTCGCATCTCTTATACCACACGTTACGTGAGTCTCTCTACCTTCATTAATAGATGGCGCTCAAACAATATTAGTGTAATAATTTTTTTGCTCACGGATCATTATATATTTTTTTATTTACTTACAAATTACGAAATAAACTCTCCGTAATCATGATTCCCATACTAAGCGATGCTTGTGTTATGGGCAATCACAATCGCTAGTTTAATAATATTACTGACGTTAAATGTGCAAAACCACTGTAAAATTATGACGTAATTATAGCATGTGTGATAATAAACAAAAAAAAAAAATTAATGATTTCCTATTCTAATTTTTAAACTTTTATTTACCACAATTATCCTTAGGTGATAGATAAAAAAAAACGTTTTTACTCATGTGTAACATACATACGGATTTTTAGTAAGATATAGTCAACACTAATGCGAAGTAATTTATTAATATATTTTCTCTGTGAAATATCTATCGGTATAGACTCCTGTATTATGTGTTGGTACCTTCCTACTTGATTATAACATGCATAATAATCCTCAGCGTCAGAAACCGGCCAGGGCAACGAAGAAATGCTTCGGTTCGCGCCGGACTCGCCTTGGACGGCCATCTATGATATGGAAGCGATGTTCCCTGATAAAAAACAACAGCCCGAACAAGGTCCCTACGTTGAAGATAATGTGAGTCATTCAAACACAATAAATGTTATTTTTTCTACTACAGTAATCAATGAAATATTGCCACGAAAACGAAGCCTCTACATTTTGCGTCAATTAATACTAGACGCGAGTTTTTATATGTAGCCATCTTTTTAAATCAGTGACAATAAAATCGGAAATAATTCCAGTCTACGGTCATCTCACTCTCCTAACAGCGATTTGTTAACATAATTTGCCTTCGTTATTTTATTGATGTTTGCCATGTGATCTCAGGGCAAAGGGCTATGTTTTACATTTGTCATACATATTTACCCTAATAGTTTATCTAACATTATTCTGATATTTAAAACTTATTATTACGTTATTTTAGGACATATCAAAGGTGAAGGTGGAAGTGGAACAGCTACGCACCCTGTCGGAGCTGGGCATCGACATGGAATTCCTGAACGATATAGAGGAGGAAATCGCCGCGTCGCAGCATGACTACGGCATCTCGGGGGCGCTGCGGCACACGTACGAGCTGCTCATCAAGCTAGAGAAAGAACAGAGAGAGCGGTAAGACTATCACAATTTAATTGGAGATTGATCTACCGTCTTTAATGTTCATATGAGATAGCGATTTACCCGCGAACTATTTGACTTTGTGATCATTCGATAAGGTTGCTTGCTTTTATTAAATTTATTTTATTTTAGCGCATATATTTTGATAATGTTTCTTGAAAACCATTAATATTAATATAATTTACAGATGTGAATTGAAAATGATAAATTAGTTCCAAGACAACTTAATTACTACTGATAGTGATAATAGCTTGTCCAAGCTATATTCGCAGGTCCTTGGTTTAGATTAAATGGTAAAAGTCGCGTCAACTCTATTACCATTGTTTTCAATCCTATAGCAAATTGACTAACAGTTGTTTTTAATAAACAATCCCAATCTCAAAGTTTAATCCGATTCCAAGATTGAAACAATCAAAAAATAATTGTAACCATGTCATAAACTTGGTTCTAATTGGTGCATTTTGGCGATAGATCGAAAAAGGCGATTGGGATTGTTAATTAAAAATGGCGGTTAGAACAGTGTGTGATGGTGGTGTGTTGGCTGTGCAGGCTGTCTGCGACGCCGCCGTGGCACCTGTCGCTGTCGCGCGGCGCGGGCGGCGGCGAGCGCGAGCTGGCGCGCCAGGTGTGCGCCTGCCTGCGCGGCATGGCCGCGCGCCTCGCGCCCCGCCACCTCGCGCCGCTCGCCGCGCTGCGGGCCGCCATGGGCGTCACGCTCGACCATCTCGGTAACTCCACTGCACACTTCATATCAATAAACAGACACAATTACTACCGTCATAGTAAAAAAAATATGAAACAAAACTGATTGATTTGTGCTTGATATTTGACCATAATATAGGTATGTATAAATATTGTAACAAGGCTATAATGCAGGTTATTTTTTGTAGATACGCCAATGGCTGTAGACGACTTTGAGATGGAGATGCACGAATCCAGAGATACAGTGTCTGATCCTGACTCGCGCTCCAGCCACGACAAATAATGGCGCTGAAGGCATAAAGAACTAGATTTAATTAATATAAGCTTAAAATAGTGTAAGATTTTAATAAATCACTAAATTTTATATGTGTTATTATTTTAAAGTTAGATCTTAGATTTCTTTTTGTTTACCAGAAGTATTTAAGATTGTAATAAATTATGAACTGGTGCCATCTATCGGTAAATGATTGTAAACCGTAGTGACAATGTGACCGGTAGGTGGCAGTAAATTAAATAATGTGATTTATATTTAGTTACGTATAACCCGATAATAGATGGCGCATGGCTTAACTTTTTCAATATGTATGACACCTTATTATATGATTGTTACTAAATGCCGTAAAACGGAATGAATAACTTAGAGAACTCAAGCAGGGAAAAGAAATGAAACATATTATTAAGATTATAAAACAATTATAATTACCAAAATAAACACATTTAACATTATTGAGAATACGCCACGGTCAGTAGCGGCATCAACTGATTCGATTCTCTGGGCCGCTGGGCGGTAGATCTCTCAGCCTTTTTACCCGTTTGCTGAAATAGGATAATGGTTTTTCTTGGTACCCCCTAATTGTGGTTTAAAAATTAAAACAATCTCCAGGCCGTAGGCGGCCTGTGCACTACCCCCTATGTTTGACCACTGGCCGTATAAACCAGGCGGAAACACTATGTCCTTGGATTCGACTGCTAATTCGCCTAATACGTAGGATGGAATAATGTGAATTCTCTCGTTGAATCCAGATTTCAGGGACAGCCGGGAGGTTTCACGTGATTATTTGTGCTCTAAATATCATCCTAATATAAGTATTATTATAGGAAATTAACGGAATGTATATAGAAGATAATAAGTATTAATATAGTAGTTAGTATAGAAGATAATAAGTAATAATATAGAAAAAGTAAAAGTTGTAAGCAATTTCAATTACATTAGAGCAGTGGTTCTCAAACTTTTTAAATGACGGAACCCTTTTGGGAAGCAAAATAAGTACTTGATGGAACCCTACAATAAAACAATTGTTTTTATAAGTGTATTTTTTATTAATCAGCATAATAAAAGTACAATGTAACAGTTACTAATTATTATTGAGAGAGGTGTTTTAATTTTTTTTTCTAAATTCTTGCGGAACCCCGACAGAGGTATCACGGAACCCTAGGGTTCCGCGGAACACACTTAGAGTATAGCTGCATTAGAGTATAAGCTCTTGGACTCAAATAAATGATGTTGCGCTTTAGACAATAATATATTACCATATAAGTATATAGCAATGTTTTTTTTTTTTTCATTATGAAAATAAGTATATGATTATTAATATTATTTCTTTGATAGATTTGTAAAACTTCCATTGCAATTAAAACGGTACTTACGTCTTGCAGTAATTACTTACATTTGAAATTTTCGAGTTCAGCACATATAATGAGAAAAATCGGTGTTAAAAAATCGATGCCCCACAATTCGCACAACCTGCCGAGCCATTAGCCGCGGCCCCAACACTTCCCGAAGGGGGCGCCGCGCGCGTGCGACCGGCGGCGCGCGCGCTCTCACACGCGCCCGCGCACGCGACATCGACTCGCTAATCAGCCGTGAACTGGATTACTCTCCAAACTGGCTTCTGTCATTGATGGATCGAGGGAGCGGATTGAATATCGATTCGATTTTTTAATATAGATTCGAGTTCACATGTCATTTTAAATTAGCCTTAAAATTGAGTAAGTACTTAGTTTTACCTATCATAGAAAATCTGCAGTCAGTTGCAACAGTAGGTAAATCCTGCGAAACTGATCTAAAGTAACTATGAACCAAAAACCTTTTGTAGTTTTATGTTGATGGCGTGCGGGCGAGACATTTTTCGTTCTCGAATAACGGATTGAAAACATGTACTGACCTAATTATTACATTCGAAATAAACGAATTTAAGTTCATCTGAATCCACCACACAAAGAAAGATGATAGTAAACCATAAAAATATGATAATCACATACGTCTTCATAATATCCATAATTTTCGAAATCACGAAATACCTAACGAAGGATCAAATCGTACGTGACTACGATTTGTCATGAAATTCATTTTTATCTTACCGTGCAAACCAAACCAGTAAGTTTATCAATAAAACCCCAATTACGTTCGCACAATAAAAACACATCGAATGTAAATAAATGCGTAGAATCAAACTTCACCCCATAAACGCCCCCAGACTCCCCGCATTCACACGGGAACCACCATGACAAAATTATCAATACATTTTTGGCAACGGATTTCGAACTTTATTCCAATAAACTTAGAAAGTATTTAAAAAGTTTAAATAAGTTTGTGCTAAGGAAATGCAGTGGCACGATTTTCTTTTATTATATTCAGAATTTGTTTTGGTTGGAATAACAATATAAAGGAAATTGATTAACATTTCCTAAGGGAAATACGCGATTCAATGTGTTTTTTTCGTCTGCATGGCGTCCACTGATTTAAAATCAAATTAAGGGAATTAATTAATGTCTTAAATAAAAGCTGATAAAGGTTGCAGGAACATGCTGGATGCAGGCCACTTTTGACAGGTCCGTCCGGAAATCCTTAGGGCTGGCCTGTGTTCAGAATTGAATATTATAAGGCATCATCATTTTTAGCCTCATGATTATTGGATATCATAAGGCTAAAAATGACGATAATAATTCACATCTTGTGATTCATAGCCTGTAAATTAGATGAACATTATAGAAATAAATAATTTACACATAAAAATATTGTCTACTTATATCTAACATACGCATCAGTGGCCAAGGGTCCGTATAACCAGATTCATTGTCAGCTTTCCTTTATGTAGTAATGATTTGCAGACCGCATTTATAAATATTAGTATCTATATATCGGGTTCCCTTTTGAAAAAAATACTCTTCGCCACTGATACGCATGTATTTATGTTAGATATAAGTAGACATTATTTTTATTTGTAGATTATATATTTCTGTAATGTTCGTCTAGTTTATGGGCTACGTATCGTAAGATATTGAATAATTATGATCATTTTCAGCCATATGATATCCAATTTTGAACACAGGCCAGCCCCAAGGACTACCTAATTCTGCAGTTACATTAATATAAAATTATAATTTCGGCTCCATAAAAATCTGTCTTGTTAATAAGATAAATTAAATCCAAGGCCAACTTTAACATGCCGACTGAATGCCTACATTCGGATGAATAAATCGCTAATCTAATTTTCCAAGAATAGTCGTGGCCTATATATTAAATACAACCTCGTAGACTTCTTGTTTTCATACGCTACCTGATATTAAATGTTTGCTTACTTGCCGATCTATCATATAAATTCTGAAGTTAAATACATAAAAATAATTTATTTATTATATAAAATTACCAGTAGATGAGAGACAGTAACAATATAAACAAAAGAAACGTACAATATAATTTAAATTCAATGCTGCTCAAGGAGGCAACATAGCTTACATGCACTAGCTTACACCACTACCTATATAGTTTACAACAAAGTATGTAGGTAATTATTACATTAAACCAATACTTATGTAGTCCTAAAAATACTGCCTGCTTAATTTTTTGCAAAATCCTTATTTGTTTTATCATTTCAATACTTAATTTTATTTTTATATCTTAATATTGTAAAGCGGCATACAGGTAGCTTTTATAAACACACAATACGAACTTCGTAAACGCTCGGAGCTAGAGTAACCTTCGCAAACCACAACAATAATGGAAAATGTTCAACAATCAGTGTCAGCAAACAAAAATTGTTTGTATAGGTTTATTTGGATCTATATAGTTTGTTTATTTTCACAAACTCCTTTCCCACAAGAGGATTAATATTATTCAGACATATTCTAAACGTATTCAGCTTTAGTATGACGTTAATGATTATTTCTGTTTCGCAAGTAAGCAGTTCGTACGCGAAATTCTGTCTTGGTACTATCACTTTGGCTAACTTCTGTTAACAGCCTCTATTTTATATTACAAAGGTCAAAGAATATTGTAGCCATTTGGCGACAGCTTATGTCAGAAGATTAGCTTTAGTCTTCCCATAACAATTGTACAGTGCAATACCTACAATTCAGAATGTTATAATTCAAAGTTGTAAGAAGTAATGTATTGCTTTTTTTAAAGTCTTTATAGACTTCACCATTAGTTGTTTACTTAACTGATAAATTTTTTTTAGAATTCGTCGATATTAATATGTAGGTATATAAAAGAATACATAGGTATAAGAGGTGTATAGAAATACGAAAATTTTCTATCATGAAATATTCTTTAGCTTGCTTTTAGCTATATGATAAATAAAATGGTATTTTAAAATAATATTTTATCAACTAATCAGATTTATATGCTTCTGCGTAAAAAAACTGCGCTCAAATTTTTTCGTATTTTTTTGAAATTCAATGTTAATGTTTTGAGTTAATGTTTTGGTTTGAGTTTTATGAATTTAGATAACTGTTAACCTTTATTGAAATGGGAGATGTTCATATGTTAGACAATTTATTCCTTACTTTCCTAATATAACGGATATGAAAGTTTGTTAACAAAATTGGATCTATGTATGTTTGATAGAAATAAACGCAGAAACTACTGAACGGATTTGGATGAAATTTGGCATATAACAAGACCAGGTCCTAGATAAAAACATAGGGTTTTTATTCTGTTAATAATGGGCTTTTTTAAATAGATGGCGCTGGTGTTGAACGGTGGTTTTGGTATTTTTGTTGCAAGAAAGGAATTTAACACGGCGAGTCTAGTCAATTTATTTTAAAAAAATCCGCTTGTGAGTTCAAAGCTTGTCAGTTTTTCAATATTCAGATAAACACTTTCTACATACTTTAGCTCAGCTAAAAATAAGAATATTTCCTGAGTCTGTGAGAAGTTATTGCTTGTAGGTAGAGAGTAAAGTTACGAAAACAGCTAGACATACAAAAAATATAATTATGTGTATACATGGTAAATAAAATTAGTAAGAATTAAAAAATATATCTAGGTAAGCATATTGATATGAGATTTTTATTTTCATAGCCTTGAATAGTTTTCTAATTTTACCTGATATTAGACATCAAAATGAAACTGCTATTTTCAGATTTAATCGCCCTTTTCTACACCTAACCAATTATTTTAAAAAAGACTATTAAAAGAAAGAATTAATTAAAGTTTAAATATATAATGTTTACAAAAATACAAATACAAAAATATTTATTCGCACAACACGATGACACAATCAATTTATAAAGAAAACAAAGAGAAGAAAAAAAATGTTATAAAAAAAAACAGTTTAAATTTTTTTTAAAACATATTATGCTCTATATATAAGTGCATACATACATACATACATACATAACATCACGCATTTATCCCCGAAGGGGTATGCAGAGGCGCAACTAGGGCACCCACTTTTCGCCAAGTATGTTCCGTCCCATGATGTGACAGGGGGCGAGCCTATCGCCATATCGGGCACAAATTCCAGACTCCGGGCTGATACTGAGCAGAAAAACCTAAATATCACTTTGCCCGACCCGGGATTCGAACCCAGGACCTCAGAGCGCTATTGTACCGGACATACAATACAACTATGCCACCGAGGCAGCCTATATGTAAGTGAATATATAAATTATCAGGTAAAAAGGCTCTCCAAAATCTTATCAACCAAAGAATATTGACTGCACAAGATCGTTTCTGCGACAATGTTAACAATAGACTACAATGGTCCAGGGCGCACCTGTCGAAGCTCCCAGGGAACTTCACACGCTCACAAAAAACGGGTTACATGTTAAAAGTCGGAAAAAATGCCGGCTCAGATGACTTTTTGTCTGGATTTTATGGGATACAAGATGGATTATTGATGCCGTAAAGAAATGAGGGTTTTTATTTATTTTAGGTGTTTGTTTCTCTAATGATATGCCCGTCATGAACATAACGAGATTTTTTTTTTTCAGTTATTATATAGGTATATACACTTGACCTTACATCATGTTTGTACAAATAAACAATTCCTGATTCTGACTTAAATACGAGTGATGCGCTGACGATCCAAAGAAGTACTCACGACGAATATGTTTTTATCCTGCACCACGTTGGAAACTGCAGGATTTTCTGACCAACTATATCTATCTATCTATCTAATCAGCCCGTATCCACCCACTGCTGAGTATATACCTGACCCGCTATATATATGAAACAAATATGCATATCTCTCACAAAAAAGGTCACAACACTAAAATCGAATCTAAACCTCTCGTTTCTCAACCACCTCACTACTACGCCAGAGACGTTATATATTTTTTTTAATTATAAAAAGAGTGTTATTTTTTACTGTCATGGCGGGAAAATAAAGCCCAACAAAGGATTACATACACCACAATGAGAATGTATGGGATTGAGGACTTTTGTCAGAATATCTGATGAGATTACGAACGCAACGAGACATCACCGACACTACTCCTTTGTTAGTAAGAGCCTCTTTAAGTTAAAAACGGCGTGAAAGAGCGCGGAATTTTGCAAGATTACGGAATTAATTATTTCGAGATACTATCGCTTCTGAT
The DNA here is from genome assembly GCF_014839805.1 of Manduca sexta. Classification (NCBI taxonomy): domain Eukaryota; kingdom Metazoa; phylum Arthropoda; class Insecta; order Lepidoptera; family Sphingidae; genus Manduca; species Manduca sexta. The sequence continues at coordinate 3,265,250 of NC_051139.1, forward strand.
GTACAAAGTTGGAGTTGCTTTAAACTCGTGGTCCAGCTGTGAAGATTAGTGGCAAAAAATAGTTAAATGTATTTTATGTTTTTATTTAATTAAAAATGTTACTCTTTAAATAGCAGTTTATAAGTCATATTGATTTTAAATTTCTATAAAATATGAGGTTTTTAGTATTCAGTTTCCATGCATACTTGATATATTCGCTTTCAGTCGGTGAACAAATACAAAGTTCTCAAGAAACTTCAGCGCAGAAGGTCACTCGCGACTTCAAAGAGAAGGAAGAACGCTTGTGGAAATTCTTTAAACTTTCTAATGCTGTATATTTGTGTTGTGACCTTAGCCTGCAGTTCGTGTAATAGTGGCACAGGGTAAATTTTTCCGAAAATAAACCCAACATAAAATATAGGTACTAATATAAATTTTAATTAGATTTTAGTCCACTATACTTATAACATATAAGTATTAACAATATTAATAAATGCGATCTGCAAATCATTCCAATGATAATTAAATTTTATATAAATTACGATACGAAAGCCGGCAGAAATCTGTTTATATGAACTTTTCGCCACTACTGTTTAACATGACAACGTGAACTTTAAATTTGATAATAACACCTGGCACAATATTTCCACATAATTTGTTCATTTAAAAATTTTCTGATACGTTTTGCCTTTAGACATTTTACACTTCTACGTGTGGCAGTCTATTAGAGCTTAATAGCGGCTGCTGGCGTTATAAAATTATTGCGTGAATGCAGATTTACCGTAGATGTGATTAGATGTGTTTAATTTATTAAAAAAAATACGTTATTTTAAATTGGGCCAAACATGTTAAATAAATTTTGTAAATAAATATAAATCATTATCATCAATATAATAATTTTGTATTTTTTATTATGCAAGTTTATAGACATTCATTCGTTGCATCGTTGACTCTACCCTTAGTTTTATTTAATTATTTAATATATTTTACTCAATGCCGTGATTGTATAACAAGTAACTTAATATTTAAACCACATTAAAAAAATACTGTAATGTTATGAAACCTTGCCAAGGCTATGTCGTCGTTTACACTTTTGAAGGTCAAGTGCATTGCCACCGTCACGTCGTCACGTGTGTTCAAGAGCGTGTTAGTCCGTCGTGCAGCGTGCTAGCCACGTGACGAGCGTCCGCTCTACGCCGTGGGCGGCGGTCCAACGTCCGCCCAGCACGCGCGTCCACCACTAGCACCGCGCCACGCACTTATGGCACATCAATGCAATATCAACTTTATGTGAGGTTGATGTATATTGTTAATTTACAGTAAGTTCTTAATGCTATCGAAATAAAAATAAAAACGATATCATTAAATAGGTCGAATAATATATTGAATTGATTAAATCAGTATTATAAAATATGTATTAAAATACATACACAGTTCAAATCCTTCAGTAATCCCTTCTGGCCGTCCCACTGCAGTAACCCGGCCCCCCAAGCGCATAGTTCACACCGATACTCGAGCGAATAACATTGAGTTTCCTAATTGTGCCGCCGGTTCCCACCGTGCGCCGGACACGAGGCTGTGAATAGCGCCGCGTGCGCAACACTTCAATATAAAACAGGACTTAATGTGCATTTATAAGACACAAAATCGTTTATCAACGCCATCTTCTCGATCAACAACAATAATCACAACCGAAAACATCAAAGCGACTGTAAAATCATATAGATACAGAGCAAAATCGTTTCACAAAATTTGCGTGTATTCTGTATTATTACCAAGTAATTCGCGCAGTCCAAATTGGTTTATGTAACCCTTGTGTCGATGTAATAAGGCTTGCGTTTGGCTGTGTATGGGATATGGGGAATGTTGCACGCGACAAAGCGCAGTGTGTGGTGGAAGCGAGCGTTGCAGGGGCGCACGCGGCGACACACTCCGCGCCGGACGCCGCACGCGCTCGCACGTGTCGCCAACGCGCGGACCGCGACCACTCGCGTGTGCACTGCGCCTACACGACAATAACACCATCTCAAGTGATCACTAACTAACACCCACACATCAACAAGTGTCTCATATGCTAATACACGAACATTTACCTGTGTAAGTGATCCTACTGTGATCAGTGTTTCAATTTTGTGACATTGTCTGGTGTAATTTCTATGATGGAGTACCACCATAGGCACATGGACCAGGGTGGATTGCAGGGCCAAGGCCAAGCCCAGCAATGGGGTGGCTATGGCTGGGGCCCTCCAGCGCCCGCACCAGCCCCACCTGCGCCTGCGCAGCGCAACAAAAGAGCGCACTCTGAAAGTGAAGACGATGCTTTTTCCGAAGAAAGCAGTAAAGATGCGCAGTAAGTACCTAATTTATCCTAATCATTTTAATTAAATGGTTATTTATTTTATTTATCATTCTATATAAATAGCTAAACTTCTTAGGGAAGGAATTTTACAAAATCCAAATCCGTTCTATTTGCTCATTTCTTTTATTGTTTTAGTTATATACTAGAAAAGTACGTTATTGACGTAATATTCACAATTTTCTATACATTAGTCAAATCGAATTTTACGTAAGTGGTATTAGTCTTATAAGATTCCAATAAGATTAATAGGTTTACAATACAAAGGACTATGTTATTAACTCTTGCGAAACGCAGTAAAACAATGTAGCTGCTAGGTGCTACAAATATTCCGATGCTACGGGCGTAGCGCTATTGTACTACGCATCGTCGGGCGTAGTAAAGTTATGCATTACCGCATTTCCGGAACTTTTTTGTTTAGAAATTCTAGGCTTAGGATACCTACATAAATAAATAACAAAATAATAAAGTATCAGTATGTGGATGAATATTAATTATTTTATATCAAGTTTAATTAATTGTACATTATATATTTCGTTTGAAGCTTAATTTATTTTAAATTTAAACAATAGATGCTACATACGTGTTTATTTTTTAGATGATTATATTACAAACTTTGAATTAAGTTACTATAGAACAGTGACAAAGAGTCTATATAAATGGATTTCTACTGACATCCCTTTTGTAATATATAAGCAAACTATTAAAATCAATGATTATATTAATAATTAATATTTATAGCATTGTGGGCTAAAATCAAATTAGTATTAGTACCTACAGTTTGTGTCGGCTACCCTTTTAGACAATATCCTTCGCCATCGTTACAGAATATCACTTAGGTATATAATATAATATATAATTCACCGTATGATCGCATTTTTGTAACACAAATTTTGTTTTTATACATTTATAACTAATGTTACCTGAATAACAAGGATACAACAGTAGATCCCTGATAACTCGAATCCTTAGGGATTCCAGCCTTTTTCTTATCCGGAGACGTATCCCGGTGACCCAAATTGTTAGGCTCAAGAAAATAATAACTCTATTTTCCGAAAGCTCTAAGCTCTGAGGTTATTTTCGTTTAGCGCTGAATTTAGTTGAAATTAATAATCATAATAACATAAAGCAGGAATATGTTTTTATGTATCAGCTTCCATAATTTAATCGATACACATGACCAACTTATCGTTGAAATGCTTGAAAAAGTATATTAACAATAAAAAATCAATGAAATTATGAGAATAATAAAATAATTTGAGAATACTACAGCGCTCAATATTTCAGCATCAAAGTAATAATTAAACAAATTACGCTGACTAAACTTAAACCCAGTCATGTAGATCTTAATCTCAAATCTTGTAAAGGCTCATTTTAACATTGCGTTTATAAATGTAATAACATACCTCTATTTATCTCTTCCAGCGACCTTCTTCTAACATTGTGTCAAAAATCATCCATGAATTACGAATATTTTCATAAAACATCCCAGTTTTACTTTTTTTGTATTGTTTTATAGTATATAGTGCGAATATGGTGTGTGCGTGATTATATTTCCGACTGAAAGCATGATGTTGCTGCTGAGAAGAATTTTCTTAGATTAGTAATCGTGACATTATGGCGTGAATAATTAAAATTATTTTTTATTCATATTATTTGGTTCAAAACTTACACTTTTTTATATCACACATACTTTGAGCAGCTTATTGTGAAGTATTATTTTCAAGAAGATAACTATATCGTTTCATGTAGTAAAGCCATGTCACAATGACCCGGCATAATACTATACTGATAACTCAAACATAGTCCTTATTTTTCAACTATTAAAATCCCTTTCCAACATAATTTTATCACTTAAACGCTCTCTCTGCTAATTTTACAGCCTTCGCGAAGCAGCGGGCGAATAGATTAATTTATACAATATAGAAAAAAAATTCATTGTTTAAACCTCAAGACAAATATTCGTTTAATCCGCAAATGTTAGGGAATAATGTGATAAAAATTTCTCCTAGTTTTCAATATGCGTCACACATGCCTTTTAAACTAATGTGCGAATGTCTACATCGGAACATAAATATTTACGAAGAGCTTTTTCTAGACGTCGAATTCGTTTGAAAGTGTTATCACAGAATGAAGGTAATCAAAATTAAATACAATTTATTTCAGATACTTAGGGGTAGTATTAGTAAAATATTTTTTAGAATCGGTTCTATAATTTCCGATAAGAAATAAACTTTACTTTCCAGTAATAGAATAGGAGTGTTTATTATTTATTCTAACTCCCTTCGAACATTATACAACAACCAATTATTTTTTTTTACCGCTATAATATTTTCAACTGTTGCTCAAATTCTTTCACTAACACTACTAAGAAGCTATATTGCTACATCATTTCTGAGTCCTATACTAAGTCCAGAGAAAAACTTATACAAAAAGTTCTGAACAAAAATTATACTTTTTTCAAGCAAGCACAAGCGCGGCAAAGTAACTCCACTCCACCTGATGGTAACCGGATCTTAGAGTCGATTTACGAGAGACAAAATTTCATCAGCATACATTATAAAACACATAATCACCTTTCAGATCCCCAGGCGGAGACTCCTGCCAGCTCATGACTCGAAAGAGAAGACGAGGAGTTATCGAGAAGAAGCGACGGGACCGCATCAATACCTCACTCACTGAACTCAAGAGGCTCGTCCCAGCGGCTTGTGAGAAACAAGGCAGCGCCAAATTGGAGAAGGCGGAAATACTCCAACTTACAGTAGACCATCTTAAGATGCTGCATTCTAAAGGTTAGTTGAATTTGGAAATGCGAGTGAAGTAAAATGCTATGTTTCTATGACGCGAGAAATGTAATCACTCGCTGTTCAACTTTATACTTGAACTACGATCTGCTTATTATAAAAACACTTTTTAGGAAGGGAAATGGAAGGGAATGGAAATGGAATGAAGGGAAAATAATAGGAAAGTCGATATCGTCCCAGGCAAGACACAAATATTCACAAATATGATTTAGAGGCAAATATTCCCGTTCTACGGTCACATTACACAAATAATGAACGTTGTAACGGTAACCTGTTACGTAACTGCTCGTTTCCGCTTCCTAGTCAATAAAAAGAAGCTTCGGTAACAGTATTTTTTAATCAAAAGCGAAAAAAAAACATAAAAAGCAAATTCATTGAATTCGCTAAGCTTTTCCTGTCTTTTGAAAGACATGATAAGTTACTTTCATTTTTTGTGATTCTCGGGAACTTCCCTTAACATTATTAACTTAAATTGGAGAAACAATTTGATGTTTCGCAAATCTTGATATCGTAGAAATTATGTGTTATAAAAATGTCAAGGCCATAAAATTGGAACAAGAAAAATAACTTCATCAACTACACGATGTTCAATGCTGAAAGTTTCCGCAAAATATTTTTAAACCAACCTGACCCTTATTCCCTATAACACACGCAATTTTCACCGCTCGTTACAAATAAGTAACATAACTCATCGCGTTTATCACTATAGAAATTGGCATAATTACCATTTAACGCTAATTACACGGTGTTTACATGACACAACCAAGTTCACACTGTCTTAGAGAAAAAAGGAGCTGTGGGAAGGGCCCTGCCCAAAAAAAAAACATATTAATATTCCATCAAATACATGAGTTTAACCACATGTTAAGTATTCCAAGTATACCGAAACTGTTAGTCCTTTGACGTTCACTAGAATCCAGACTGTCAATTTCGTCGTATTAGAACCTAATTTCAACAACATTTATTTTCACACTCCCGTATATAGTATTATACGCAATACATTTTTAATAAGACCAGCCATAACATTTTTAACGACTATCTATGTCACTTAGCCGTTGTATTTTTTTTCGTCGATAAAAACGAGTTATCACTACCACCACAGGGAAGATGAGTAGAACGGTTGCTTTGCATAAGGACGGCTCATTAAGGCCTAGGCTCTCTTATAGAGGAAGTACGTGCGAATGGTAGAGACCAGCGGCGGATGAAATTTTCCGAAAGAGAACCTTACACAACATTTAAATACTAATATGTATAAATCCCAAGGGCACACACCTCTGACTTTTCTAAAAAATCATGTGTGTATTCTTTGTGAATTTATCGTTCGCTTTAACGGTGAAGGAAAACATCGTGAGGAAACCTGCACATCTGAGAAATTCTCTACAGGAATTTCGAAGGTGTGTGAAGTCTACCAACCCGCACTAGGCCTGCGTGGTGGACTAAGGCCTAATCCCTCTCAGTAGTAGAGGAGGCCCGTGCTCAGCAGTGGGCAAGTATATAATACAGGGCTGATATTATTATTATTATTATTATGTATAAATGCTGTCTGCAAATCCTTCTGATACAATAATTAGGTTAAATAATTAGATTTTACATAAATTACGAAAGGGATGCCGGTAGGAATCGGGTTTTATGTACCCTTAGGCACCGGTAGAGACACTAACATAGGTCTGACGTATTATTATATGTTTGTGGCGCATATTTAACTAGTGCGATACCCATCTGAATATGCGGGTATGTCGTTGCCCGAAGCCCCCGACGCCCCCGTTCCGGGTTCCCACGGCACAGTTTCCGGGTCCAACACGCGACAGGTGGACGCACTAACGTTTTTTCTATGAATAATTCAGTGGTGGAATTTGGAGCAAAAAATTTAGTAATATTGGAAACAGTGTGACGTAATTTCATGTATTATAAATAATTTCATTTAATTATTAGAAAAATAAATTGTTAAATATATTTTTTTCTGCTTTACCCGGCTCTATGTTTATTATCTTCTTAAATTATAAGGTGAATATTCTATATCTAAAACATTTGCACTATAAGAAAAGTAAGATAGCTACAACGGAAGATAGCTTTGTACATCTGTGAAAACTTCATGCAGTTTCTATCCCGTTGCCTCAAACAAGGGCCATTTCTTTAAAAAATAGTAAATTCCGTTAATAAACACTCCATCCGTTAATTAAAACTTAGGAAGTAGTTTGCGGTTGCATATATTTTGTGGTTTGCTCGTCCATTTTGGTTCAAATGTATGCGTTATGTATGCTCAGTGGTGGTGAAACCGCATCCTCGCTCAGCGGACAGGACTTCCGGCGACTTCATCAAATGCCAACGGATTTACGAATGACAAATTTTAACACAATAATATAAATGAATCTTGGGACTCAAATTTCAGAAATATTGGTAGATTAGAAATAATAACTCATAGTAGCGTAATGTTCCTTATTTTTTATTTAAAGATTCCATCACTCTATATCAGTGGCAAAGGTTTCATATAACGCTATTCTTACTTGCTTCTCTCTATGTAGAATTTAGGTGGAATCTAATTATCATTAGAACGCTTTGAAGCCGCATTCATATATATTAGTACGTATATATCGTTTCGGGCTAATTTTCGGAAAATTTCACCCTTCGCCAATGCTCTATAAATTTCATAAAACCATATGCAAAACAGTTTGCAGCGCCACGCCTTGTCATAAACAGTAGCAAAATCACAAGAACCATCGCAGCAAAGCCACAAATTCTTTTATCATAGATAAATCACGTAGTCACAACTTGTGCATTATACTCGTAAATTCTTTATACTATCAGCCCAACAAACTGCAAAACCCAGCCTCTCCCACAACACATTTAAAATCAAATTAAAAGCCGCAAACGTACATATCAATGGAGCAAACAATCTGGCGTGACCATATCTGTTACGCAGGTAGCCAGTCCGACACCTGGCGCCACAAAAACTGAACAGGAAGCGTCGACGACACGCGTCTGGTTCCGTAGACTGGTTAGCCAAAGGTTTTACTTTCGAATGTAGCGGAGTAACCTTGAAATTGTTTTGGGATAAATCATAATTTAGTAAAAAATTTGCTCATATTTTTACGCCAATACTCTATATCAGTGGTGAAAGGTCCATATAACCCGATTCCTGTCGGCTTCCCTTTCATTTATGTGAAATTTAATAATCATTAGAACGATTTCTAGGTCACATTTATACATATTAGTATGTATGTTGTGTCGGGTTTCCTTTCGAAAAATTTCACCTTTAGCTACTGCTGTATGCTGATGTAAAAGTACTTGCCCCATATTTAAGTATATAAAAGTTTAAGCAATTCTATCAGATTATTCTTAACACCTTGGGAGTGCGTTTATTCCACCGTAAAAAGTACTTGCAGTACGAACACACCCTTAACCACATTAAAATTAATTTCACATTCGATATCAATACTATCTCACCTAAAAAGATTAAACATCTATAAATTGAACCCTATTCAAATATAAATAAAAATTCTTCCCATCCTGGGATTTTTACTGACGCATTAAGCCGGTAAGTTAATCCCTATCTGCCGGCACAACGCACACAGGCGATATTTGCCGAGTGGTGAGTGTGCTAGGGTCGTGGGAAAGAGGGCGACGATCACCTCCCACCCGCACCCTCCGAGCCGCCCTCCTATTAGCGAATTAATATCGCTAGCTTATGTTACATTACCGATCTCCACACGGTTTCACATTTAAATTGTTATACATTGGTTATAAATATTAATGGCTTATATTGATGGTCAGTGAAGCATTCAATGAATGATGCGGTTGTTTAAATATAAATCATTGATAATTTAAATCTAAATTCTATTTATTGCACTCAACAATATTTGACTAAAAAGTATTGAATGTTTATAATGTAGTCAAGCACATAAACGTAGTCTTCACCGGCTTTACTTAAAATAAGCATCGGCTTACTTCAAAAAAAAAACTTTTAGGTCAATAATTATGATAGTTTAAGTCTGCTAAATCATTGAATACTACAAAGCAAACATTTTTATTTTACCTCTACTTTAAATATCAAGAGAGGGTGATGCATTTATTCCAATTAACTATTGTCCTAATAAGAAGAGTACCCTCTTCATGGTTTTTTACAAACTTTACTTTTTTTAAATAAAATGTCTATAATCTACATTCGTACCCAGAGATCACACTTCTATTGTGTGTTTAGTGAGAAGCGGAAACTAAACTAAGGCGGACCCTTCCAAAGGGTTGTCACACCTGCGTCAGAAAAAATAACAAAAAAATATGAACAATCATGCCAACTGTACCAGGACGGAAGGAAGGACCACTAGAGTGCCTAGAAACGTATAATTAGATGATGGAAATAAAGTTTGTATAGATATTCTGAATTTAAATTTTAACTTTGAATATTAAAAATGGAAGTTTCTAGAATCGAATGTTTAAATTACGTTCTTGGCATATTCAATCAGGAGATGTTAACATGAAAGCCTTCTTTAAAATCAAGGAAAATATTCATTTACAAAGAATCGGACTCTTCATAAAGTCAATATGGAAATTAAACACGAAAGTCGAATTTATAAGTAATAAGTAATAAGCATAAAGGAATTTTATAACTTAATTATAAAATGACATTAATTGGAGTGATCGACGAGTAGATACTAATACAAAACTATATAACACCATAAGAAAAAAGACATCAATATCTTTCAAGTATAACTAAGAAGTCCAGAAACACGTAGTTTGTGTTTTTTCCCCACGTGGCCCGGTGGCCCACTGACTGAACCCTCAAAGGATCTACTTCCCTCACGAAGCGATAGCGGGGCGCCTTATTTTACTTTTTATACGGTCGGAAGTCCGGATACAGGGAGCCCGTTACGAGCAATCATTGTCCATCTCTTTTACTCTCGCAAATTTCCCTATAGCCGTCTCTGTTTACTTGTTGCATAAGGGGACGCAATCTTTAGGGGTTGTTTCTATAGACTGTCTTCATTTGTCTGTTTCTTATTTAAATGCAAATCGTGGCCTCTGACTGGATTCTGTTATTGCATCACAAATGCTATAAGACTGGTTATAAAGAGCTTTTGTTATTTGAGCTATCTTATTACCATTTTTAAAATTATAAAATTTATTTTTGTGAATATTATTTGTTGTGATCTTAAATATCTTCCCATTTCGTATCGCAATTTTTAACAAGTTTCTCCTCTTTCCAGGTCTCGACACGTTCGCGTACGACCCGCAAAGGTACGCAATGGACTACCACAGCATCGGCTTTAGGGAATGCGCGGCAGAAGTAGCCAGGTACCTCGTCAGCTGCGAAGGTCTAGACATACAGGACCCACTGCGGCTGCGACTCATGAGCCACCTCCAGTGCTTCGCCGCGCAACGGGAGCTCGCAGCGAAGTCCGCCAACTGGGGCTACCCACAGTACCCCGCCGCGCCGGTAGCTCCGCAGCCTCAGCATCCCACAGGATATACAGACTTGGGGCACAGGCAGGACATACCAACAACATCAGCTACAACGACAGTGGCAGTACCTACGGCGATAGCAGCCCCGCTGACAGCCGCTCCGAGCTATCCTCACTATCCTCCAGCGCCTCCCGCTCCCCCCGCTCCGCCGGGACCACACCCCGCCCCACCAGCCCCACATTACCCCTCCCCGTACCCTCATCCGCCACCACACCACCAATACTCACAAAACAGTTCGAAGCCCTATAGACCATGGGGTGCGGAATTGGCTTATTAGAATTCTATGATTTTGTGCAGTGGTTTGATTTGGAAGGTAATTGGTACAACGAAACATGTTAATTAAAGTATAAAGGTTTCTAAGATATTATTAAAATTAAAGATATTTCCATTATGCTTTCTATAATTACTAAATAAAAAAGGAAAAATAAATTACTTTCTTCGTGCCAGACGAATCATTTCACTGCTCGATGTTACATTAGATCTCAAAGTTTAAACAATTATCTAAATTATATTTTCGGAGACTGTACCTTGTTGTATAGATGTTTATATAATAGTTTATTAAGAACTGTGTGATAGCAATATTTTATATTATAAAGTCAATTATTACCGAATGAAGTGATTTATACTTTATATTTGTTGTCTAAAATACCTACATTATAATAAAAAAGTCATATGAAATAATCATAAATAAACAATACTTAGGGCCATTTCAAAAGCCACTCTTGCCTCTTAAGATTAAAAATATAAAATACCTCCTATATACCAAAATCTAAATATAGAATAACCCATATCAAAAGATATTGTCAATATATGAGGTCACATTTTTAGTACATACATTTTAAGACCAAAATATAAGCTTTAATAAATACATTTTAGTGATATATAAAAACTCTCACTGACGATACAGGTTAAGACAGGACTCAAACTTAAAACAAAATGAATTTAAAGTCTCATTTCAATACTCATAGCGTCCAAATTTTATTGATATTCTTTCAACAATGACGGTTTGTAGATAGAGGTTTGAAAGCTTTTTGCTGGTGGTAGGGTATGCTCGGATAGCGACCACCGTACACAGGGTGTTACAACACGCCATAGTGGCGCACGTAAGTGTGTTGCGTTCCATGATCAGTCTGTGTATATCCAGTTCTAACAGGCCGGCATAATTGTCTCGACTGCCGAGGGATAATCATTTGTCAATCGACATTCTATTGGACCCCACTTCATTTACTATAAGGTGCAGTGCGGCACCTTTGACGTGCCCATTTAAAAGAAAAACCGCCACTCCTTTCTCAATTAGAGAATATAAAAGTTTTTTTTTCAATTACTGGCAATAGAATGTCGAACAAGGCACTCGACTAAAAGTAAGCACAGCTACTGTAAAGGGTTCCAATATAGGGAACATCTTATGCGAGAGACCACACAATAATTATATTTATAACTTTGTTTTTCTTTCCTGTTCTGTACCGTGAGTGAGTGTTGAGGTTAAGTCGTTTACAAGTTGAGATTTTTGTCGGAATAGCTAGCGACATGTATCTTATAAAATATGGTTGTGACAGAGTAAGCACACTATTTTAAACGTGTGATTTTGATATCTTGTATTTAATACGCTAGTTATTGTATATAAGTGTATATATGGAGGAGTTATAATTTGAAGAAAAAAATAAATTATTTTATGATGAAATTCGTTTTTTCGTACATCTACCTATTCAAACAAAAATACAAGTATTTGTTATGTATAAAACAGTATTGGAGTCGCCTGTCCTACAAATTAAATGAGTTAAGGTTTTTTTAGAATTTCTGCCTTAAAATTCCTCAAACCTTGGCTCCATAGTCTTGCAATGCTTATAAAAAACGACATCAATTCACTTTTTTTTTAGTAAATTGACTATTTTCTGCTCACTGTAAATTTTTTCATCATCAGTGAATGCAGTAATGTCTTCAAAAATTATGACCAGTTTCCTGAGCAATTTGTTTTCTTAGCTGCAGTAATTAAGTTCTTTGCCTTTACTGCTCCGTCTCAAACATCCATCCTGTAAATACAAAATAGTCCCATATGCCTACGCGTATTAGAAGGACGTGACTACATTCTTAAATTATAACCCCACGCTTATTCCCAATAGTGTAGGCAGAGGTGTAAACTAAAAACTTATTGTAAGTTTAGCGCACTTACACATATTAATGATTGACTTAAAATTTAATTCAATAACTTAGATATTGCATAATCAATGCACACTGCCACTAAACTTATTAAGCTATCAATGATTATTATAACCCTTGACAAACACGAAATGCAAAAAATAAACCTGTAGAGATATTCTTATATCTTATTTTATAAGGGGACCATAAAGTGACCCTATTGTATCTGATGTGAGTGGAGTGGCGTTTCAATAAAGTAGCCATTGACGAGTAAACATTAGACATCTCTCGCCAATCAACACAATGCTGGCCTGTTCAGCCTTGCCACTAAATCAGTAATCATGGTGACTTATCATTCCGAGTGATTCGAATCTAATCAATATTCATGATTTTTAGGTGAATAACTTACATTTTGCGTACACATCACCCACATTATTTTAGAAGTTTAAAAATATTCAACGTATTTTAGCTTATTAGCTTCGGGTTGGTTCGTCAGGCCTTTGCCGGTTCGTTTGGCCGGGTAATCGACTTAAAATATTTCAGCTTATAAATTAGGCATTTACGCAGAATGTCTATTTTTGCCACCAAGCAGTGTGTAGTCACTATTGTGTTCCGATTTGAAGGACATTGTAGCCAGTGTAACTACCCAACATAATAATGTCTCCGGATGGCGAGCGCAGTGGAATACCAAACAATACTTTGTAATTCAAGGTGTTGGATGGTGTTTCTACTGTTTATGGGCGGTCGTTTCGCTTGCCACTAAGCGAACGGCAAGCTCACCTTGTCATTCAAAACAAAAAAAATAAAAAAATACGAATATTTTTTTTAATACTAAGTGACATCCAGCTTGTGGCTTGATTGATAGTAGGCGCTATTATTATGAATTATTATTAATAAAGGTAGGAACAAAAAGAACACCACATACAATGTTTAATGATAAACCTTCGCATGGTATTTAGTTAACGGGACACATCATGAAGTTCATTCATGATTTTAAAACAATTAATTTTTTTAATACGGGTACAACAAAATATCGTCACTGCACCTAATGGAAAGTTGAGTGGGGTCTAATAGAATATCGACTGGCAAGAGATGATTACCCCTCGCCAGTCGACACAATTATGCCGGCCTGTTAGAAACGGATATACACAGGCTGATCCCGGAACGCGACACACTTACGTGGGCCACTATGGCGGGTTTTAACACCTTGTATATGGTGTTCGCTCTCCAAGCGGATATAAAATATATCCTACTACCACCTATACTTTCCAACAAATATGTTTAGGATACGAAGTTATTAAACTCAAGGAAAATTAACCCAAATATCACACAATACATGTCAATTTAATTAGGGTCGAAACAGTTCCTAATTAATCTGATGCCAAATAACTGATAGCTCATTTGTCGGGACCTAATAACGGCTAACCGCACTAAAAGGTTGTTGGCCGAGTCAATCCCGTTTTGTGTCTGACACTCGCACAGGTGTCTAGCAGTTAATTGCACCCCAACAGATGTCCGCAGGAATCGCGATGCCGTAGTCGGGGAGCTGGGAATGTTTGTGTTAGCTATATGGAATTTATATTTTTAGATATTTATTTGCTGGCTTTTATATTTTACACATCAATGAGTGAATGTTAAAATTAGGTAGGTGAAAACAAATCAAAAGCAATGGTAGGTTTCTACCCAAGAAAGAGCTTTGATTAAATTGAGTTTGAAGTTGTTTTTACAGTCTATGCTAAATGAAATAATTTTTTTTCGGAGGTATAGGGAGATTAATTTACTCTCGCCTAGTAAAATTTTGTTATTTTTGTTTTTTGTTGTAATCTTCTCATTTATGAGCACATTTATTCCTATTTTGTACAGGATTTACAATTTTAAGTAGAATTCCTTCATTCATTGTGTTGTCACTCAAATTTCAAAACATTCATGAATATCATAAAAATAATTCCAGCATAAAAAATCCACATTTAAACCATCAAACATGACGCGTCACCCACAATTTGCAGGTCCTGGTCAATCGGAGGGTCAAATGGAACTACCACATGACCGTCCCACTTCAATGCTCGTATGGGATATCGCCACCCTTGTGTTTCCCACGATCGCCGTTCCGCTCGCACTCGCACCATTCCTATTTCTATCTCCCTCGCACGATACTTCCGTAGGAAGCGCGGGGTGCAAAAACTCTAGTTTTTTTTACATTCGTGTGCGTGCCGTGTGGCGTTATTAAATCGAGGTATTGTTCGAGAAAGATACTGTTTAATCCATATCGGATTGATGGGGTAAAGTTTGTTACACTATTTAGCAAGTGTGGAGATGAAAAAATGAAACACTTTTGTCATCACAAATACTTCTTGTTTCAATTTTATGAAAACATTCTATTTATGTACCATCACGGATTTGACCGACTTCCAAATATAATGAGATTTTCAATTCGACTTGTACTTTTTTAGTGTTTGTTACCTTAGAACTCCATCATTTATGATTTCCACAATAGGAAAATTATTTTATTTGTCACCTACTCCACAACTGGTAACCAGTATATTATACCTGTTACTTATGATATAGTTTTTTAAAGTGGTTTTATTTTTATCTCTGTTTAGTAGCCAGTGTTATCACACCAACACTTTGCCAGCTGTGTTCAGCCTCGTGTATGGATGCGACCCTATAGCCATTGTACCAAGCAACTTTTTCAAGTTGGCTTCTTGCCAACCTTTGAGAAGGGAAGGTGATTGATAAATACCTATTGAAAAATGATTGCAAATCTGACTGCGACAGTTCTCTTCTTTGAATTAGTTCAGATACTTTTGTGATTAACTGTACAAGAGATACCATTATACAAGAAAAAAAAGTTAAAAGTATTGACAACAAGTTAAATTATTAAAAAATAAAATAAAAAAAAGAGTAAAAAGTATTGACAACAAATTATTTGAATTATTAAAAAATAAAAAAGTCGTATATCATATCTGTTTAACGAACTCCACGTCACACTTTCTTATTCCAATGACCTGCAAATTGTGATCCAAATACGAGGTCAGTGCATGATGCGATAATATTAAATAATTGCATCTAAATTCGCCCAAATGCCCGGCAGTAAACACAGCTAGCCGGGTTAGGCGCCACACACGATAACTCGACACTCCACTAATGATCACGTTATCAATCTCAGACGCTTTACGTGACTACTGGCATGCCACGCACTGTTGAAGAAATTTTGATATGAGCAACACATTTTTTTTTGAGGTTGCATAGGCTGGCACAATGCCTCTATGCTGTGGGAGCTGGCAGCATAATATTATTTGAATTTTTGAAATTAGAATGATCGAAAATGTCTAGCTGTTACACAGTTTTATGTGCTGTTTTAACATGCAATGGTTTACTAATAAATGAGTGGGTATTGTAATGAAAATTTAGTGTGTTTTCATTTCCTAAACACGCTAATTCTGCTCTACAACTCTGCCAGGGCGGCGCATAGCCCAAGAAAATGAAACTAAAGTAAATATTCATTTAATTCAACCACCATGTGACATCGCCGTGTGCAAACTTCGTTAAAGGCACAGCAACACACAAAAATTTAGACTCTAATCTATCTGGATCATCTAACTGGATATTTATTATGAATGATTTTAATTTACATCATTGATTTTTTACTAGGTTACTTACTTATCCAGTAAAAATATATTTTTAACCTTCAATAAACCTATTTCAAAACATTGCCTCGCGAAATTTATAAATTTTCGGAGATTCTCTCATATTAAGTACAGAGTTTTCAAACTCCAAACCGGTCCCTCGAATATAAAAAATCAGTTTATCTTCATTATATTTTTGCGTCATTATCTTCGCATACCAACGCACGTGCGCAAACAATGCGTAGTACCGAATATTGCGTTAACAATGTTTTGTGGAAATATAATCTGCTGTAATGAAGAACGGAATGGAAAAAACCTGAAATACTGGTTGTAGGATTTGTTGGTGCTAACAATTTACGAGGATTTAGTCTTATTGGAAAGAAGGGTGTTTTGTATTGACAACAGTAGGTCAAAGCACATTGAAAAATAATACAAATATTGATAGTCTTGATACATGTTTTTGGATCCAAAAGTATCAATAATGAAAAATAACAATTTTTTTTTACACTTTGTTAACATGGTATATAGGCGGATTAATGTAAAATATCAAGTCAATGCCAAGTTTTTTTTCATTTACAATATAACACTTTACGAGGTCATTAATTAACACTTCAGATTTGCTATGATTACGAGCTTCCACTCTATTATTAACAAGAATTTAAAATTAACTATTGTAACCACTCAAGTCTAACCTTTTGCTTAAAATAAGACGTACTCGTTTCAAGGATCTGACATTTAAACCGAAGAGAATTTCATTAAAAATATTTGAAGATCTCTAATCAAATAATATAAAATGAATCTGCTCATATTAAATATATTTACAAAGACTGAAGTATATTGATTTAGTTGTACAATCACCTACATAAATAAACAACAAATTCAAAACTTCAAATCGTCTGTACACTTGTGTGTTCTTACCAACATTTATTCCATATAAAAAAAAACATGTTTCAGTAAAACTCAACGGGTAAAGGCGATTTTAACATTTCAGCTACTTTTACTTACCTTGTAGCTAGTGTAATAACTGTGCATTATTAGACTTAACATCTAACGTGGGTCGCGTATGCAGTGTAGTACTCTCCCGTAGATACTTTCTAATTGGAAACCCTGACTTGTATTGTTGTTATTTAAGGACAAACATGGTGGTTATCATTGAACGAACAATCTTTGTAAAAAAAAAACAATGTCTCCTTAGTAATTCAAATTTCTAAAAATCATAAAATCAATGCCAAAATCGACACAAATTTCCCATTTGGATCAGATTTAGGTATAATAATCATTAGTAAATCATTCAAGATTTCTGTTTTACTCAGTTTAGTGAAAATTAAACCAATGCATAAATAAATCCACTAACAATAATATCTTTTGTGGCAAATATTATTGTCAACATATGAATACCCTAAAGGAACACCTAACTGGTCCCTGGAACCGGTTTAACCTGCTTTTAATACTGCACAACTTACTCATTCACACCAATTTGCTTTTGTTGAGTATTATGCTTTAATTTTTTTCATTTTTTTGTATATTTTTCTAGACTAATTGCTTTTGAAATATTTTTTTAATTATTTAGATGATGACACGAGCTTGCCGTTCGCCTGATGGTAAGCGATACGACCGCCCATAAACAGTAGAAACACCATCCAACACCTTGATTTTAAAGTATTGTTTGGTATTCCACTGCGCTCGCCATTCTGAGACATGAGGTGTTAAGTCTCATTACGTCTAGTAGTTACACTGGCTACAATGTCCTTCCTTTCTACCGTTTTTGTTTATTAAGTATAAGTATATAAGACTTTTTTTTACCCCTAGCCCAGTTTTTGTGAAATCTTGTATTCTGATTTCTATTTAAATAGCGATTTAATTTTCTGTATATAATGAAATAAAACCAACAAATAATGTTCACATAATATAATTATAGAATATATACAACTGAGATCAACATTCTCGAACATTTACAATAATCTAAACGTAAACTCACAATATCACAAGCTTTGGTAGACGCCTCGGGACATCGAACTCTCATTACAAATGGAAAACGGGACAAGCCATTACAAATTGTATACAAACACAAATTTGTCCTCAATTAAAATGTTGCCAAATCAGATCAAAGACCTTAGGAAAGTCAAAGCAGATCAAAGTTCTTTACGTAAAGTTTAACTCTGGATACCTTAATATACTTTATCAATGTACAAACAAGACATTCACTCTTCTGTTAAACGTCTAACGAACTATATTCAATAAACTTACTCACAAACATCACATAAGTCCAATCACACATCTCGGTCGGAATAAAATGGAAGAAAGGTAATTAAATGGCTTTTCAATACCTCCATAAGGAAATATGGAGTGCTTAGAATCAAGCAGAATGATGTTTACTACCAAATCGGAATGTCATAGGTCTTTACAGTAAGTACTTTTAATGACTTCATTAATGTTTAAGAGATAAACAATTCACCTAAATTACTCTTAGTTCTATATCAGATGTAATGTTGTACATCTTCTATAATAGGTTCTAGGTAATTCTAGGTTACTCAGAAATTTCAATGTCCGAATTTCCCTTACAAATTCTTCAGAGAAAACTGCGACACCGCAGAATTCCGTACTGTAATATACGCGTAACTTTATGAAATAGTTGCCTAAATACTTAATATCTTCATAAATTAATTGTACGTTATAAATTTATATTCTAACTTAACATTTTATAATATCACTTACGTCGTGCTTCTAAATCAATACTCGCATACCAACACGAAATGTAACTTCGTTGTCTTTAATATTTTAATAAACTAATTACAAGCGACCGACCGTTCATAACGTGCTGACGAGCTCGATGCTTTCATTTATCATGTTCTGTGTTCGTTCATCTTCATCCTCGTCAACATCCCCAATCCTTTCTGCCTCTGCATCATCAAGCAGCGTGTATTCTGTGCGGATACTGCTGCTATCTTCACTATCATTGACGTTGAAGTAGGTGACTGTTGCGTAACATACTCTGGTGTGAGCAGGGCTGCTACGAGCTGAATCATAGGCGGAGTCAGAACGGGCACTGGACTCATTCGTCCTGTAGCTTTCGAGACTGTTCACTCTGGAACTGTTATAGCTGTTGTATCCGCTGTAGAAGGAGGCGTTCTCGTAGGAGTCGTTGGCGGCGAGGTGCAATGGAGGGAGGGAGGTGCGACAGGCGCAGAACCGCTGCACGTCGATCTCGGCGCGCGCGTCAACGGTGCCGCTGTACGAGGGCGACCGGACCAGCGCAGGGGAGATGCGGTTGCGAGCATTCTTGCGGTGTTTGCTACGCTTGAACAACTTGAAGGCCTGTGGAAGATGGAAATTGAACTTTAATAAGCAAAACATTAATATGTTATTGAGAGTAAGCGTTATAATTACTTGGGGCTCAAAGGTAATCCTTGTTACTAAATCTTATCCAGATTATGAATATTAATAAACAGATTTCAGACATAAGATTAAGTCAAATTAACGTAGACCCGTGCAAGGCTTGCGAGAGAATAGAATAACAAGACAATCGCTAATGAGTGTAAACATTGAATAATATCTGTCACCTAATGATGTCTAACATTTAACGGCTGTATTTCTTACGAGCCAAATTCGAAACAATTGTGTTCTAGAATTCATTAAACTATTTATATGCTTTTTTAATGACGATAATGATATGATAATAACTTTATAGGAAAAACAGATCAGAAATTTGACAATAAGGATATCCATAGGATAGGATTATCCATAAACCTATTAAACTTAAACGAGCCCTAAAAATTTGGTCGCCTTCTGTATAAAACGTAAATTTTTTTACATCTAGATGTCCAAAACCTTTCAGTTTTCTTGTCATGTCTCAGACAGTGTATATTCATGTGCGTAGAGCCATGATTATAAGTAATAGACGAAGGATAATGTGATTGGTGTCTAACATAAAGAGTATTAAGGTCGAAGGCGCCTCTGACGTACATTGTGGCGCGTAATGTATTATTTTTGATACGACGCACAATATCGATATAAGAGATGATATTTCTGCGATAGTTGATATTAATCCAATTAATTTAGCTTTTGCATGTACGACTTTTCGTGCAGTACTTACAACCTAAGCAATACCCTGAATGTTTTTTTAATCTTTTGGCAATGTACGCCTTTTTTGTGCAGTATTTACAAAATTAAGAAATACTATCAATGTTTTTTTAATCTATTCACAGCACTAGGCTTAAAAGCAATTGTCTTAGATAATCATCACTATCATGACCATCAAGCACATAAAGTCCATTCCTGAACATAGGCCTCCACTAAAGATTTCCAGACGAACCTGTCGAAAGCGACCTGCATCCAGCGTGTTCCTACTACCTTTATCAAGTCGTCAAGTAGATAATGCTAAATCATAACTAAAATGCTCAAATATAAATTATAGAACAGTACGTTACCAACTTCTTCATTCATTATGTATATAGGTAAATAATTATTATACGAATATAAATAAATGTGTTTTCAATTTCATAACAATGGAAGTAAATGCTGTCGAAAATACAACAGCCGTCCTAAATATTTCACGTTTGATTGAACAGAACGAAAATACTAAAGAATACCGTATTTATTCTGCTCAAATCCTCGTCTCGTTTACAAACACTTCGTCGCCCACCACTTTATTTAAATCAACGTAACCAAATATCTATTTTTTCTTAGAAATTATTTATTTTTATTTCGTATATATTGGTTTACCATTTTATTTCTTAAATTAGTCAACTTATTGTTTTTAATCTATTAACAATTTTCATAGCGTTTAAAATTGCTAATATTTCTTTGTATATATGTATGTGAATAGATATATTATATAATTTATTTATATTTTATTTATTTATTAGAATTCATATGCAGACACTCTAAAGGTGGACGAATTTAGTCTACAGCAGCTGATTCTTAAACAATACTACATATCTAGCATTAAAATAAAACCCCATAAAAACATATTAAATTTGACTCCCACAATAGCAATATTGCACTGTTCAGTCCTCAGATAATTGTTTATCTGAGCGCTGTACAGTTATTCCCACAATGGGTAGCCCACGCGTCCGTCCCCTCGTACAGTTAGCATCAAGTATCTGCACCCTCAGACAGGTGGCCCGTGCCGTCGCCGCAGCCGCCCCGACTTTCCCACGGCGCGGCCACAGTTTTTGTGCAATTTGCACATAACTGTTCAGCCCGTAGTATCGTACTGACCTTGATGATTTTGTTGTAGGAAACTTCTGGAATACTTTGTACTTTTAACTAGTTGTTGATGAGTTCATTTGTTGATAGAAATTTGTGGAAAAATAAATATTTTTATTGACTTTAAAGATATTGACTACAATTTTATAATGTAGTATATAGCATGAAAACTGATATTTATTACATAATTCTCCAATAATTCGTTCCAGGGTCAACCAGGCCATCTAAATTCTGAGAGAAAGATTTATTATTCTACATATAAGATTAGCATAAAATAACTGAGCTGTTATCTATTTTACGTTTTTAAAACAATATATATATATATATATATATATATATATATATATATATATATATATATATATATATATATATATACATTTTAATTACTCTAGCGTTTACGTATTTAATTTTAAGCTATAAAACATGACGTCAATTAATATTTCGATTGCAAAAATAGTAATTAATTCAGTATGGCCAGCCGTTAGCGTCGGTCACCATGACGTTCCCATGGGGTTCACTGTTTATCGTCACGTGCGTTACGCTTGGCTAACTCTTGTTTTTTTAAAACATTTTTGAAATTTAGATTAAAGATCAAAAGTTTTGTGGTTTTTACCATACTGGTTCTTATAGATCAAAATTATGTATCTTGAAAACAAAATATAGTCCAGTCATCTTGAGACATCAGAGTGTTTTTAAAGCCGATTAAAAAGAAATTATAAAACAAAGAATACATTGATATTCGACAAAGATCTTCATTGGGCCCCTGAAGTAATGAAGCTATTCATCGTGGCATATACTGCCCGATGAACAACTTATAATTTAATTGGGTTAAAATATCATAAATCTTGTTAAAATAACGTAGCATACTAAACTTAACCTTGTTCGAAGTCGCAAGTTGTAACTCTACACAAACTTGTGACTTTAATCTTGCGGTGGATCAAACTCTCAAAGGCGTCGCGAGAAGTTTCAAATATAAAGTCTTAACAGAGATTCTCAGCTCAAACGTTGCGCGTGACAAAAATAAAGAATTTAAATATAAACTTTAATTTGCATTCTGTTTTACGGGCGAGTGTGGAGAAAGTTAAGAAAGTCTTTCTCATAAAAGAAATTGATCCAAGAGAATAGAGAATAAAGAATTTAATTCCAAAAAAGAATGCCAAAATCTTTATATTAAAACACTGCTTCTAATATTACATATTTGAATTATGCATATCCTAAACATTGAAGCAGGCTCGCAGTAATAAAAGAAAGATTTAATATTTTTTCAGCAAAGAAATAGTTTTTGTGTACTTTTTGTCTTCTACAACCTTCACCTCGTGTTCAGAGACTTTCTGCCCGCATTAAGAGTAATATTTACTATGTATGAGTTGTGCCCGATGCGGTGGGTTCGCGCTGATAACATCTGGACCTAATGGTACCAAACCAAAGTAGGACGGTGCGCGTAGCTGGCCTCAATACACTTACGTTGAAAAATCGACTCTATTCGTACCAAGAAAGGTATATTGTTATTTCAGTGCTGAAAGAGAGAGGTGACTTGAGAGATCTTATGGGACGATATGTTTGGCATTGTGATAAGAAAAGAATGGGAGGAAAACAACGGCACGTGCCATTATATACCAACCACTTTGGAATACCTACCGATATATAAATCGAAAATGGAAATTAACTTCAGATTACAGAGATGAAAACTTGCCTAAGCCAAATCAGCTTACAATTCTACATAGATAATTCATTCCAAACTCGTCGGCTTCTTTATTATTTATCAATAAACTGTAATATTATTAAACGTCTCAATGCTGAGATGAGATAGCTGCTGGTTGGACGGTAAGCGACATGCTCGCTCATACATAATATCGACACAATACAAATCTTTGAATTATAAAGAACGGCGCGCCATTGTATCGCGCTCGACGCTCGACTCCCTGAAATATATTATAAGCTGTTAAGTGCCCAGTAATTGAACAATGACCTTCAAACCAGAACAGTATTAGAACTATGTTGTTTGGCAGCAGAAATAAAAATAACAGTTGTACCTACCGAACCATATCTTATGAGACCTAATAAAAAATTCTAATATCTTGGAAACTTCAGACAGCCTGAGACCGCATGCTATACACACAGGTTATTGTCTTCCAAGTAGGCGCGGTTCACAGTGGACCAGGCAACCCGATTACACCGCTATCAATCACATTATCGCGACAATAAATTAACCAAACGTTGTCAATATTCGATATCAACAATATTAATTACGATGCTAATGAACTACAATGTAAACAAATACGTTATGAGGCGTGGAATGGTGCTTCACTGTGGGTGTAATAGCCGGTAACTAACTTGAGCGATGAGCATACCACCGCGTGAGGAATTTTTTATACAAAGCATTTGGTAGCGCTAATACGTACGTAAAAAGTATTTTTATATAATAGACCATAGTATTTCTAGGTGTTACCTATGAGTTCGAAAACTATATTAGTGGAATTTTTACACTTGTCGAATTTCCATACTTGAGTAAGTTTAAGCATTAATCATAGCTCAATTAGTTTATTATTGAACTGGTTTTTATATCGTCGAATAGTTATCAGATGGATCGCGACAAAACAATTGTTATTAATATAATATGACTTCACAAAACAATAATTAATTCTTACGAATGTTCTAATGATTAGAAATAAACATAGGCTTCTATTTTTTGCATTTGTGATAACAGCTTCTTATATGCATTTCTCAATCGGGAACACGTTTTGTGTGACATTAGGGCGTGCCCCAAATCACCAACTCCTGTATAAATATTTTAAATATTCGTAGATTGAATGTGTACGCGTCTTTGTAAATATTATTTAATAATTTGTTAACAATTTTCTGAGTAGGCCAAATTATACAGTCTAAATACAACAAACACATGTCTAATCGTAAAGTAAATAGTTTAATCATTTGTAATCTTTTAAAGGTCTTGTTTTTAACATTACGAAAAATAACTTGGCCGTTGATGCCTCGCTGTAAAAAAATATTAAAAATGGTTTCGTAACTATCCATTCTGTACTATCAATGTGACAATTATAAAAAATAAAACATATTGAAGACCAGTGTTGGTGAAATTATTCAAGGCAAAAAAAATAGCCTTAGTTAATATATCGCGGCCAATTGAAAATAAAACAAAAACTAAGACAAACATAAATAGATCTAAAAGGGAAGCCGGTAGGAATCTGGTTGTATAAATGCTTTGCCATTGGTGTAGACTTAAATTTGTTATTGACTCTATAATATTGTATTCCTATAGAGAATTCTCTAAAACACAAGATTCTCATCTATTTGAACATAGTTATTTAGATATTAATGTATTAATAAAGATGAATATCAAATATCCAACCACTAAAGTCTTCAAAGCGATCTTTGCACGTGTTAAAGGTCTCTGAAGTTGTAAGATTCGATGAATTGTTTAGTGTGAGTACATTACGTCGCCCATTGTGGTTTAAACTTTAGTTATTATTAGATTCTGGATTCGATTCTCAGGACTTTGTTATAATTTAGTTCTGCGTGCCATTCATAATTAATTAATTTAGGAGAGAAATAGTACAGTTTTTAAAACGAAACAGTTTTTAACAAATATTGATATGATAATTTCTAAAATAAATGTTTTAAGACAAAAAACAAATTGAAACGTCATAAAACTATTTCGTCACGTACTTTTATTTTGATAAATACTATCAAGTCAACTTCACAATATTGACACAAACGTAGTTTCAACTTTGTAATTAGAGAACACATTCCCACGTCGTTACCGAAAGTGTTTGCGTTCCCGCTCGTCTGCTCGCTTATCTGCTATGTGACGAACAAACACTGCTTCTAACTAGCCTATTAATTATTTACATACACGTTATGGCAAACATGCGTGCGTGACACTTAAAACGATTATTTTGATAATTTTTACGTTACCACACGGCATGGCGAGGACATTTAATTCGAACGGCTGTGAACCAAAATATAACATAAAGAAATATCTTTAACTAAACTTCAACGACGTATACAACAAAATATTGCTGTATACGTCGTTGAAGTTTAGTATTCCAAGGCCCAGTGGCACAACCCGATTCCTATCGGCTTACCTTTTAGGTTTATTTCCGATTGTCTTAGTTTTTGTTATCAATTAAATTGGGCGCGATATGTTAACTAAGGCTAAATTCTTTTTGCCTCGGGTTACCTTTTGAAAAATTTCACCATTCGACTCCCTTATTAACTCTATAAAGTGTAAAGCTAAATAAAATATGGATAAGAATAATTACGATATTTACGCAGATCGTCAAAATTTTGGCGACATTTTCAGTCTTACTTATAAAGTTGTTTTAATGTTATGAGGTGATTAAGAATTGCTTAAATAGCTGTGACAACATCACCGGTTTCCTAGTTTAAACCTTATTAAGAGGCAAGATGGCGGGTTTTGATTCGATTCGAACAGCTGATCGAGTAAATTTGTGTTTTAACTAAGCATAGCTTTGCGAAATTTTTGTAAGTAAGACTGTTTATCATAAAATAATGTTTAAATTACTACGAAATTACTATCTTCGTGATCTAGACACATAACTCAAACATATTTCTGATTTGATCTGTAAAGTTGGCTACATAAATTGTCTTCGCATTTTGTTTATTTTAAAATTTGTTAAAGTTTTGGATATTATGCGGGTATTTAACAACTTTGCTACTTGTGTTTCGTAGAACAAAGCGTTGTATTAGAGTTTCAATAATTTATACATTAGGTACTATACTATTATTTTTATTATACTTCTATCTAATAACTGTTTCTAACTTCATTTAAATAAAGATAATTAATATTTAAGTGTGATACTGTTTTACGATATATTTTTTTCTCTACATATATTTTTATCTATAAAATTTTCAAATTTATAATTGACCTATCACTGGCTTTGTTCTTCGCTAGTTTCAGATAGTCGTAATGTTATAAGTTAGTACTGTGGACTCTATTCACTTATTTTAATCAAGATACATAAATCCTTCCTAAATAGATTTTGAATGGACATAAATAGTGAAACAGCAACTTAATTGAAACATAAATCACTTGGCGACGGTGACGTTTTCCAGCGCTTGGAAAATTGCATTAGAAAAATTCTTTCTACGTAACATCATAGACAATACAGTTAAGACCCTGTTCCCTGGATAATAATTATAGTATAAAAAACTATACAACAACCATCAAGCATCCAGACCACACACAAATAATTACTAAAATATTTTTTTATAATACTTGTCGATCCAATGACCTACCGTTTATCAATAATACCCCCGCTGGGCCAATCGAAGATCGCCACAAAAACACAAAGAGTTTTAAAACCTATTGGAGCGAAATTGGTTACCATGGCAACAATAATTACCCGTATAATCAATTTTACAGAAATATCTATAATTGTGAGTTTGTCGCATGCATGCATTATTCAAAGTAACGTACAAAATAATACAAAAAATATTGCTCTACATTGTAACCGATTAAGCTTTACTAATCACACAGAATATAAAGCATAGATAATATTAATTACTATAATTAAATACTTAGTGACTTTGATGTTAGATAATATATTAAAAACCAAGAGTTCTAAGATTATGTAGAGCGGACATTTGGAAGGTTGTCATGCAAACATTTGCACTCATGCCACTGTTACACAATGTACCATGAAATTATAAAACAAAAATGTAAAATACTTTTTCCATGTCGCGATTTACACGTTTTTAAACTGTATATTAACATATTTGTTGTAAATATGTTAATTTTGTATTAATAACCAAGGACGCTCTGAGATCTTGTCACACGGGCATTTCAAATAAGACACCGACTTATGACTAATTGTTAATAACTTTTTAGAGTACAAATTGGGTCTTAATGCCCCGTGTATAATTATCTATACTGTTTAATGTCTGATTAAAAATAATAAAGCCAACACAAAATTTATTTATGAATAATGAACAATTCCTGAAACACTTTAGTTATTAAACACTATCCAGCTACATAAAATTGCAAACGAAAATAAACAACAAACTCACCTTCAACCAACGCCTTCTGGTCTCCGTCAAGATGTCAGCCAACACCATGGTTCAACTTCCAAAACAATAACTTCGCGCGAACTTGCGGCCACGAGTGACGTGAACTCTCGCCGAGCACTCGGGAGGGAATGACGCGGGAGGGCTGCGACATTTCGTTTTATCTCCCTCCCCCGCGCGCCGCCGCCTCGCATACGGGTCCCTAAGGTAAAAGGGAAGACACATTTTGATTGCTTCATAATCGAATTAAAAGGGGTATGAAAAACTCAATCAGCCGAGTGGTTTTTACATTTTAACACCATTATGTTGCCGGTGGGGATTTTTAGCACAAAAGGGCAATTTTTAGGCTCTTTCCCTATGAACTTTATATTTTACTTGGAATTAAATTAATCTATTATGTTATTGCTTTAATGCAATATGAACACCTGATGTCCCAGGGGAATTAACGCAGTGCGGTGACATGTAATACTCAAATTAAAATAAATAGATGATGGGCAGGCGTGGCGTGAACCATCATTACTTCAGTCCGTAGTGTAAAAAAGTTATTCCAATATTTACTCTACATAGAGTTAAAACATGGAACACATTTCAGTTGCATGATACGAATCGCATTTAATATTATTTACTGTTTTAATCGACAAACTTATTAACGTATGCGTCTATTTATCTACATAATTCTAAAGATATAATAAATTTAAAAAATAGCACTTACGAAAAAGTTGCGATATCTGTTAAAGACTTACAAACATAACAAAAACTGTTAGAAGTGAGCGGATTTGGGTTAAACTTGGCATATAGATAGACAATATCTTACATTTTATCCCATAAAAGGACAATGGATTATTATCCCAGGAAAAGCCGCAAACCAAACCACGGACAAAACTTAGAATATTGAAATAATCGATCAATTCAAAGCACATAAGCTCCCATTCGTGCGTAGTTTGTGCGTAGAGTCGCAGTGCCCTTGGGTCAACCAGCGTGCTTACGTCGCACGAAGCAACAGCCGGCTATGACGACACAGTTCCGAGTTCATTTCCGTGTGTGCTACGGATTTTAGTAATCTTTGAGTTTACGTCATTATTTAATTTTCTGTTTTGATGTGAGAAAATGACGTTTTTATGCTATGGTATTTCAAGTATTGTGACGTATTAGGTGGAAAACATCTTCGCTACAATTTTTATTATGTGACGCGTTACGATATACAAATTTACACGTGTGTCAAAACTGGCATAGAAAATATGGATTTTCACCTTTATGTCATAAAAGTAACATTTTCAAGTGTCAAATATAGTAAAGTGTAATAAATTGACAACTTTATACATACAACTGACATTTTTAATGTATTTATGTTGTACTTTATCCGAATAAATATTATCTTATGATTCAAAACCAAAATTGACATAAATATTATTTACCTTCATTACCACTATGGACTTTTACTTATCTCAAAAAACCCGTCCAACAATCGCAATTATGCAAAACAATTATTGTTACGATTCAATACCGAGTTAGATACAATTGACTGATGAGTGACAGACATACAATAGTTAGGTTAGTTGTTAGTACAATCGCTGTTCGTAGAACAAACAAACAGTGATTATAACACACGAGCCATCAAAAGAGCCGATATCACAGCAATCGACAATCAAATAGACAGCCAGCCGATACGATACGCTACCAGGCCTGTACTAGAAATGTAAATATTTCAAATAAATTAGTTTTGTTTAAATTAAACTATTTTACGAATTTTACCGCGACAACCGCGGGCTTGTGTTGTACGTAATGAGAGTTCAAAAAAAAGTATTATGAACCTTATAAACACACGTTCTGATGACGTTGCAGTGGACATTGCGTAACATTGAATTTCTTAACATTTTCGCTTATAACTTTTTTATTTATAGTTCTACGACAAAAAGTTACTGGACCAAAGTTGTAGAGAATTTAATGTGCAACAAAAAATGTCTATAATTTTTTATGTCAGTTAAATAGTTTAAGAGATACATCGTAAAAACCATTTCAACCCCTATTTTCAAGATGGCGGCCGTGGGTCAAGGGTGGCGACCCCACAAACTTGGTTTTAGCTTTACACTGACCCCCCTACACTTCAAAAAAATAAAATTGCGTCCTCTAAAAAACGCAAGGTAAGGCCTAAAAAATGTAACATTTCAATGGACTAAATAGTTTCCGAAGAACCAAGACATGTCTACAATGATAAGTAATATTACAATGCATAATAGAGTATGTAAAGTTATTTGAGGGACCGTTTTAAGGAGAGAAGGTATTCAGTATTCGATTCTGGTCCCAAATATATAACATATATGACCTTATACTTATGGGAATTTTAGAAATTTGGATATTTTGTCTTCCTTAGTCAGATTTAAACTATGAAAGGAAAATGGATCATTGCTAAAGGTCATATTCATAAATAGTGACTGATAAGATAGGTTAAACAAGTAATTGGCACAATTTTACAAACGGTAGGATTTTGTTACAATTTTACGACGTTTTTTGTCGTTTGTCAATATTTTTTCGTATAATTTTTTTAGTTACATACAAGGTGAACTGCTATGTATTTAAATAGATCTCTCGACTAAAAATGCGTACATTTTCTAACCAAGTTCTCAGTACGGGTTTATCAAATCTATGCTACGAAAAAGAACGCGATTGTCACGAGTATGCGAAGCAAAATCCCATTTCAATAATATTTACATCAACTCTAATAGACCTGGAATGGCTTCTGGAGTCTTAGCTTGTATAATTCTCACATTATCACGTAGCACGATTTATATCAGCAATAGACTAAATTGGTATTACACAGCTATTTCAAATAATGGATGAAAACATTATTATATAATAATGTCTAATGTGGATCCTTGAATGAAATCGATAAAGGAGCTCACACGAAATAATCCATGGACTAAATAGCTTTTAATGAAGCCGCTTTATTTCAAAATGTTAGTTTAGCTAATATTCATTGTTACATAAGATTTTAAACAGTCATTAAACATAACTGGTCGTTTTTGATTTATAATTGTGGATATTCCTCCATGATTAACAATTAAATGACAAGAAGCATTTTTGTTCGTTAATGCTGGAATAACATTTAATATTGTATTTTAATTATTGTTTACAACGCATTTAATTTTTATATAAAATACTTGGAACAATTGACCCTTAGTTGAGATCCAGGGTGATGGACCAAAAATAAAATGGATGCATTCAATAGGATTAAAATTATCTTTTCTGGTTCACTGCCCTTCTAGTCATAAATTATAAATATCAAACAATATATATAATGGTCTTTTAAAAAGGGTTAAGAGTTAAGACACTTCCTGGTCTTAGAAATATTAAGCGGCATAATGGATATCCGTAGATAAGGTTGTATTCGTACTGCGAACCCGAAGATATAAAAATTACTGTTATTTGTCACAACTATAATATACTATACTTATTTCTATTACTATACGTAATAACTTACTTACTTTCTTCCAATACCTCTGTAATAGCCACGATAGGAATCTCCGCTCTTCTAGCAATCTTCTCCTTAAATGTCCATCTCATAGCTCTAACTTCACTCACTCTTCTTTCGCTATCCAATCTATTCTTCTATGGAATTCACTCCCCCTCGAAATTAGAGCGGCTACTTCTCGGCTTGCCTTCAAAAGGAGAGTACGGCAGCTTTTGTTAAAAGAAGCAGAAGAGTTGTCACTTTAATTCTAAACTTTATATTATTAGTATATACGAGTACATATTATATATTTATGTATTTTATGTATTTATAATATTACTTATATTATGTTTGTATTTAATATAGTTTTACATTATAGTTACTTTTATGTATGTTTATGTATTATTAAATATCCTTATGCACCTACCTTATTTATCTCTGCACCACCCTTAGGTTGACTGGGAGAGAATGCCTTTGGCATTAAGTCCGCCGATATACTTATTATGTATATAAAGTGCAAATAAATAAATAATAATAATATCAGCCCTGTATTATACACTGTCCCACTGTTGGGCACAGACCTCCTCTACTACTGAGAGGGATTAGGCCTTAGTCCACCACCCTGGTCTAGTGCGGATTGGTAGACTTCACACACACTCGAAATTCCTGTAGAGAACTTCTCAGGTATGCAGGTTTCCTCAGAATGTTTTCTTTCACCGTTAAAGCAAGTGATAATTCACAAAGATAATTTCTATACATAACGATGTGTGAAATCACTTTAAATAACTTAAAAATACATTTTATAATTATACAGAAGTTTGAAATCTTAACAATAATAATGGCTATAATTTAATCAAGCCTTCTAAACGCGTATTAACACGGAAGAAATAAAATGATAATTTTTATGATGTCATAAAAAATGAAAGACTTGTTCGCTGTTTAAATAAGATTTATTTAATCTGCGACCTCAGGCATACTGTAAAGATAAATTCACAACATATTTGTGTACTTGAAATAAAATCTCGTGTCGTTAATGAATATTTTTATAATTTTAAGTCGTATCGCATATGACCTAAAATTGATTTATTATTATATTCAGCTATTGAAACTCTACTGCGGAATATTGAATGCTACTCGACATATATGTTTAAATACAAAAGTAATATTTAAAATATTCAGTCAATTATTGATTGATAATTAAATTAAATGAGCTATTTACAGCACCTAATATTGACTGGCAGAAGAAAATGATATTTTTTTAAACATTGTGAAACAACGATTCCTTTTTATAATAAATTGGTTTCACCTATGATTATTTTATGTCAGATTACTAAGCCGCTGTCCGCCTTTTTAAGTCTCTGACATTAGACATAAAGTATCATTGGTTAGTTAAGAAACCTATAAATAACTAACTTTATTGCTAAGAGGGAATATGTCAAAACTATTAGTCAGTATTAGGATCCGAAAAACAAAGTGCTTAAGGGCTTCATTGCTATACATTACAAATGCATCATCATTCATTCCTCTTGTGTGCTTATCAGTATATACTTATCTTTATTGTTACCTTATCCTTTAATATAGGGAAGAATGACTAAAATAATCATAATTTAGGAGTGAATGTCTAGAAATTACTAACTTGGGTCACTTTTTATGAAGCCGATATAAATAAACAATATCTAATTGTCAATTCCAGTAATTTTACGCCTATAAATTGTGAGTTATTTTAATTAACTGTTAGTCATAAAACTATTTTATTTCTTCATTTTAAAACGCAAATTTCAATATAATAACATCCATTATACTAATTATTGTTAAAGAAAAATAAATATGAAAAAGGTAACTTAGGTCCCACCGAGACTTGAACTCGGATCGCTGGATTCAGAGTCCAGAGTGCTAACCATTACACCATAGGACCGTTGCATAATGCAAGTCATTCTACAGCCTGCTTGTGCATTACGACTAGATTTTAAAGGCTTTAGTAGCGAAATTTACCGAAATTATAGTCATAATCACCTACTAAAGCATTTTGCAGCAACCTATATTCAATAAAATTAATTAATTGATGGTTTATTAAATTGTAGTCTAGAACATTGATTTATATCTAAAATGTTTTACTTTTGTTATATCTGGTGAGATCTAGTAAACATTTGACATTCCACGTTATGATAAGTACAACTTAGTCGAAACATTATCGAACCAAAGACGTTGCGTGCCGCGAGTCGCGACTGTCTACAAAATTATGCCTGCCTGACTTTTCGATACTTAATAAATTAATAAGTCAACATAATAGTTTAGGAAATATATATTTAACTATTGCGGTCCCGCAAATGCAGATATCGATGCGAAGTTCGAATTTTGAATATTATTTACAAATAAAAAAAGAGTAGATAATTTAAAAATGAAACACAATGTAAAATGTGGAAAACGGCGATACGTTAATAAAAAATAATAATAATATACAATATCATTCAACAAAGACAAAAAAAGAAAACAAAAAGCATGTCCTTATCTACACTAATAACAGTTAAAGTTTTTGCGTGTTTCGGAATACCAGGCACCGATTTGAAAACATTGTAATGGGATTGTTGGGGGGTGTGGTGGTTTTGACGTGAATTGATAGTGGCGCGTGGTGTGTCCTTTATTCAGGGCATCGCCTTAGGACACAATGTCACCGATGTTTCGTCCACTGGAATACAAAGAAGCATATTTTCGTACCCAAGTTACGGCGAATAATGTACAAAAAATTGCGTCGTCTCATTGGTTTCTGAGACGAAGCCGAAAAATCTTTAAACCGTAGCCTTTTGAAGATAAATTATTGGCGTGGACACTCAGATGTGTCGATTTCGAATGAAATGGGCCGGCAATGTATAGAGGAAAAATCAATACCTCAATCGTAGGGAAAAATTGTGGAATTTATTCAGGGCTACAAACAAAAAAATAAACACACATCACGTATTTATCCCTGAAAGAATATGCACGGGCAACCATTTTTCTTCAAGTGTGTTCCGACCCAAGGTATGATAGGGGGTGAGCCGACCAAATATCACTTTGCTGGACCCGAGATTCGAACCCAGGACCTTAGAGCGCTGCCGTACCGATATTCAGGGCTATAATTAGTCAATTCGAAAATGACCCATATTGACACACACTTAATTTGTTCTATAGTTGTAATAAAAACAATGAAATAAAAGTAACCTTCCTATTCTCTTAAAGCTATCCAATGACCGTGATACAACAAAGCAAGGGTTGCCTGTTGGTTACGATAGCACACGTTCCCAACGATGCTTGAACACAGCTCCGTCAGCTTGTGCTGATTGCGGTGCAGGTATGTAGGTCACAAGGGTGGTTGCAAGGCCGCCTGGTAACGTCACGGGACTGGGGTTCGAAGTTTGTAAATAATCTGGATCAAACGGGTAAAAGTTTCGAAAGTGAAGCCGTTTAACCATTTTTATTTTGCTATTAGTGTAGAATTTATAGTATTTTTTTAATAGAATTGGAAAAGTGAGCAGGAATTGTTTTCCGTAGAGAATTCTTCGTTAAATACTGTTGATTATTTATTTATTTGGCAGTCGTTTTAAAGCATTGGTAAGGCAGATGTGAAACTGAAGGTCATAAATTTAATTTTTGTACGAATTCTAAAATATTTGTATTTATTTACATATTTGTATCAGATCTGTGTCTGAGACGGTAAATTTTATGTAACTCCTGATATGGCTTATAAATATGGCTTTATTTTATAGCAGAATTAGCAGAAATATTTTTAATACCGTGAAAATATTTGTAGTTATTGAATTTAATGTATGTTATCTATAGAATTAAAACAGCTGGAGCGATTATAATTAAATAATAATAACAAAGAAAAAACAAAACTATTAATAAGGCTAATCAAATAGAAGATCGATCCTCTCTCAAACATAGCAAAAGCTTGTATCTTCAGAAACAGATAAATGTTAAATTAATTCAGGTCACAGCCCATTTAGATTGCTTAGAATACAAATAAAAAATATAAAGCTAAAATAAAATGTACATAGAATAATATAATAATAGAGGTATGCCCAGAATGAAAGTGTGGTGTATGTATGGAATTTTCAATATTCTTCACATTAGCCCAGCAGGTAATCCTGGGAAGCTTGGTAACTATTAACCCACTAGAAGTCAGTTTTCGAATATAAATAATTACTGCTACCAATGTGAAGCCGGGCCGGGTTGATAGTAAAATAAAAAAAAAATCTCTAAAAAAACGTTAAAATACAAATATGGATATGATATTGACATCATAAATACGCGATATTTTTTATTTATATTCCACTTCCTTTTTAAAATATGCATCGAAGTTCGAACGCAATCTGTATGCTTGAATAGCCAATCACTGCCGGCCCGCGCGGATTTTTACATATTAGTAGCAAAGGGTTCATACGACTATTGCCTATATTTCATTGCACTTTTTACTTCTAACAGTTAAAGTTAACAAGTTGACCCGCTGACAATACCTAGTTAAATGTAAGGTAGTTCTAATTTTTTTGCTTTGAATTTAAAGTATACTGCAGGGTTAATTGAAACCGAAAAGTTTACATGATCATTTAACATGAAAGTAAATTACTTAACGGATATCAACCTAACGAAACAAAACAAAAGGCACGTCAAAGCAACGTTGGAAGAAAATAAAAATATAAAAAACCGCCATAAAATCCGAAAAATAGTTGTTTTTCCAATAATAGTTTTAATATTCGCGAAAACATAAGAAATAATTATTCATAACGCATTTTTCAAATCCAAATCCTTTCGGGAACATGCGTAAAAACTATGTTGCGCACAACTAAGTGATATAAATATAAGGGAACGGTAAACAGCAGTGGCGAAAGGTGAAATTTTCCAAAAGGGAACCAGACATAACTTATGGGTACTAATATGCATAAATGCGATCTGCAAATCGTTCTGATGATAATTAGATATAAATTACAAAAGGGAAGCCGACAGGAATCGGGTTATATGGAACCTTCGCCATATTATACATCAATAACATCAATACATGGTAATTATTATGAACACTAAGAAATGTAATTGGCCGGGTGAATACACAAATATTTATACAAAATGCTAGAACAATCTAAACAAGGTTAATAACATATTCAACCTTTACACGAGGTGAAAATTGCAGCAAACCTACTGACGCGTAAAGGTGACGTGCGTAGCACAGCCGCCGCTACGAGCGTAGCAAACGCCTACGTCAACCTAACTTATTCACAATTCTACGGCAGTAAAATTATATTTTCACGCAAAGCCGACCGAATGAAATTCTTAGCGCGGTTTAAACGAGTAGCTGGTTTAATTAAAATATTTGTACGGTGTACATATTTATAAATTTTCTTTTTACAGGTATATAAACTTGAGAAAACTGAGGCGAGAGAAAAGTAATGAACTTTTTAAAATAAAATTTCTTCGTAGAAATAAAATTTTAAGATTTACAAAGGCACAAACATTGAGGCTCAAAAGTTTTTTTACGCTCTCTAAACGTAAATAAAAATATCAAAGGTAATATTCGCATTGAAATTAAAGAAAAATACCATTAACATAATAAATTATTAAACATTTGTTTTTTCTTTTAGATCTACCTAAATTGGGTCACTTTAGAAGTAAGAGATAATACCTAGAACCGATAATTTATTAAATTTATGATTCTTTGTAGCTAACCGAAACCTACATGGAACCTACAAGCCATAGGTTTATTTTTTATACCGGGAATTCCCCCAAAATGGGATCGGTCGTGAACAAAAGCTGTTTAATAACGTTACGTAAGTTTTTAATACCTGAACTCCGACCAGTATACAACTTTTAACTTGAAAGAGGTCATTAATATTGTTTTATAGTACCTATTTTAGGTTTAATAGTGCTTTTGTATAAGCGAAGTTGATAGAAATTATTTTTAGGCAATAAATAACTTTTCTGAATTTAATTACAGGAATAATTCTTCTTGAACATTGTTCAATACCCATAATAAGATATTTATCACACATCACATCAACGACAACGACACATCGACGATAGAAATTTGAAATGTAAGGCTCAAAAATAGACTTTACGAGCTCTCCCGTTAAAAGTGCT
Source organism: Manduca sexta (assembly GCF_014839805.1). Lineage (NCBI taxonomy): Eukaryota > Metazoa > Arthropoda > Insecta > Lepidoptera > Sphingidae > Manduca > Manduca sexta. Next base: position 3,302,414 of record NC_051139.1, read on the forward strand.
TATATTAGGTATATTTAATTCGACAGTAGGGATTCCAAATCGCGCAAGGGCCGCTTTTTCTAATTTTTTTGTCTCCATCGATCATTGTATTTAAAATTTTAAGTAATATCTCTTAAAATGCGGAAAATGTGGTTTGAATTTGGGTTGTCATAAATAACTATGCCTAATTTTCAAATAACGACTAATTCCAATCGCTTCGTTTGATCTAATTTAAAATTGACCAACCGGAACAAAATTCTTGACATCCTCTCAAATTACTTATTTCGATTAGTTAATTAGCGTAATCGGATTGCAAATTGAGAATGAGGTTGTTTATGAGAACTTCTGTAAATTACAAAAAAAAAATCGTATTGGTCGAGTTTGGCATTCAAACTTTAATATTTACATTATTGATACGTTTAAATAGGGGAATTTTAAACGTATTTGTCTAGAAAGTATCTTAATAAGAAAAAAAGGATGAAATATAAACGTTGTTTTTGGCGGGAAATCGACTTTACGGGAGAGCCCGTAAAGTCGATTTTTGTCGCTTACATTTCAAATTTCTATCGTCGATGTGCTCGATTTTTGTTTAATTTATTGATGCTCCAAAAATAAATAAGTATTACTTAGTTGCATTACCGTATATTATATAGTAATAATATTAACTACATAGTACCTAATACGTACTTAATTAATAAGCACGCCAGACTTGCATGTCTACTTCAAATCTAGTTATTTCAATAAACAATTATTATTATTTGAAACTTACACTAATAATTCTTTCTATTCGACTTAGTATTAGTATTTTTATTAGCCAAATATCAGCATTTGGTTAATAACAAGACAATACTTGACCTCCTTTAAACATTGTCTGCATATTCTTCAAGACTTTATACGTAACAGACTGATTTAAAAAATACTCACGTGTCGGGGCGCGTTGTCGAGACGATAGTGGGGAACGCTGCGGCACGCTGGCTGCCCCGTGGGACGCGCACTACGTCACAGATACACCTAGGACCTGGATAGATTAGACATGTTATTTAGCACATATGACAGTAAATTTACACAACGTATCAATTAGTTAAGTCTCTTGTATTTTGTATACTCATGTATCTTGTCGTGTATTTCTATGGATTTATTTAGTGAATATCGTAACGGTTTTACAAGAGCGGAATTGACTGTTTATATATATTTATATATATTTAAAAATTTGTAGATATTATTCGCATTTCTTATACAAGGCTTTTTATATTTTACGTAAAATATAAAGCCATACAGCCTCTATGACGCAGTGGGAGGCAGTGAACAGAACCTGCAAATTCATGGTTGAAACAAATTTTCACATGATATTAAAATATTTATTTCGGTCGTAAGTATATGAATTTTGTAATATAACAAAATTTGAAATAACAGTTTTACGGATTTTTTTATCGTTTTTTTATTATAATCTTCTCTCGACGCTACGAAGACTACGTTCATGGTCACGGGAAGGTTAGTGCCAGATAGTTTTATTTCAAAGTCTCTCATTCGCGTAAACCGTAAACATAAGAAATAATTATATCATTTATATACACGTACTCTCTATTTTCTTAATAAACACAATTAAGTCAAATGATTATGATCAGAATTTACAATACATTTCTTATCTATTCTAGAAAATATAATTCCGTGCTATTAAGTTCGATTTATCGAAGCACAATATGACGTCCCGACGATACAGTTCTCAGAAACAGAAGCGATATAAATAAGGAACTGCATACAAATATTGTCACGGTTGCCTCACGGTTTGCGTAGATGAATGAAAAACAATGAATGAAGTTTAAACAGCATTTTCACAGAAAAAGTTTATGCCAGTATAGAGATAGCTCGCTTTGCATTTTTTATAGTGAGTTAAGTTTACGGAAACCCGAATACTGTACGAAAGGAATTCTAGTAGAGAGTCGCAATATTTTACCAATTAAAAATAACCTACAAACGATGATCATAGTACATCATTCCTTCACCGGTCACGAATCTTTTAAAAGCTGCAAAATGCATAAACTAAACAGTAGACATATGCGATTATTAGGGCTAGTTCACCTATATTCGAACTACAGTTTTAGTAGCTGATTATCTGTATTACAGTTCTCATTACGAGATGATCATTTTTATTTTTTTTAATAATTAGTACGACAAAGTTACTTCACTCCAATGCAAATACATGTATATATGCTGCAATTACATGAGTAGCGAACGCAAAAATATATCTTTTTATTGGACATAAAGATTAGCTGAAGAATAAGTCTGTATCGACCAAATTACTAAAATGACTACATATAACACAAGATATGTGATTAAGTGTACTCTACATTGTCCTAAGATAAAAGATGTGACCTTAACAGTTTTAAATCTGGCAATCGACGTAGATATAAAATTTCTACAACTGTAGTAAAATGCACTTTGGTTATTTTATTGCACTTGGACAGCAATTTTCTCTTCGTCTTAGTGAAACATAAAACGCATTGCAGATGAAAACTCATTGGTGCTAAGGCAATTGAAATTGCATTTAAAACAAAATTTTTACTACGTTGCACATTCGTATTTTTAATTGCATTTTCATTGATATTTTACATAAGTAATGCAGTTTTTGTATAATTATGTGTATTGGGATGATTGGATTAAAAAAGACAAATCAAATGACATTCATTTTCTTAATACCTGGAATCACGATAATATGTCAGCAAACGACGAAATACGACATGAATGATGAAACCTACCTCGAAATAATAACCACCATATTATTTAATGAATTTATAATTATTATATAATTTGTATATTAATATATTTTTATAAAGTATTAGGATTTATTTAGAATTATCTTTCTGTTTCATTTCGTATACAGGGTGCCCGGAAGAGAACGCTTGTAGCGATAAGATCGCCCATAGTAGGTACGCATTAGATTTCAGAAAATGCATTAATCTTGCTTGTATGTTTCTTTTTATTAATGGTTACAATAAAGAGCATGTGTATTGTAACTCCACTCCTACGTAAAAATAAACCCTGGATACAATGATCCTAACACTAACTACAATGTCCTCCAAACTGCCAACACAACAGTACCTATCGAACACTGTGTACCTTGTAGTAGAAATAAACAATCAGGATTCAGATGTAACATTAACAGTACCGTCCATACCATCTGGAAAGTATTTTTTTTTACTTTTCTCTAAATATTAATCTTTACATACATATTATAAAACAATGTCGTCCGGCGCGTCTGTCCGTCTGAACACAATAAACTTAAAAACTACCAAACGAATTTTGATGTTTTGTGTGGAGATAGTTTGCAACCCTGCGAAGGCAATAGACTACGCATTATGCCAGAGAAATATTCAGCGAGATTTTTCTCCTGGGAAAACTTATTCACGCGGACTAAAGCTAATAAAACCTAAAATAAGTCATACGATATTTCGATAGGCTCGCCCCCTATCACATCATGGGGCGGAACGCACTTGGCGAAAAGTGGATGCCCTGGTTGCGCCTCTGCATACCCCTTCGGTGATAAATGCGTGATGTGTGTGTGTAAGTAATACAAAAACTGCAATAATTGTTTAAAGGCTTTTTGACTCAGAAATCAAATCACGGCGCGGCGTCGCACGTTGAATCAGTATGTATCACACTTAACGATATTGGTAAACAGTAACCCTATTTTCTAACCTCGAATATAATATTGTTTTGCGAATAAAAATTCTTGGAATTGGTAATGTTAGATACGAATGGCGTTGTGAATTTATTGCTACACTAGGCGATGTTTTCTTTTTTGCTCGCTTGAAAAATTTTAAAGCCTAAACCTCCCGGTGTAAGAGTCTTACTTGGTATACGAGACAAATATATTTTGCAATTAATAAAAGAACCATCTCTATCAAAAAGTCAAAATGGCGATTACGATTATATTCCTCAAAAGGTTCGATATATTCTTTTTATAAGTTTAAAATCAGAGCAGGAATTCCTTGTGCTCATTGACATCAGAACAAAAAAAAATCAATGACATTATTAACTAGCTTAATTTGCTCTTTCTTCGGCTTCAGTTATCGCGGGATAAAAGTCCCGCTATATATTTTATAGGGATAATAATATATACCCTTTCCAGGGTCTCAAACTATCTCCACACCAAATTACATCAAAATCCGTTAGGTAGTTTTGGAGTTTATCGCGTTCAAACAGATAGACAGACACGGCGAGAGCCTGTTTTATAACATGTAAAAATACATATAAAACATGGATCATTCTTGTTGCAAAACACAACAGATGGTTGAAAAGTAAACATTGTTTACAAGACAGCGATTGAAGCAATTTACGTCTTATTTAAATAGATCTTTATCGTTTCTTGTCAACCAATATACGTATGGAAAATTGAACTGTCTAGTGACAAAAAAATATGTGTTACGAAAAATTGTGTTTATGTTAGTATACAAAAAGAATTTGTCTGCCATGGTAGCGTAGTTGTATTAGGGTAAGATTGCAGTGCTGAGATCACATGTTCGATACCCGGGTCGGGCAAAATGACATGCGGTTTTTTCGCTTAGTATCAGTTTGGAATCTAGAAGTTGTTTCAGGTAAGGCGATAGGCTCGCCCAATATCACATCATGGGACGGAAAGTGAATGTCTGCGTTAGACCGCCAGAGTTATCGTTGGGTAGGTCCAAGACGTCACCTCGGTTAAACACCAATTAAATACGATTTTTATTAAGAATTCTTTATTAGCTACAATTAAACATAGAATGCCCCCTACTTTGAATTGGGGGTATTTATAGCAAAATTTTTAAAAGAAAACTATCAATCCAATGCCTTAATTATTAGGAAAGATTTTATGAACAGTTGATATAAATGAATTTGTAAATACAATAAATATACCGCAAAAAAAATTGTAATATTACAACAACTCTCATACTCAACAAAACTTTTGTTATAATAATTGATTTAAAATAACTATTTTTGACTCATGTCGGTACCGAAAAAAACATGTTATAACTAAATATAAAATTATAAAATAAATTTTAATTTATTTTGCGCCCACAGGCACCTGTTGCGCCTCTGCCTACCCCTTCGGGGATAAAAGGCGTAAGTGAGTGTATACAAATAGAATTTCTTTCGTGACAAACATTCTAAACTAATATTTGTACTTTGTATATTGTATATCTATTATGTTATATGATTGAAATTCGATTGTCCCTGAGTTAATACTGCTTAGTTTTTATAATCGATAATGTTTTTCGAAAGATTTCAATGAACGATCCCAATCTCAATCTTCAATCCGATTCTGAGAATGAACCAATCAAAATGAATTATTTGTACGCATGTCAAAAACAACTTCGTTCTGATTGGTCCATTTTTGAAAGATCGAAAAAAGCGTTTCGAATCGTTCATTAAAAATGGCGGTAAGTCTCATTTAAATGGATCAATAAGTGCTAGCGATAATCCTTTATAACATCTTACAAGATTCGTACGTACGTTAACGCAAGCGAGAATTGTCTCAACATTCCACGTGTTCAGGCATGTAAGCTTTTTAAAGCAATAATTGCAAGTCATTATTGCTAGCAATAATTGATACTTCTAAATGAGGGTTAATCTGTAGTAGCCTCAAGTTCAAGCTAGTAATACATTGGTCGTAACAAACTAACTAACTCACATTGCTTTTAAGATTTATTTTCATTCCTTTGTTGAATAGCAAGAAAAAACACGAACACGACCTCCTACAGTGGTGAAGAGTCCATATAACTCGATTCCTATCGGCTTTCCTTTATATAGAATTTATGTAGAATCCAATTATCATTGGAACAATTTGCAGGCTGCATTTATGCATATTAATACCAATATATTGTGTCAGATTCCCATTTAGAAAATTTCTCCTTTCACCATACATTCATACATACATACATAACATCACGCATTTATCCCCGAAGGGGTATGCAGAGGCGCAACCAGGGCACCCACTTTTCACCAAGTATGTTCCGTCCCATGATGAGATAGGGGGCGAACCTATCGCCATATCGGGCACAAATTCCAGACTCCGGGCTGATACTGAGCAGAAAAACCCAAATATAACTTTGCCCGACCCGGGATTCGAACCCAGGACCTCAGAGCGATATTGTACCGGACATGCAATACAACTACGCCACCGAGGCAGTCACTTTCACAAGTGCTGCATAATATATATTTTGTCATAAAAAGTTAAAAGCCTAAATACTTTCCAAGAATACTTGACAAATAACAAACAGAAGCGAAAGGTAAGAGTCAGAGAAGCGTGGAGCCTAATACTTACAAGTGCTTGCTTTAATGTCTCAAGAAGCTCAGAACTTGTTTTATAACAATGGGAATGATCGGCACCAATCAGTGAGGGAGCATTAACTTCCTACCACAATAAAGTTACGCCTGTGACTAGACGTGTAGGCAGAAATAGTGGTTCGCCAATTTTAGGTACCGACCAAACCTATACGGATACTGAGGACAAAATTTCTAGTATACCTTATAATGAAATACGATTTTTATGGAAAATCGCACTAATATTTTTTTATACGGATACAACAAAGTATGTGGAATAGGGTCTAGATAAAGTGTCGACTGACGAGAGATGGTTACCGCTCGGCAGTCGACATAATTATGCCGGCGTGTTGAAACCGGATATACATTGCCTAATCCCCGAACGCGATACACTTACGTGGGACACTATGGCGGGTTTTAACACCTTGTGTTAGGCGGTCGCTATCCACCGAATTTATTTAAAATATCGGCCTAAATATCCTACCACCATCAATTTATGCATTTATATCATGTTTTATGTCATAAATGGCTTCTAAAGACTTCGAAATACCTATAACTTTATTGTTCATGTATAGAGAACAAATTGAATAATTATGTAACCATATTATAAATGAAGTCAAACATCAAAGTTAACCCACAGGTCAAAGTTCACTGACCCTCTGTTTTCTAACATAAAATGAGTTTCGCTGAATAGCGTATGTAATCCAAAAATTTCTTACGCAATACTCAATTAAATGTCAATGCTTCGCTTTTCCACGTAACGCTACGAGTGCCGACGTAATAATATCCCACTGTCACAAAGAGCACTTACAATATATTGACCTGAAATAAATATTTGGGAATATTCGTAATATGTTCAAACATTAAATGTAATTAACACTATTGTTTCATTAATTTAAAATTTTATGTTATAAAAGTTTTATTTGACGACTTAACAAAATTCAATGATTTAAAGCTGCAAAACCCTTACTATTTTACACATTCCACAGTAAAGAGTGAATTTCTATTGTTTCGAATATACACAACTAGAAAAACATTGTCTCTAAAAATACGAAAGATATATTGGGGATAGCATATCTTGATATGGAGATCGAATCTACGATATCTCCATTTATAGAGAAACCTGTGATATACACAACGAATTCGTCGGAAAGAAATAAAAAAGGAAGCCTATTTTCCTTATACTTTGATATAATATTTATTGACTTTCATAGAGTATAGAGATGTTTTACAACGCGGACAAATAAAATATTTTTTAAATCCGACATTTTAATTTCTACCTCAGCCAAAACACTGATATTATTTGTTGTTGTGCGCGTAATACTTTTATAAAAACTTATTGTTTCAGATTAAATATTTCATTAGCTTAATAGACCGTTCATAAAATCTTTCTTATCATACTACTTAATAACTCCACTTACAAATTACTTAGACTTAAAATCCTTTGGGGATAAACTAGGATTCCGTGAATAAATATCCCGAGATAGTCCTTGAACTAAACCCATTAATCTTGATCTACATTCTGGGTATAAGAGTTATTTTCTTACGAATATTTTGATTCTACCCTTGCCATAGCCTCGGTCCATTTGAATTGTGAAGGTTAGAACCAATTGCTCGGGATTTTTTCATTTGACGTCATCGTTGACCTCAAGTCTCATGATAGCAGGCAATATAAATTTTAATAAACAAATAAAGACGCAGTTCGGAAATATTTGGATTGTTACAGAGAAAAAAAATACACTAGTATTATATTTTATGTAGGTTATAAAAACATAAACAGCGATCAGCCAGGTAAGTAGGAGATATAGTGCACAAGCGTGTGCGCAATACACAGGTGCTTAAAAATAAAAATAAAAATAAAAATGCTTTATTCATCACGTAGGCGAACATGGTTGCACTTATGATAAGTCAAGGTACATGAGAACATTTAATTATTACTTCATTAGATTAGCTTATATAAATAAAGACAATTTATATTGAAAATAAAATAAATGAAAAATATACCTAGTAACAAAGAAGCCAGCTCGGGCTGGCAGGAAGAAGAAATAAAATGATGTATATATGTATTTTTGAATAAGCAATAAGGGAGAAACGCGTCGCGATCCTCACCGGTGAGGACAATAAAAGCCCTAACCTAGCTAACCTACCAGCCTTTCACTAACTACCTAAGCGATGACTACCCGAAGAAGAAAGGCAGAAAGAAACTCCGGGCTTTATTTTTGTCATCAATTGTCCATTCTTTTATAATATTGTTATTAAATATATTTTTTTTTTAATAAGTCTTTTCCATACAAAGTCTGATTAATTATATAAGCTAATACACGCACATCACCGTAAAAGTGCGGAGAAAATCCACATAAAAATATTTAGCAATAACTAAAAATTAACGAAAAAAAAACAATAATACTAAAAAATTTATAAAAACTATGAAACGGTGTACAGCGTGCATACGCCTACATTTACAAACATAATATTTTCATTTCATATTTTGTCATAGATCTCGGTCAATATAATTTAGAATATAAATTTTAAGGCTGATGCAACAAAATGATCGGTCGGTCGTCTATTATACATTGATAATTCAATGAGTCAATATAAAATAAAATATGTCACGGACATTTAAAACTGTTACCCAGTATAATGTCACAATTGTAGAAAGGTACACATGAGACGTTTATGTAGTTAATTTCTAATATTGGCGTTAACATAGGGTTGGACAGGGTGTGCAGGACTGTTTTTCCAAACCGTCTGATCATCGAGATCTGATAATCCTTTACATTATATATACCCCTTTGACATTAACTCGCGCTTAATATGACACTTAAATTTGTAGCCGGGCAGATTGGTTATTTCAAGAGGAATTTTATTAGAATTTGCTTAGTTCATTATAGTCCGGTGAGACGGCAAGCCGAAATTACCGAGCAAAGATCAATTATATTAAAGCCGTCGCACGTCATCTTGTTTATTAATATTATGATAAATTTAATTCAACCGAAAGTCTTACATGACCTGATAACAGACCATCAAAAAAATATAATCGAGATCGATTTACCAAACATTTAATGACACACGAACAAACGCACGAACAAAGCCTATGTAAACTTAGATCATTTAAACCTTTCGTGGGAAAACGCGCGCGAGTCGCTCACACGCGGGGGCGAGGCACGTGCCTAAGAATTAATATCTACCCTTACAACCACTGCTCGCAAGTGAATATGTACTTTATCTTCTTCAATTAAGGTGTATTTCAGATTAGGGGAATCGCAATCTGTGGGGACGTTGAATTGTGAACCGTAAAAGTTAGTGATTAGGTTGTTTTTAATACTACTAAGTGGTTCGCAAACAAAAAGCATTGTAAGTTTGAGTGAGTGTTTGATGTTTGGTGAGCATTATTGCTAGTATTTGTACAAATCACTTATGTATTAATGGTATACCGAATTATATTACGTATCATGTAGATATTGCGTAAAACTCAATTTAAAACCTAGTTCTGAGTATTCTTGCTAATGTATAACTGCCTTTAGCTTGCAGAGGATCATTAATCAGATATAGATTTTTATTCGAAAAAAATACCTTGATGCTCTTCAGATTTTTAATTTTATATTATATATTTTCACTCGAACGATCATGCCAATATACTTAATAAAGTCAAAGAAATTCCATTTTTAACGCACTAAACTCTTAAGTAGCGCTGATTCTCATAAACATTTAACCAATTGAAGTTATTCTTATTATATTTTTTTTTGCTATGAATGACGAGACGAGCTTACCGTTCGCCTGATGGCAAGCGATACGACCACCCATAAACAGTAGAAACACCATCCAACACCTTGAATTACAAAGTATTGTTTGGTATTCCACTGCGCTCGCCATCCTGAGACATGAAATGTTAACTCTTATTATGTCCAATAGTTACACTCGCTACATTGTTAAATATGAAATTGAGAACAATGTGCTATTATTAATCCGATTTTTTCAAAGGAGTCACTACCAAAAACTATTATTATATAGAAGATTAAAACAAAGAATGATACCTCATTAAGCCGTCTGCACCAATATGACGTTTTGACAGTTAAAAGGGTGTACTTAAGTAAGGTTTTAGTCTAAATATCAGCAAAATTTTGTGCCGACTGACAAGACCCAATTAATATAATTGCGCCTAATAATTATAAGATCGCGAAAAAAGCTATAGACACAATTTTAGAATTGGCTTTTGCCCGTGACTTCGCCGGCGCTTAATCATTCAAAACAAAAAGTAGTCCGAAACTTAAAATAGCATTCAGTGATAATATAACCTAATTACCTGTATAAGTGCCAATGTTTTCAGAATTGGATAAGTAGTTTCAGAAATCAGCCCCTACACTTAAAGTTTTATACATACGGAAACGCTTGTAACAAATAAGTTGATTGGTAATTTGACCACGTTAGTAAAAGCTTAGAGCTTTGGTTCAAAGCTTTGTGCATAGTTCATCGGACGGACGTTCATTCTTTTGTTATTGACAACGTCACTCTTCGTAGTTAACGAGTACCACTGAGGATTAAAGTTTATGAAAGCATAATGTCTGCCAGAGCCGGAATTGGACGCTAGTATGGAGGTAGTTGAGCACTTATGAGCCTTAACTAATAGTAATATGTATATTTTATTAAAAATAATTTTGCCCGTGTATTTATTTTTCCAATATCAATACTTATATATATATACGTCTGGTATAATGTTTAGATAGAATATTGTAAAATGGCGGTTTTCTAAGCAAAATATCTATGTGATTCACGGGTAAAAAATATTTAAATAAATTTATTAAAAAATTAAATCTCGCACAATCAACATCATGACATAAGTCAAAATAATTTATACGCATTTTTAAAGATATTTATACCAAAAACCCATATTTGATGTATTTATCCCAAAAGCGACATCCAACCCTGTAAGCTAAAAGCAATTAAACTTTTTCCTCATTAAAATAAGAAATGAGAATAAACGGTGTGGCGCGAGGCCGGTCGCGTGGCGGACGCGTGGCGCGTGCGTGTCCGACGTGTGTCGTTCACTTGTGTGCACACTATGAATCATAATACTTTCATGTCGCCACTATTGTACCGCGCTTGCTTTATGTATTGTTACTTCAAGTGTATAATATTTATAAAAAATATCATGTAAGTTCAAATCGGTGATAAAAATATAGTAGGTATATTACGTAATTGATTTTTATTACTATTTTATTTTAATCTAATGAAAAACCTTTGTTCTATGATAGCAGTCATAAAGAACTACAAATACATAACTGTCCATATCAAAAATGTTGCATTGCCTAAAAACATGCTGAGAATTAGCTTCGAATAGGTATGTATTTGAAAATTTAAATTTTAAGTCGAAAATATTACACTCGTTACAAATTTAACAACAAAAAGAACAGGTCCCACCGAGATTTGAACTCGGATCGCTGGATTCAGAGTCCAGAGTGCTAACCATTACACCATGGGACCGTCGAAGAAAGTGGCAAAATTGTAATAGATCATTCTAAATTGATTATTTGTGTAAAATAATTTATAGAGTTTAATTTTTCCTATCATTGTATTAATCTAATTAATATCAATATAACATTATTATTAAGAAACATAAATTATCATATACTAGTAAAAATTACATTAAACATTTCACAGCTCAAGCCGCGGAAGTTAAATCAGCTTACAAAATGAAAACCTATTGATTCACACCCAGCACCGCGACAATATTCGATTCGTTTATATTTGCTTTGGGTCTGATTGTTTTACGAGCAAAACCCCCCGAGCGAAACAGATTATGGAATTACAAATGCTAAGTAAATTATGAGGGACCAATTATATACCATTTTTTTACAATATCTGATTTAAATTAATTATTTACATGCATAATACATATGTTTTGTTAATAATGTAACAAAATCGTCGTATTTTAAGATTTTAAATTCTGCCCGCCTAAACTTGACTTTTAATCAAGCGGACTTTTTTGCCAGCCATTCCACCACGAGGTAACATATGGACTTATTTTAAACTAGTGATTCGCCAATTTTGTTAACAATATATTGTGGTATCATCTCGGTAATCGATTATTATTGTAATCGATCATGAATTTTGACATTGGCCGGGAAGAGGTGAATGTCTGCCAATTATTGAAATTGAATTTTTATTTAACTGTATTATTGAAAGGGCGTTTGATGTATCCGGAATTGATTAAATTAAGACTATTTATCGACTACGAGGCTTTTATAAATTGTCTACAGATACTTACCTTACCTACTTATACAGCTACCTACATCGTGAATTAATTAAAGAGGTCCATCGAGTAAGTTAAAAAACTGCATTTTACTCATTTTTACTTTCCTGCGTATGTTCTTTTAATATATATTTCTACGGTACTTTTAGAATACTCCGCGTTACAAAAACAAAGAATATCTATTCAAACTATTTTTCATCAAATATAAAATCTGTTAACAACTTCGTTGACCAATATAAAAAAACGCGTGTATAAATACAATAAATAGGTATTTTCTATTATTGGCACTTGGCAGCGCGCTCAATGCTTTGTATCCCGGCTCATCGACCACATTTGAGTTATGTCCGCAAACATTTTGAATACAATATCAATTCTATAGCTTTATTATTTATTGACATATCGCGTGGACGGAATATGCTGCCAATTATAGTTGGATTGAAAGTGTTTGAACGTTGCTCTTATTTTTTTAAGCGTAGAGATAAAAGATGTTTTATCCGTATTACCATTGCGTATTAATAATTATTTATTTGTCACGTTTATTATAATTCAATTTAATATTAAAGTTGTGGGTTCACCGCTATGCTATTGGATCAATATTCAAATAATTCTTTGTCAAATTTATATGCTGATTTAATATTTATATTTAATTTAAATCATATTTTTAAAAAGATTATAGTGAAGATTATAAAGACTCATATTTTCTTTTCGCGTAGATTACTAGAGATTCGTATTTATTATTAGATAAAATAAATAGATAATTTATATTCAATAACCACGACTTAATATTTAATCACCGATCAAGATCGTCCAATTCCGGCACAAACCATTATTATTTAATTAAATATATTGCATCAAACTGTCCCCTGATGCAATTTCGACTGACCATACCGTTTTATTGCTTAACAATTAGTCACTGTAATAGGGATTATTGCTTTCTACACAACCAAAATTAAACCATATCCTTGGGAGATAAGGTTCTGTATTGTTTGATCGTGTTATGCATGGGGATGTTAAGTGTAACATCGCCACGAAACTGACCACTGGATAGACAAATGCCCAAAGTAAACAAGGATAATGTATCTATTGTTCAATTAAACAGGTAGGCACTTGTGCAATAAAACGGGCGGTCAGTACAAAAACAACATGACATAACATTATTAATGTATTAATGTAGATTGAAATGACACATGTGAAAATTAACTATTATTTTACGTGTTAGATATAGTTGACGCTATAATAATATGTAAATAATATTTTTTTTTTTAAATAAATATGTGTTTTTGCAATAATTGTATTACGCACCTATTTTTAAGAAAAGGTACTTATATAGATGGAAATTTGGCAGCAATATTATATCTAAGGTAAATTAATGTTAATTAAATGTTAATTTAAATTAACATCCGAACGTTCAAAGATTATTATTGAGAACATAAAATAACAAATAAATTTTTAAGTATCAAATATAGTTAATAATAGGTACTTGTATCCCTACTTACCTACTTATTTTTCTGTAGTAGTAGTGTAGATTTGTTATACTTAATCGTGGTTTAGTTGCATGTAATAAATACCAGCTGATAGCTTGTACCAGTTTATCACATTTCCTACCTATATTACAATTTTGCTATGAATCAATGATAATGTTATAATTATAATTGCGCAACCATAAATATACCAGATGTAATCAAATCATAAATTATAGGAAATATGCAACCAACAGTTCAACTAAATTTACAACAGCCAACAAATCATAAATTTATAAGCAAATTGAAATGTAATCGAATTATCGAATTGCATTCGTCCAATGAAAGGCGGGTAATGATTGCGCGTGCCTAGTCAATTATAAGCCGTCGCATCCCTATTCTCTATAAAATTAGGGGTTCTAAATTTAAATTATTTTTTTACTTCATGGCCAACTGGAGCAGCACTGGTGGCCAGTGCTGGCAGGAATATAGATTTGTCTGTATTTATAATTTTGTACACATGATACAGATATGAAGTGGATTGGTACATAGTATATATTACCTAATACAGATTTTTACAATTAATAAATAATTTAAAGATTTTTACAAAAAGTTATGTTTATTTTAATTTCGAACTATGAAATAGCTTTTGCATACGACGAAAATAATAGTACTTAGTTAAGTTACTAGTTATTAGTAACTACTATATTTTTTAGGCAGACGCCACTAGTTACTAGTTGCTTCGACATATTTTATACGCCTATTTATATGGTAGGAACCCATTTCGGGGTCATTTTTTTTCAATTAAAGATGTGATTGTCATTTTATTTGGAACTTCGTTATACGTTCTCTCTTATGTGTAATTTATACAATCATAATAAAACATGTAAGTCGTTATTCCAAACACAGATGTGCATTCTCTTTTCTGAATTTTAGAGAGAATATAGTACCTCGGCTGGGCGCGACAAAGTGAGCCACTATTTATTAGGTTTATTGTATTTATTCAAAAATATTACCTAGTATAAATAAAACCCTGACCGAGTACTACTTCACCCTAGTATACACATTATCTTACATTTGTTACACATAAGTTTTAAATAACGAAATAAAAAACAGAAATAAATTTCATTTAAATAGAATGAAAAACATCACCCTATGCAAATGTCATGTCCGTACGATTGTTGACAAGCGTAGCTGATTTGAGGAATAGTTTTTAATTGCACCTACATTCGAATGATTTAAATATTCATTGGAATGACGAATTTAGACATGTGTAGCGAATCAATATTAATTTTTCGGTTCATTCGGCGATGGACTAATCTCACTGAATTAAAAATAGACGTTAGTACTACAATATGCTATTTAAATGAACATAATTGTAGGAGCAATTAAAAAGACGGCCCACAATTTTTAATAATGATATGAAAGAACTCAGAATTTATTACCTATAATGGACGCTAAATGTATAGCTAGGTTAGGGTTCTTAAAAATATCAGATTTATGAATGTTAATCAAAAAACGCTTACTGGTGGTGGGTCTCTCATATGTGAGATTTCGCCAGCGTGCATACCACCGCAATGTCTATTTCTGCCGCAACAGTTTGTAGTCATTGTTGTGTTCCAGTTTGAAGGAAATGAAGCCAGTGTAACTACTGATATCGAGCGCAGTGGAATACCAAACAATACTTTGTAATTCAAAGTGTTGGATGGTGTTTTTACTGTTTATGGGCGGTCCTATCGTTTAAGTACGATCAGGCGAACGGCAAGCTCGTCTAGTCTTTCAAATAAAAAAAGGTTTTTTTAATGCTTATGAAAATACATACAATAACAATGGTCAATTCTCTTTATTTTAAAGGTATTTTTTTTACATTTTTACATATACATTTAAAAAAAACATGCATATAAAAATATAAAAAATGTATGACCCTCCGATGGCGAAGCGCAAGACCCAGGCCACCGGCGGTTAGGGATTCAAAGTGAGGAATCGCCTCACAATGCGCGCCGTGTCCAGCAATACTGCCTTCTGCATCTGGCCTCCGACCCAACGGCCAATTGAGAGCTTCCGAAGATGTTGGTCGAGGCTCTTTGGTATCAATCCACGCGCAGAAACGACAATCGGAACAATAATTGTAGAGTCCACATCCCACATGTCGGTAACCTCATGTGCCAAGTCTAAATATTTAGACATTTTATCCTTTTCGGCTTTAACAAGGTTATCGTCATGCGGAATGGTGACATCAACAAGTATTGCCCGGCGCGACAATCGATCTACTATCACAATATCAGGCTTATTGGCAACAATTGTCCTGTCTGTGATAATAGATCGATCCCAATACAGCGTTGCATGATCATTTTCGAGAACTGGTTGTGGTATATACTGGTAATATGGTACTTCAGAAGACACAAGACCATATCGAAGAGCAATTTGCTGGTGTATGATCTTGGCTACAAGGTTGTGTCTATGCAAGTACTCGCCGTTAGCAAGATACGAACAACCGGAAATTACATGCCTGATTGATTCACCAGGACGATGGCATGCCCGACAAATATCGACCGTACCGTCCTTCAGGATGTATTTCCTATAATTGTTCGTTTTGATAACTTCGTCCATAATTGCAAAGACAAAACCCTCAGTTTCCCCAAAGAGGTTACCAAAACGTAGCCAAGATACGGACGCAAGCTGGTCCACATCAGGTCCATGAAGGGCCCGATAGAACCGACCGTGTAATTCTTTGCTCTTCCATATTTCCCTGCGCTCCCTTATGCCCAATACCAGAGGTCTCCGCCAGTTCTCTTTCGCCAAGGAAAGCGGGGTTAATCCTTTATCCACCATAACTACAATCCTATGCATGCCCACTTCACTGTGAAGGAAATAATCCCTAAGATTGCACACCTCGCGGTTATGCAAATCCTTAGCATTAAGTAAACCTCGGCCTCCACATTGCCGCGGGATGTACAATCTCATCACTGACGAACGTGGGTGGTGCATACGATGTGCAGTCAGTAGAGTCCGGACCTTTCTGTCTAGGGCGTCCAATTCGGTCTGAGTCCATCTGAGTATACCAAAAGAGTACATGAGTACAGGCATAACCCAACTGTTGAAGGCGCGAATCTTGTTTCCACCCGATAAAAAACTGCAATATTTTACAATACCCGAAAAAAAACAATTATTATTATTACATAGAACATTAATACTTTCTGCAATGAAAATAATATAAAACTGTTATGTGTTTACTGGTAACGCCATCTTGTGAGTAATAAATATATTGTAAGACATTGCTAAAAAGTAGCGGTAACTGTCGGTAGATGGCAGTGATACATATATTTGTCCTAATAACATAGCGTTTCGGTTTAGTGACTAGGTACTACTTCAAATATACTACTCCTGATTTCTATTTCTAATAATTATTTATTAGCATCAGCACGCAACAGGCATTACGCAGTATTTATAATTTTATAATTATAAATGTATAATCTATGGCTATTTCGATTTTACGCTTTAGGGAAGAGCCAACACAAAAATATCGATGAAAAAATACAATTTATGTTCCAAAAAATATAATGTAGGTATTTTTATCAATTTTTTTTTGTTTTTTATAATGTAAGTCGAAAAACATCCAAATGGATTATCTGACGTGATATAATTGCCACTGTCCGTAAACACCCACATTTTCATATATAAATGATTGGTCACAAATTAAATAATAACGAATGAAGGAGGGCTGGTAGACTTAGGGCCTGTGAGACTGTACGGCGATGGTATTTTATTACTTCATGGATGACCCATTTATGAAGTAAAAAAATATGGTAATATATCCAATAAACCTAAACCACTTTTGAAAATATTGTAAAACTATTTTTATTTGTTATACACGTTCCACTAGTTTTATAGAGATTACACAGTTAATGTAAACACTACAAATAAACACAAACAGAAATTGGAGATTATTTTCAAATGCACTTTATTTTATACGTTTGAAATGAAAGGAAACTACAAAGAATGGCATTATTGACTTGTGATATACTTTTAATGTTCTAAGTATCGCTGGTTAATTTAACAGTAATTTCATGTTTAATTAGACTATATGTTAAACGTGATGTAGATTTCAGCGGCACATAAAAAATGAAGGCAAAGGGTGCTACTACTTTGACTGACCTCGGATTTGAACCCAGAAGCTCAAAGCTGTGTCGTGCCCAGGACATACATAATACAACTACGTCACAAAGACAGTTAAGATTTACATGTATCGATATTATTCAACCGAGTGTCCCAAACCTAGTTCTCTGTGTTGAAATTTGAATTCAGATTTCTGACAGATGTGACATTTGCTGTTAGGGACTGAGTACGGAGCGCTTTTAAATAAAATTATTATGTTTACCCGCTGCTAGAGACAGAATTTTTGTGTGACATTTAAATTAAATTTATTTCTGCGGCGTTGGTTGAATAGAAAAATAGTGCTTTGTTGTCCGATGCCCGCGCAGCCCAGCATAATGCCTTTATTCGATTTAAAAGTGTATGTGCGAGTTGTCGCCGCTTTTTTTGCCGTAAGTAAATGTTATATGCCCATCTTTACTCCTAGAACAAAAAAAAAAATACCAAACATGGCATTACATGTCCTATAACGATATTTCCTATTTTCAGATCTCGTCAGCTACAGCCCTTGTGATGTCCCTTCTTCGTTTGGTAAACCCAGAATTATATTATTTGGAACCTTTGGATGGCAGCAAAGTTGGTAAGTAATTGTATCCCTATCAAAAGCTTAATTTCTCTCTTTTAAATAATTAAATTTTAATTATTGTAGTACATATCTATAAAGTGCTGATAATAAATAATTTATAAAAAATATTTTAACACATTCATCGGTTAATAAAATAAATTAATTCAACTACAGCTTAAGAGAAGGGTAAATTAATATAAATAAAATATTTATCAATAATTGCGTCTCTAATGTATTTACTTATCTTGATAGGTGCTGAAAGGGGCATTAATATTATTTCTTTTTACCATTTCTTTCTTGATAGAAAGTTTTGAGGCATTTTTTTTTAAATCTATCATTTTGCCTTTTAACTAAAATGAATATCATTAATAATGATGTTTTTATTATATTACTAGGTTTACTTACAGTGTTACTGACAAGAAAGATTTCCATGGAATAAAAAACACTTGTGTATTTTAAAAAAAATCTGTAGACCATAGCACAAATTTATTATGCCTACAACAATATATCTTAAGAGTTGGAACTAATAATGGTTCTGTATAAGCCCACAAAAAAATAATAAATATTTTTTTAACAACAACACTTGAAAATACCTATAAGAACATGTGTAATAACAATTTATAAGTTATAATGACTAACCGCCATTTCCATTAATTAATCCCAATTGTTTTTCGTTCTATCTCAAAAATGGACCAATCAGAGCTAAGGTTTTTGCTTATGAATTAGTAATATTGATTGGATCATTCTTGGAATCGGATTGAAGATACAGATTGGGATTGATTATTGAAAACTGCTGTAAATGGCAAGATCCCATCTGAAGCCCTAAATAGACATCTATGAAAGCTATATACAGAGTGGTGACGACATAACGACATTAAATGAAAACACGTACCCCACTAGTTGATCAAAACACTCTAAAATTATCAAAAAAGTTATTACGCAAAACTACAAGAATCTAATTTTTCAAACAAACTAAATGCGAAAATAATCTAAATTAAACACACCAGCCTTTATAATATTGTTTACTAACCTCATCTGACCTGTAGGCACTGCACGTAAGAGGCGTACGTACGTACTTATTTGGCGGTCCCTTTTGAGCGTAAAGTTTCATTCATGAACGTAATCTAAAAAATGGTGGTCATGGTCACTAGGTTCACATTTCATGTAAACACTTGAACATTTAATCAAAACTTATACACACGCGTACGAACTACAAAGGAAATGCCGACAAGGAGTCGGCCGCCGCGCCGCGCCGCGCTGCGCCCGCACAGCAGCATCAGCTGATGTGCGTCTTACAACTTACATTATGATATTTTTTTTAATAATATTGGATTTTGTTTCTAATTAATAGTTTAGTTTATCTATCCAAACGTAACGCTGTATAGAAATTTAAGAAAATTTTAATAAAATAGTAATCATTCGATCGCGCTGTCTTCGTTTTCGGTAGCGCTTCCCTTACATCTGTTATTTTTACCTACACTTACCTACATGTTTAGACAAAAATGTCGCATTGACAACGTAGCTATCTTACCAGCTTACAAAACGAGTGGTGCGCCTCGGCAATCTTTCTTTGCTAATAATAATAATATTATCATTATGGTGATTAGGTCTAAATACAACCAGCAATACAATAAAATATTGTAATATTATTTCTGAGTAGCGAGTAGCACATTGTATTTATTTGTATTACGCATGTAGATTGTTTTGATTTGATTAAATTGTTTTGAGGTGAATGACCTAATGAACTTGCGTGGCAAAATCGTAATGTATGTACATCATGTTCTAAAATCGTTAAAGTAAAAAATAATTCCTGCGGCTAAACCATTGATTGTAATTTGATAATTTTTGGTATACGTACTACTAACGTGATACTCGGTATGTGGTTTCATTTAATGTCGCTATGTCGTCACCACCCTGTATAACTAAAGAACATCAGTGACACATTACTTAAAGCAACCAATAATGCAGAATTTATTGGCTAAGAGGATTAATCACCATCTTTTTACTAATCTATATTATAATTCCAGTGACCGATAACATGGAATTTATTAGCTATAATGATTAATTGTCATCTTTTTACTAATGTGAAATGTAATTTAGATCCTTATATGTACATAGTTCTTGTGTTTCTATTTTTAATGTTATTTAGCTAATATATAGTTGACTCAGAAACAGTCTTATCAACCCAAATGCCTCCCTTTGGCCTTGTAAAGAATCTGGAGATCATTTTATTTTTATTGTAAAAAAAGGTAATGAAGAATTATAATCTTTGGAAAGTCAATGTAGTATCAATAAATAAACAATAACATAAAGTAGTATTTGCACACTGTAGTATTTAAGCTGCTTTAATTACCTAATATTACAATACATATTTACTTATTATCTTATCATTGATTTATTTGAACAAACTCCACTTATCTTGTTCTCTGAAATTGGGAATTTTGTATGCAATGATAATAGTAGTATACTGCATAGCAAGATTAAAGTGTATGTATGTACACTGAGTACTTAAGGGTTAAAGTTTATTCCATGAGATAAACAGTGACAACAAACACTGTCCTTACTACAAAGAAGTATAATAATAATAATAATAATATCAGCCCTGTATATATACTTGCCCACTGCTGAGCACGGGCCTCCTCTACTACTGAGAGGGATTAGGCCTTAGTCCAACATGCTGGCCTAGTGCGGATTGGTAGACTTCACACACCTTCAAAATTCCTATAGAGAACTTCTCAGATGTGCAGGTTTCCTCACGATGTTTTCCTGCACCGTTAAAGCGAACAATAAATTCACAAAGAATACACACATGATTTTTTAGAAAAGTCAGAGGTGTGTGCCTTTGGGATTTGAACCTGCGGACATTCGTCTCGGCAGTCCGTTCCACACCCAACTAGGCTATCGCCGCTTTTTGAAGAAGTAATGTTACGGAAATAAAGTTTCGAGAGTGATTAGGGACTGATATTTTATCTCAATAATGAGCCCTGTTGTAACCTGAGCTATAACATTGAATTTTGGATATTTATATCCACCATGCTAGCACCCACTGTATATAAAATGGCAAATCAGTACAGTGGGCCTGCTGACTATAGACAACCCTATATATTTGGTTTAGGTCCAACCAGCAAGAGGTAATTATGTCTCACCAATCGATGATGTGTTTGAACACCACTCCACTTATCTTGGACTTTAGTGGAGGCACTTTGCTGTGCATTCATAAAACATATTTTCCAATAATTATCATACAAAATTTGGATTCTCTTTGTTGTCTTTTGAAATGAAATGAAATAAAATAAGTATAAAAGAGAAAGTAAATAAGAAATTTTAATCAGTAAATGTTACATTCTCCTTGTCTTTATATATACATGCAAAGCTGCTGGGTAAGAAACAAATAACCTACCTCAACCTTATAATTTTCAGTGATACACTTCATATTCTCGGGTCTGATGGTGCTGGCAAGCTGCATAGGCTTCCTGAACAGTTGTGTGGTGATGAACCGTTCTTCGTCGAATAATACTGGCCGCTATATCACCTCATGGCTTCTCCTGGACTCGTTGTTCGAGATCACTCGCGTCATCTACGTCTTCGTTGGCGAAGTCGTGCTGAAAGGCGATGGGCCTTTGCAGATCTATGAGCTGGTGATAAGTGCTGTACAGTATTGTAAGTATATTGCTATGTATTTTTTGTATCTTCCAAGTCTTTATTGGCATAGTATTAATAATAAAATAGGGATTGTTTTTTTTTGCTATTTAAAAGCTATGTTTTCTGTAAATGCTAGGTAACTTCAATTCGGTAATTGCATTTACGCGAACAGAGCTGCAATAAAAACCTAAGCTGAGTTTTTGTTAAATCAATTGCAATGCTGCAATGCTAGGAGAAATCTTTAATTTGTCATATCTTGGTTCATAAATATACTAGCTTGGAGCGTATACCATGTTTATCGATTTGAGATAATTTGGCACAGAACTCAGTAAACAATGTCAAAACTGCTAAGTATGTGATACGCATTACCAGGTGCGAAATAATTGTGTAAATATCAGTTTTTAAATAGGGTTGTCAAAAAGAGTATTGCATTTGTATTAAAGTTAAAGCTTTGGAGTTTAAATACGTGAAAGATGCGTTCATATTTAAACTTCTTATTCATTTTTATACGAGGTTTTGCTCGCAGTTCTATCTGCGTGGATAAAATCCTCACTATGCACCTATCCAGACTATGGAGTAGTCAACACTTATTCAAAGGAATGTTCTGTGTGCTAAATATCATCTAAATCTTTTCAGCCCTTTCTGCGTTTACTTCTAACAAGTATCCAAATGTGTTCGGTAAATTTCGTATTTAGATTAATATAGTAGAAAAGTAATTTTACTTGGCTAGTACTGTTGACAACCCTAATATCAAGGTAATTGCGTCTTGGCAAATAATAAAGTTTGTAAAAGTAATTCCATTAGACATGGCTCTAAACGATTAATCATCGATATTATTATTGCATCAGAATATTTATCAAATGGTATTTGGCATTGCTAGAAATTTCGAAAGGAAAATTATAACTCTCATGGGTTATAAAGAATAAGGTGGCATATACTTTTTCCAACTTAATGAGGTTATTCCTGTTATGTACAAGTAGAGAATAATAATTATGATGGTAGGAAGGTGTATACCTATGTATAGTAATATAGTATACATAATGTTATTAACATGTAAAATAGCGTACTAAGTACTAACATAATTATTATCAGGTTAATTAAAAAAAACTTGTAACCCTATTTTTAGACCTAGCAAACTTTTTAATGTAATGTATAAAATTATCACAATATATTATTAATCATAATATTAAATTTGAATATTATACCATTATTACTGGTATATCAAATTTTATTGAAAGGCTAACATGTAAATGTTTTTTTTTTTTATAATGCATAATACACGCATCTGACGGCATACTGACGCGCTATCTTCGGACCGTCCGAGAAAAATGACCAATCAGATCAAAGTTCGTTTGAAATGTTCAAAGATGATTAATTTTGATTGGTTTATTAGTATAGACACGAAATTGGAGAAGTATCGTTTATTAAGTTCATCATCCCCGTCAGCTGTGGCTGACTGCATGTATGAAGTTCACTGCTGAAGATAAATTTGGCAGATAGGAAACGTTATCGTTGGTTAATCATATAAAATAGCTTATTTTAAATAGTACCTAATCTCATATGATCGCGTTTATTTTGGAGTATAGTTGACAGCATGACTCGTATTTAATCATCATTCTTGACGACCAGAATTTCCTCAGAGCTTGTTTTAAAAAGCGTACTTTGGTCAACGAACGTTAGTAATCAACAATTATTTTATATAATCTTACATTATTCACTGTCTCGGTAGCGTAGTTGTATAGCGTGCGCGGTATGACACCACTCTGAGGTCCAAGATTCGAATCCCAGGTCGGCCAGTGATATGGCGATAGGACCGTCCCCAATCACATCATTGGACAGAACACAGGCGAAAAGTTAATGCCCTGGTTACACCTCTGCCTACCCCTTCGACGATGAATGCGTATTGTGAGTAATATTAAATTGTGTCATATTTTTCCAGTACTGGACAGCTTCCTTTACTGCCAAATGATCCTGCAACACTAAACGGATTCAAAAGATCTTCGTCTACCGAACAAGGCAACATATGAAAGCATTTAATAATTCTCAAAGAATTATCCTCGGTGTGTGGATTGTGTTGTAAGCATATTTAAGTTTTGTATGTTGTCTCATACATTCCAAAGTAGCTGTGATTGTGTGTTAATCAGTATTCAATACTCGAATATCACAGATTTAGAAAATGTGTATTTATTGCTTTTTAATTTAAGTATTATTTTTAAAATGCAATCATAATACAGGATTGTGGAAATGCCTTGTCCATTTTAATTAATTGATTATGAGAATGTGTATTCAGTGTTTTATTTTAAGTATTTTAAAATGCAATCATGTGCAGTATTGGGGAAATGCCTTATCCATTCATTAGAAAATAATGTTTGGTCTTATAATGTTTACAATTGTAAATATATAATTGTATAATTGATGGCGCTAATTTTGAGGTGCTTCTGTGCTATTATAACGAAAATGTATTTTAACACAAATGTTGCCACAACATAATTCCACAGAATATCTAACTTTACACTATTATTTAAACCATATTAAAATTTGGCAGTATAGTGATATATATTGTGTCCACGCTATGTGGTGAGAAAATGGCCTATTGAAAATGTTGCAAGCCTAAAGAAGCTTTCGGGGGGGTAATAAGTATAGAAATTAAAAATTAAAACCAAATATTTTTGAATATTCAAAAATTTAAAGCTATGTACGGGCCATCATTATTCTTTACATAAATTATTCTATGATAATGTAAAATAACATAGTACCTATAAAGGCTCGCGCACATTCACGCATAGCAGACAAAAATGTAGCTTTCATATAAAATATTGGGATTTTTTTGTTATACCATATACTGAGTGTGCGAACCTTGAATAGATCAGCTGTTTATGTAACATTGTCGATTTTACTAAAATTAAAACTATCGATAATCTTTCCGATCTTGACAACATATAATTGTATATTTTGAAAGTATTTTAGTGTAATCGTTATAATCAACATCTAGTTCTATTAGAGCAAATTTTTCAATCATTAGAATAAGTTGTCCATTTAGATTAATTATAATCTGGTTGAATATACTTATTATTATTAGTATTAACTTATTTCACGGTTATGTTGGTAATTTTTAATTTGTTCGTTTTATTTTTTATTACGTGATAATATGTATCTGGTGATTGAAAAATAGGCCTTAAGTAAATGGGCACATGTAGATAAATGTAGTTGTACCCACTAGTTGTCAACTGAAATCGTTCACAAGTATTATTTTGTTCCTAATTTTATATTAAGATGTTATGTAATATAAAAATAGATTCTAATGATTTTATTGTAAGCAAAAGTCGAGGCATTGGTATTGCCCAGGTATTGTCGGATTTTAATAGCCATAGTAGGCCTATCTATTCTACCTCCATAAGGAAAAATTACGTCACAACGTAAAATTCTCTACTGAAAAAAGAAAACAAGTTAGGATTCGTCTTTTTTTCTTATGACGGTAATATTTGCACCAATGCGAGTGGAGCTAGGAATAAATGTTAACCAATAAGAACGCACAACAGCCATGTCATTTGTTTTCTGCAACCCTATTGGTTAGAATAATCTGTTCTCGGCTATACAGGCTGTTGCTGAAGTTGGTGTAAATTCGAAATTTGAATCGCACCTGTCAAACTAGAAAAAGACGTTACGTTCAAATATCTACACTGAACGTGATATATTATGGATTTATTTTTGCATTAGATAACAAGTTTTACCTTTTTTACGAAGAAGTATATCTTTGATTTATTATAATTTATTAATTTAAGCAAGATGTAATTTTAAACTTTATTTTTATTTAATTAAAGAACGAGACGAGCATGCCGGTCGCCTGACGGTAAGGGATATGATTACCCATAAACAATAGGAACATAGTGCAAACTTTGTATTACATAGTACTGTGTGGCACTCCACTGCGCTCGTCATCCTGAGACATGAGATGTTAAGTCTCAATGCCCAGTAGTTAAAAAGGGTATCAAAAATATTTCATCTATATTATCTGTGATTTTAAAATATTAGATTAAGAAAAGTCTTTCCAAACTAAATATTTCCTCATTACAAAAGTTATTCCAAAAATTGTGATTGTAAATTATTTTGGATCACATTAACACTAGTCATCAGAATCTATTGTTTACAGTGTTTTGTTATAGATGTATGAATTTTTGTTAATTTTTACAAATATGTTTTATTTTAAGACTAATAGTCGTATGTTCTGAAAGGACGAATTTATTCGAAATAAAATGTTTAATGTAGTTTGTTTTAGAATATGTAAAAATACAAGTACTGAATTTACTTGTATTTTTACATATCAGTGTTTATGTTTACTGTGTTCCTTTCAGAATCGTCTATAAATGTATAGGGTTATGACACGGCCTAATCGTGTTGTAGAAGAAATAAAATCATATTTATAATTAATTAATCTTTTTAATCAGTGAGTTGTCTGTCCAAAAATATAATGCGTAGCTATTCAACACTTTAACAGGCCACTGAATTACAAAGTGCACTTTCTTCCTCCTAAACTACAACGTACTACACAAGGCTAAGGCGGTCCGCACACGGTGCGACTTCACTGCGACTTTTTACCGCGATATTTCGGAGATTGAGCACACGTTCACATACAGGCGGAAATCTAAGAATGTTAATAAGTTAGAAAAGTCTGTAAAGCAAATGTCAACGTTCATAGCTTCACAGACTGCTATTTAATTAAAAATCTGGTATATCGAGTTATAAGGGGACTATGATATGTTCATGATCATGAATAATTGACATTTATTTCAATAGAACTGCTACGTAAAAGGATTTTTATTACTATGAGTGATTTTAATCTCCGATATCGTCGCGGTACCCGCTCTGTCGATAACGTGCCGACTGCCTTATATTACAAATCGTTAAATGAACTTATTACAAAGCACTCGCCAAGTCGACCAACAACAAACTTACAATCAACGAAACCTTCATAACAACACCTTAATTACGGACACGGGCGGAACACACCAGAAATTCGTCTAAAACTCACAACGAGGGCTTAAAATGAAGCTATATTATTTCGGGTGTGTTGAGCTCGCTAGTTGCTATCATTTCGAACGGGACCTTATCAAAATCGCTGTGGGGAGCATAAAACTCTTTGATCTAAGTAACATACTATTTACTAGCACAGCACAGCTCTTTCGCTAAGATAAAACGCAATTACGATTAGTTATTTATACAATGAACGGATTCGCTATCCACGCGGATTGTTCAAGTTTTAGGATGGAAACGGTTGCCTAAAAAAGGCTCAGTACCTCGAGCGATATAAGCAACTAACTAAAAAGATTCCAATTCAAGAATAACTAAAATAAATGCCCACTTTATGAGATCAAATATATCGCGTTTTTAATTATGCACATTATTTTAGGAAACAATGAGACTGACTTCACGTCTGCTAAACACAAAGTAAAAAGAACTAAAAACATAGTCTCCAGTGTTATATTGAACCCACTTTCATCCTAAAACTTGGATATTTTCTACAGAAAGTTATTTTACCAGCACTCGCATAACTAACGAACGCGGCAAGCGGCGAAATATTGCGATTCCAAGCAAACTTCACACTTGATACAATGACAATAATAATAATTTTACCCTGTACAATTTCTAATCAAAAGAAAATACTCCAATCGCTGTAGGCCGTCTCATCAGCCACGAGGGTCATCAGTTTCGGTTATAATATTTATACCTATACTTGGGTAAACGATTCGTAGACTTCGTAACCGATATTCAGTAATAACCGTCAAATTTCTTCCATAAATTTAGATATCATATATAAATTTATTTGAAGCAAGTATACACAGTAGATTCAAGGTTCAATATGTTGTATTTAACGAAACTATTTTCATATTTTGGCAAATTTATTTTTAATTCTAACTTTGGATTTTAAAAAAGTCGCTATATAAACATTCTAATGTTTACCTCCACTGATGACCCTCAAAAAACATTACAATGCGTCATGAGTTGTAATTTTATAATATACACTTTCATAGAAGTAAAAAAATACGGTACCAAAATTACATTCTTTAATTCATCCTCCATTTTAATGGCACGAAAATATACGTTTGATTTTTAGTTACTTCATAAACTTGTTTCTAATCATATTCTATTGCTTGGAGTAAGAAAATACTATGTTTTTTATAATTAATGGCACTTCTACACAAGTTTAAAGATCAAACAGTGCTAACGCTACATATCACGCAAAATACGTATGGCATAATATCTTTACACCGAAAATGCACTCATATTTTTTCAACATTTGTTCAAAGATCACACGGAATATTTAATACTTTCATTTGATAGAATCTACAAAATCTTTACGTAGAAATGCATAAATCTTATTGCTTTTGTTACAAGCTACTTGTGGAATTGAATAGACTTGTTTGAATAATAACAACAAAAACTTGACATGAATTATTGCTTGTCCATCTCGTTATTGTAAACAAATTTGTTGATAGTATTTTCGAACAGTTCCACAATTCCACAGTAACTCAACGTCACATCTTCCATATTGAAATCTTGATATATTAATATAATAAAGCTGAGACTGCTGAGCGAACGAGACGTCAACCCTCAGCAATGCTCTAATAACTTGACATTATGCCTATTGGTTTTTAGCCCAACTGCTACCCGCCCCGTAAGCTCACACTTCACCAATCCCACAATATCGTCCGACCAACAGTCCAAGCTAATATTCACAGAACTCACAACCCACTACATGTAATGTACAATGGTGATATATTCTATACATATATACGCACGCACAATATAATTATGATACAATAAGCGATACAACGTTGAGATCTAAACGCAAGGAACATAACGAACGATCGTCACAAACGGAATACACCAAACGAAACGGAAAAGTTTCATTAACTACACACGAATGTCTATCTACAATATATTGTCATGTATTTAATACAGTACACAAGGAGCGGTGTATGTTGTTTCTCATTATTTGGGCCTTTGTCGCTCAATGGCGAGCCAGCTGTTTAACATGGAGACGCGGTTTCGGTTTGTTCATATTTTTATAATCCACATTTATTACAGATCTGCATTTTGTGGGACTGAACGTTTTTCAATTATTACCCTACTCTGTTCTAATTTGCGTCCAATATTATATAAGAAACAAAACATACAGTATCCATAGTGGCGGAAGACGATATAAGAGTCCAACCTAAATAGATCTAAAATGTATTACATTCCACAGTAAAATTTGTACTTTAGTTAAGCGAATGAAAACTTGGGTGTCTTATAAAATTGGTAATAGGAAAAAACGCAATCAGTGACAAAAAAAAAACAAAATTACATTACAATTTTCTTTTCCGATAGTCTCATTGTGAGAGCTGACTAGGAAATTAATTATGTCGCTGCGACTTTTCGTCGCAATGCGTGCGGTCATCCTTAATTAGTTTTTAACGGAATGCAGTCATGTTAAATCCATCCAAAATTATCCCACAGCATGAATTCAAATTATTTAAGAATGCGATGAACAGTTTAGTTTTATTTATATAATTTTATTCGCTGAAAACGCTTCCCAAAAATAAAGCATTTCAAAAATCCATTTGAAAATATACTCCGAAATTTAGACTCTCATAATAAAAATATCGAATCCCACGCATCTAATTATAGTGATCTATATCTATCGTGCGTGTAGGATTCGCGGTGCAGAAACTCTCAGAACATTTATCCCACCGTCACCATGGATACCCGCTCGTGGGGATATGTTTCTGCGCACTTAGTATACCTACAATCTAAATTATACTACAGTAACAATAATATTAACAGGCTAGTCTAAGCTAACAGGAGATTACTCCCACTTCGCACGTCACAAGTGCCGTGACGTCACACATTTACACTGATCATGCGTCAGATTCATTACATTTATCATATTCATTTGTTCGAATGAAAATAGACTTTGTTTGTGAGACTATAAAGTTGTTTCTCGCTTTTATGCAAGTGGCACCATGTTTGGCCGTTTTCAAATGGCTTATTGAAAAAAAAATACATACCGCTTATGCCAAAATGTAATACGGATTGGAAAACAAAATAGGCGCGGAGAAATTGTAACAAAAATACCGAGTTACTATTTCATAAATAATTATCTTTTAAGGTGGTAGCTCAAGGTCCATTTTCATACATTTTGTTTCGGCTTTAATCTGGGTAACTAAACAAGTATTGGCAAGTAAAGAATTTAAATTCACGTCTAGTTAGTGATTAGTTCTCGCAGTTGAAAGAAAAATGTAAAAATAATTAATAATCATGGATATTTCTGCCTTTAAAATTTCGTCATATTAAATTTTAAAGGCCAAAATATCCATGATTATTAATTATTTTTACATTTTCAACTGCGAGAACTAATCACTAACTAGACGTGAATTTAAATTCTTTACTTGCCAATACTTGTTTAGTTACCCAGATTAAAGCCGAAACAAAATGTATGAAAATGGACCTTGAGCTACCACCTTAAAATAAAAATAAAATGGTCAAAAGACAATCAAATTGATTTGAAACAAATGATCATTTTTAGAAACCATCAGATTTTTGGCACCCTTGCTATGAAAAGCACCATTAATTTAGCCGCAACATGAGATTTGGCAACACACTAAATTTCTTTAAAATATATCCGCAAAAAAAATTTGGCCATGATCTTGGAAAATTACTGCTGACATACATTTGATATACTATCATCAAATGTCATGAAGAAAGAGACAATAAGTCTCTATTTTAATGCAGTCAGCACAAATGAAAGCTTTGAAAAAATTTTTAGTTACATTATACAGAAATTTCATTATAATTTTCCACCATACGTTATAATTTTGATTTTACTGTTAATTGTACCTTATACGTGTCAAGAAAATACGCTTAAACGACGTAAATAGGCCGCATTGTACGACAAAACGACGACGCTTGGGGTTTGTCATTACAAAAATAGGCATTTTTACACTTCACATACATGAGCACAAAGTTCTCACACGGGCGGTAGTTATCCGAACGCGTCCCGCGCGGGAAAGAGACAGAACGAGACGCACGCGAACACACCGGCGGCGCGGCGCGGGAGCGAGACAGCAGAGGTGATGCACGTACCGTCGTTATGGCGGGCTTGCTAGAAGTTCTGCTGGCGCTTGCGCTTGAGGTGCATGGCGTCGAGGATGGGCTGGCGCTTGCGCGCGTACCGCGTCCGCAGCAGCTCGATCTCCGCCTCCATCTCCGCGTCCAGCCGCGCCACGCGACTCTCCAGCTCCGCCTCCGACAGGAACGCCAGCTGCACCACACACGCACAGTCAACATGAGGGACCACCTCACCCCCCACACTTGAGACCCACTACATGTCCACAAGATCCTATACTATGAATCTATCATTCAATCAAATCACAAACACAAATCAGATATTACCAAGCCACCAAAACATGGAAATATTCCGAGGGGGTCGAACCCACGCTCTCCGTCTTATAATGCTATTATACCGAATCATAACATTGTGGTAAAAAAAAGTAAGGTAAAATCTGCTACAAAAATAAAAGTGATAAAAATTAAACAAAAAATTGGAAACTATAAAATTAGAATAATGAGTTCTACAATGAAGAGCAAGTAAGAAGTTTTATATCAATAATTATAGAGAACCTTTATATTAATAATGCTTTTACAAAATTGCTTAAATACAATAAATAAGTGTAACAAATGTGAATGTAATATAATATAAATTATTTTGTTATAATTATTTAATTTTAATAAATACCACATAAATAGAAAAAAGCGTGTTATAAGCAAAAAAGCGTGCACTAGTTACTTTTATGGCCATCAGTTTATTTATTAATTTGTATCTAAAGCCAACACCCAATTGAAGCATTAAAAATTCTAAAAAGACGGTTAATCTAATTTCACTAATAAAACACGTGGGAAAAAGCTATATTTTAAACATAAATGAAACACTAGGTCAAACTAGGAGTTTTAGCGTCACAGACGAGGGTTACTATGTTAGCGGCAGTTTTATTGACGTGGGGGCTGCGGGTCTCGGGAGGTGCGTGGGGTCCACTTACGCGCGGTGCCGCGCAGCGCTAGCAGAGTGACGACGTGCAGTTGACTTACGAATTCGAAGTTGCCCTCCTCCACGAACGCGCGCTGGAACGACAGCGCGCCCTCGCCGCCGCCCTCCGCACTGCACCACACACAAACATTCATTAACGGATCCCTACGAGCCATTGCGGCCAATCTCAACGGACATCAGCCACGCAGGATATATACATTTATGTTAATTATTTTATTGAAACGGCTCATAAAGCCAATTACACCAATTACAAAATATTATTACACAGTCAATAAAATTCGATTTTAAAACATGATATAGAAAATAATAAAGCTTTAAATTAATATTACAATAATAATTCATTCAAGCATTTATCTCACAATATCTCAGGCATTCAGCCGGTATCACTTTCCATACAGCGACAAATAAGCCACAGTCGGGACTCGCATTGAGCAGTACATACAACTAGTATCACACTACTGACCCATCACAACCAGTGCCGTGGCCAGTACGGCTCGGAAAAGCGCTAGCCTTTTATACGATCGGGGCGATCTTCTATAACTGTGCACATGCATCACTCATAATTACTACCGATATTATCATTCTCGACCTGTGCCTAGGTCACCGGCATAGTATCGGTAATAGCTACATAAAGACACTTTCAAAATGGCAGGTTTTCTTATCAAAAAGGTTGGTTAGGTGCCAGAGGTGGAAAGCGAAACCAGAGGGTCCAACTTGAACTTATTCCGTCATACTATGGTTTGGTAAAATGCTTCCTAAGCCCATAGCCAGAAAAAATTTCAATCCCGAACACACATATTTAAAATCCATTTTTTTTTATGGATCCATTGTTCATAATCTAAAAATTGATACAGTAAATGACACAAATCATGACCCCACTCTTCATTGGTCAGTTTGACATCGTTCACGTCAACATTTCACGCGATTGGTTCCTTAGCCGATTCTCGTTGTCTATTGGCTTATGAATGCCACGCGACTACTAAACACTTTAGTCCAATTACATACGTAAGTCTCCCCACCACTGTTTATCAGTGCTCACGACTTGCACCGGTTACTATGAGTCCAAGACTATAATTTTTTTATTTTATTATTTAACAAAAGGCCTAACACAGAACACAATCATTATAAAGAATACTTAAGCACTAAATTACATTAAGATTATTATTTAATTAAATTGAATTAGTATTTACGTGAGATTGTCGTCCGTGGGTAGTCGGATGTTGTGTCCGGTGAGGGTGCCGTTGGTGGGCGCGCCGATGTTGAGATGGTTGACGTCTTTCTTCTCGAAGTGCTCCAGGAACAACGGCCGGTACTTGGGCCTGTTCGTGTCCATTGGGTCGGTGTCGTGGCCTGGAACAATATTTAATGTTATATATCTTTTTAGATTAAAGTGTATGTTCACTTGCTTCTGGAAAATGTGAACAATTAATATCTATCTATTATGGCTGATGTATTCGTCAACTTCCATAGTGTCCATGACAACTATAAACTGATATAACAGGTGTGATTTTCAATGGAGACCAGAACTAACTGATCCTAAAAAGGAAATAATTACTGGCAAAATAAATTGATATTGTTATACATTTCTGGTAAGATGCTTGTACAGTATAATTTAGTATTAGATACATGTTCGAAGCTCATTCACCAAGAGCAACATAACACGCAGTATGTCAGTGTAATACTCACGCTTCATGGTAGCGAGATCAGCGTCTGGTTCGTTGATGACCATGGTGCCGAGGTCGGCGGCCAGGTCGGACGGCACCAGCGTGCCGTCAGACCGCTGCCGCATCGTCGCCTCGGAGTAGCCCTCGCCCTGGACAAACATCCCGTAGATTTACAGCCTGATATAAAATGGATAACATAAGCTATTGCGTTATGCCTCAATGGCGCAGTTGTATAAGGTGCGAATGCAGTGCTGAGGTCTCATGATTCCCGGGACGGGCAAAGTGATATAGGGTTTTCCTACTTAGTGACTCGTGCTTATTCTGATTTATGATGTGATAGAGGGCGAGCCTATCGCCATATCGGGCACAAATTCCTGGCTGGTTATTTAATTTCTATGGACTGCTAACCAGCGGCCCTAAATGACGCCAGACCCCAGACGAAATAAAAAAATACACGACGCGAGGCCCCGAGCGGAGCAAAAATGTCCCTTGTTTTAACAGTTTCGTTAGTACGATCCTTAAAAAGGTCCTCAAGGGCACCGCACGAGAACCCTATAAGAGCCAGGGCTCCGCTCCGCTCGGCTGCCCGGGGGCAGTTTATAGTTGCCTGGTTCGCCCCCCTAAGGCCGCCCGTGCTTAGCAGCAGAATAGGCACTCACCCCGGCGAAGGTCTTGGCGTTGTTGGTCTGCTGCTGCTGCGAGTTCCGGTACGCCTGACTCTCTCGTATCTCGCGCGCCTCCGCTATCATGGTGCTCAGTATACTCGGGTGCTTCGCGTTACCTGCAATGGCAGACGATTTCGTTAAAGAATCATGCTGTATTAGTATATAGGGTGTTTTATAAAAAGCTTTCTACTCAAACGATAGCATCTGAAAAAACTTGATTTGTTCAAGAACCTAATATTTGAAATCCATATTATTTTGACACATTTTTAATACAAGAATGGCATCGCTTTTTTTCCCTTAGGGAGAGCATTAATATTTTGCCAGTTACATTACTTTCCAATAATACTAAGGTTCGAGAGACTTCATAAAAAAATAATATAACTGACAAATTTTCCTAACATCAGATACCGTAGCCACGATGTCGTTCCACAATCGTTAACGCTAATAGAAAACAAAAAAAATATTTGAAAACAACATATCCAAAAGATAAGTTTGTCGCTAAGATATGACCTTCCTATACATAATTTTTTTTTTATTTTTTTTATTCGGACGCGTCAAAATGACTGCACCTGATTGTAATTTTATTTGTGCACGGCAAATTGACCCCACTGCACCTGATGGTAAGTGGAGATGGCGTTAACGATTGTCAAAAGGCATGATGGGTCTGGTACAGTATCTGCAGCGGTTACAAAGCAATGTATAATGAAGGAACGGACACATTACGAAGTGCATCACCTATGAACTCGTGCGTGAGGAGGAACTCTGCGGTGGCGCGCTCGTCGGGGTTCTTCACGAGGCACTGGCTCACGAAGTCGATGAACTCCGGCGACCACTGGTCCGGCTCTCTGTAGTGGCACAAGAAATTCCACTTTATTCATCCAAATAAAAATATTCTTCGGATTTTGTGTTTTTTTTAATATTATGATTTTCTCCCGACGTTTCGAAGACGTTGCAGCCTTCAAATACGAAAATTTGTGCCTGATATGGCGATAGGCTCGCCCTCCATCACATTATGGCACGGAACACGCATGATGAAAAGTGAGTGCACCGGCTGAGCTTATGCTTACCCTTTCGGGGATAAAAAGCGTGTGTGGTATTAACATCACCAACCTGAAGGAAGGCGGCGGTTTGGTGGGTATCATGAAGATGGCTCGCATCGGGTGTATGTCGCCGTAGGGCGGCTTCCCCTCGGCCATCTCGAGCGCGGTGATGCCGAGCGACCAGATGTCCGCCACGCAGTCGTACCCGATCTCCTGGATCACCTCGGGCGCCATCCAGAACGGCGTGCCGATTACCGTGTTCCGCTTCGCCATTGTGTCCTGGAAAAGAATCATAGGAAAATGTTATAGTAAAAAAATATATATAATAATAATAATAATATCAGCCCTGTATTATATACTTGCCCACTGCTGAGCACGGGCCTCCCTACTGAGAGGGATTAGGCCTTAGTCCAACATGCTGGCCTAGTGCGGATTGGTAGACTTCACACACCCTCGAAATTCCTATAGAGAACTTCTCAGATGTGCAGGTTTCCTCACGATGTTTTCCTTCACCGTTAAAGCGAACGATAAATTCACAAAGAATACACACATGATTTTAAAAAAAATATATTTACCATTATTTTTTTCTCAGCAGATCCTTTATATTAAAAGGAGTGCGTAAAAATTAAACAGTCCGCCATGTTAAGCGGTCCACCATATTGGATTTAGAGTAAAGTTGTATTTATTTATATTCTTCTCAGCGAAGTCTTTAATTTGATACTCATATCAAGGGCGCTCATATAAAATAACGAGTCCATCTTGGGCCGTCCACCGTATAATATACGGAATATTGGATTTCGAATAACGCCACTTAGGTAACCATGCATTGTCATCCAAACTAAACGTGTGTGCAAATTTCATCTTAATCGCTTGAGGATAACCGCTTTAAAATTCATTTCCAAATACGACCTGTACCTAGATAACATACGTGCAAACACTGCATGTTGTAAAATGAACCCTATTAGCATAATCAGCCCCTATTCCACTGCTCAATATAAGTCTCCAGTATTCCAGTTATAAACGCACTATGTTCGCCTATGTGACTAATATTTTTTTAAACTACAGCTTATTATTACTATACATAAAACTAGTGAGCTCCAAAATAATCACTCACTGTAAGCTGTCCAGCGACGCCGAAGTCGGCCAGTTTAGCGTGACCCTCGGTGTTGAGCAAAATGTTTCCGGCCTTGATGTCCCGGTGGATCTTCCGCCGCCGGTGCAGATACTCGAGCCCCTTGAGCGTGTCGCACAATATCGTCGCTATTTCGTCTTCGGACAACGTTTTCTTGCGTAGCCTCATTATGTCGGACACGGAACCAGCGCCGCAGTACTCCATTACGATCTGAATTTGAATAGATAGCAATGTTGTCTTTAAAAACATACATACAATAAAATACCTACACATACGGCCATTTTCAAAAAACTATCCCAATCACTTTTTACAATCCATCGGAAAAATGGACCAATGAGAAGACTTTATAACAATATATAACAGAATACATAAACTTACGGCCATTTTCGACCACAACCACTTTTTTTCAATCCGTCGCGAAAATTTACCAATGAGAATAAAGTTTTTGACATATTTACGAATGGCGAATTTTGATTGGTATATTCTTAAGATTTCATTGAAATTTTAAAATTTTAATTTATATTGCAAACAAACAGAAAATTGTCATATTTTTCCTTTCAACGTAATAATCTATAAATACTGCAGACATTAAAACTAAAAGAAAGGAAAACATGCGCGCAAGAATTATAATTGTTCGTAAAATTGGACATATATAAATATTCTTGTCATGAAAACTGGTGTGAAGTGACAACCACACTTTGGCTCGAATAATTCCCTGATTTTAACACGTTGTGGACGCATAGCGATAAAGATATATATATACAAAACAAATTTGGCAACAAGTCCAAGATAGCGCGCTGACATTCCTGGCGTCAGCATACTTCCGCTTAGTGAAAACAAACAATCTCAAATATTCGAAACATGCTGCTGGAAACAAAATATATTTTGA
Organism: Manduca sexta; assembly: GCF_014839805.1. Lineage (NCBI taxonomy): Eukaryota > Metazoa > Arthropoda > Insecta > Lepidoptera > Sphingidae > Manduca > Manduca sexta. Next base: position 3,340,236 of record NC_051139.1, read on the forward strand.
ATTCCATTTTGATGACATAATAACAATTTTAGTCAGACTTGTAAGAAGTACGATACCTATCTGGGGCGGAAATCATTTCGGCGATTAAAGGTTGGTGTGCAATTATTTATTTACTAGCTTTTGCCCGCGGCTCCGCCCGCGTTATAAAGGTTTTCGGGCTAAAGTTTTCCGTTATAAAAGTCACGCTATATATTTTCCCGGGAGCCTATGTTCTTCCCAGGGTCTCAAACTGTCTCCATACCAAATTTTATCCTAATACGTTGGGTAGTTTTTGAGTTTAACACGTTCGGGCAGACCGATGCAGCGGGGGACTTTTGTTTTATGATATATTTTTGTAGAACTTTTAAGAGGAACAATCCCGTCATACATTATTGTTGCATAACTTTAACCGTTTACGCAGCGCACGCAACAGAAGCTCTCAAAACTAATAAATTGTCCCCGTTTTTGCTTCATGTTTCATTACTGCTCCGCTCCTATTGGTCATAGCGTGACGATATATAACCTATAGCACTCCAGGAACAAAGGGATATCCAACACAAAAATATTTTTTCAGTTCGAACCGGTAGTTCCTGAGATTAGCGATTACTGCTCCGCTCCTATTGGGCATAACGTGTTGATATATATAGCCTATAGCATTCCAGGAACAAAGGGCTATCCAACACAAAAAGAATAATTCAGTTCAAACTCCTAGTTTCTGAGATTAGCCGTTACTGCTCTGCTCCTATTGGTCATAGAGTGATGATATATAGCCTATAGCACTTCACGAACAAAGGGCTATCCAATACAAAATGATTTTTTTAGTTCGAACCGGTAGTTCCTGACATTAGCCATTACTGCTCTGCTCCTATTGGGTATAGCGTGATGATATATAGCCTATAGCACTCCACGAACAAAAGGTTATCCAACGCAAAAAGAATTTTTCAGTTTGGACCGGTAGTTCCTGAGATTAGCCATTACTGCTCCGCTCCTATTGGGTATAGCGTGATGATATATAGCCTATAGCACTCCACAAGCAAAGGGCTATCCAACGCAAAAAGAATTTTTCAGTTCGGACCGATAGTTCCTGAGATTAGGCATTACTGCTCCGCTCCTATTGGGTATAGCGTGATGATATATAGCCTATAGTACTCCACGAACATAGGGCTATCCAACGCAAAAAGAATTTTTCAGTTTGGACCGGTAGTTCCTGAGATTAGCCATTACTGCTCCGCTCCTATTGGGTATAGCGTGATGATATATAGCCTATAGCACTCCACAAACAAAGGGCTATCCAACGCAAAAAGAATTTTTCAGTTCGGACCGATAGTTCCTGAGATTAGGCATTACTGCTCCGCTCCTATTGGGTATAGCGTGATGATATATAGCCTATAGCACTCCACGAACATAGGGCTATCCAACGCAAAAAGAATTTTTCAGTTTGGACCAGTAGTTCCTGAGATTAGCGCGTTCAAACAAACAAACAAACAAACAAACAAACAAACTCTTCAGCTTTATATAATAGTATAGATTTAACACTTTATATACAGAGAAGTGTATAAAGTGTTAAATAAATAAATAAATAATTACGCACCAACCTTTAATTATTTCCCTGTGTACCGTTTCGTTGACAAAACCGTAAGATTATAAGTATGTAGGTCATTAATATAGCTTGATGGTACAATTTTATTTTCACTCACCCAAAGATCTGTGTTCTTGAAGTAACTACCATAGTACTTGACGACGTACGGGCTGTCGCACTGCTGCATTATGGAGATCTCCTTGATGATCTCCTGCAGGTCCGTGTCCACAGGCACCTGCTTGATCGCGAGCACCTGGCCGCTCTCCTTGTGTAACGCCTGCAATGTCCCAAAGACATAATATAAATCAGTGGGTCCATTAGGAGTAATAGCACTTTCCTACTTGTGAAGGAACAGTTGTCTATCGCGTTTTGTATGACAAGAGAGATTAGCTGGGCTTCAAACATCACCTATTCCTTTCCCTATAGCATTTTCAATCTTCTAGCATTATGATTTCTTATGTTTACGCAAATGTTAGACATTGAAAAGAAACTATTTACGGGTTTTATTTTATGAGATATTGGTCATCCACGAGTGAATATTACAATATCTACCTACATTGTTTCTACAATTAAATATATATTTTTTTTAATTTTGACAATGATGGCTACAATGTCTTCGAAACGTCGGGAGAAAATAATAATATAAATAAAATAAAACCGGTAAATAGTTTTATTTCAATGTCTTCAAGCATTGTTGATGTTTATAAACAGTGATCCAAATGGTTAATGCATATAAAGTTCGATCGCACGCTTCAGTACATCGCTTCAGTGCCTGACCAAGCGTTTTGATGGTTTACTTTCCTCTCAGTCGTGCTGTCATATCGTCGGTTTAGTGCAAGAACAACTGATACATACAAAAGTATGAATTAAGCCACTTTTAGTTTTAGTTATATTGTTGTCCCTATATCATCTTAGATATAATTATGTTAAAACCAAGTAAAATATATTCTTGAATATTTTTATTCTTAAAATCAAGTGAGTATGTTCAATATTATGTTATGTTCAAGGAGTTATAAACTGTACTTCATGATTTTTTGCCATTAGTGAGTTCTTGCAGTAAACCGACGATATGCTATATGATCATTGTTCTACATCTTAAACGAGGATTGATCTACGGGTCACGTTTCAGGTCGAAACATCACTATTTCGTCAGAATTTCGCATATTTACGATCTTCTGTATATTAAATTCTAAAGCATCGTAAAATTTATCTAAATGTAATGCACTATTTACCACCAAAAGGTATAAATTTATGAGCGGCAAGTATTTCAAAATCTCAAACCAGTACTCAAAATACATCGCCCCAGTTTCGCTCAGTTCAATGAGAAGTGAGACTAGATACATAATACATGATTTATGCGAACTCAGTCTTTAGTGTTTAAAGTTTTATACGGAATCGGGTAGGACAAGCATTTCATGATAAATTATGGTAAACTACCCCCTATTCGTAGAAATCATACCAATATATAGATAAATATTTAAAGTAAAGTTTTGGCGGTGTTTACTAAATTTAAATTCATAATGATTACCGAATAAATTCGAAATACAATGCCTTTATAATACAAACGTCTGTTTTATTATTGGAAGGACTTCGAGCGGAGGGAACCACGAGCAAGTCTGTCCACTGTATCAATGAAATGGTACCTAAATGTGGCAAAGTTTTATTAAACTTATACTTACGAACGATATTTCGTTCGAGTGTGAAATACTGCTTAGGTTGACGTAAGGATGAAAAATATGTTGAAATCCTATGCTTCGTATTTACGTGTGTCACGGGAATATAACCTTACATACTACATAATAAGGTGACACGCGTAATGTCATGTAGCTGTCATGTTTGCCGGCAAACATTCAGATGCTTCAATAGAAGGTATAGCAACTGGAAGGTATAAGTTATTTAATCGTGTTTTGTGAACGCTGTACATAAGTTCAACAGGAATGTGCATCAGAAATATAAACGATATTGTCATTTCTTGTAATTTTGCTAATGCATATGCTGCTGGTGTGTCAATTTTATAAATAAATAAAAACTTTATTTCGCTAGATAATGTCTACTATCTCGATAGTGAAATATAAAAAGCACATCAAATTTGATAAGACATACTTTTAATATCAATTTCTCACCTTGTAAACGCTGCCATATGAGCCTTCGCCGAGCTTGCATATTATATCGAACACCTCTTCAGGTTGCCGCGTGAGACTCTCCTCTGATAACTTCTTTAGTTCGCTGTAACAATAAATATTCATTTATATTTTCCTCTTTCGCTGATCAATTGACTTCACCTATAATATATAATTTTAGTCATATTTCTGTATTATTAACCAACAAGGAAGTTTGTGGAATTGACTAGAACACTAGGTAAAACATATCTCGTTTGCAAGAGTCCCTCTGTATAGTAATCTCCTGGAGCTATAAGCACGGTTGTATATGTATAGGTGATATTGAAGCCAATTTAAAGAGGAATATTGAGACTTAACGTCATATATTGAAAGCTCACTGTGTGGTGCAAACAATATATTGAGATTTCTAGGAAGGTGCTGTTCATGAGCGCCGCGGTTACCGTCAAGCGAAAGACCAGTTCTTTATTTATTGAAATAATAAACAATTATTATAAATTCTAAAGGTATGTTAAATATACATTTGATATTTGGATGCTTTTTAGAAATAAAATTAGAAACAGTTGAACAGATTTGGCTGAAATTAGTACTCGGGTAGACATGTCCTTGATTAACACATTGGTTTCTTCTATCCCGGTAATTTGCTCCCATGGGAAATAATATATTTTTCTAATCTAATTTTTAAATACGTGGCTTTATGAATCGCTATAGATTTTAAGGGACTATTGTAGCGAGAATTGCTAATCACGCTAGGGAAGCCGCGAGCATCACCAAGTAATATATTCAATGAGTACAAGCTTCTAGAGACAAAATTCACTCCTAAAAGATCAAGGCTGGTCCGTTAGCATCCAACGGCTTTTTTGTCTTTCCTATATCTATTTTGTCTATACTAAATTAATTGAACACAAGTTTCCGCCGTTCAAGGTCGCTAATTAACATTTATGAGTAGACAGACGAGTCTACAAACTACTTTTTCTGCTACTAAGATCTGCGTTTACATATGGTAGTTAGGCTATATCCAGCTTGAATGGCATGGCTGATTCAATCGCGTAGTTTTATACCTTAATAGAACAAAAACAATGACATTATAGAACGCCTTAGGATTCCTCATTTTTGTTTAATTTCCGTACAAGGTCGGCAAGACACTATTCTTTAGCCTATAATATGTGTATACGCTGCTGGTGACCAGTTACCACCAGGTGATAATATATTTTCTAGATTCTATAAAATAAAACACTTAATTTAATAACTCAAGTTTCAATGAGTTTATCAAGTTGATAGAACAACATTACAAACTTATTTAATTACAAGTTGAACAATAAAAAAATCAACATCACAACACGAAAGAGACAAATAAAGGTCTTAGCACACTATTTTAGCTTAGCAGAGCTGACGAAGTATGTTTTTCATAGGCGCTGAGCGCCAGCGCGTGCTTACATACTATAAAGCGAGTAAAGGTAAAGTTCTTAAATACATCGCGTTTACTATGCGCCTGAGTTGCGTTGTCAGCTTGTACACAGACAATCACAATTTCTATTAATATCATAAAAGAACTACACAATAGAGTATTCGTGAGATTAGTAATTTCCCTAGAGATGGACTGACCGTATAGTATCCAGCAGCTAATCTTATTCGAGGATAGTAATTACCTTTCGTGCGGCACGGACGGCGAGTCTAATTAGTTTTCTTATGATTTATTATTGGCTTTCTTGACCTTTAGTTTAGATCATCTTGTGCGTGTGTACATTTGTTGTTATTATTTGCTCGGTACTTCTGGGTATCTTATGTCGTGTTAAATCCACGCACAGTCTGATATCTATTGGCGAGTTCATAGTTTTTATTGGTCCCACCATCCCATTTACCATCAGGTTTATTTTAATATTGCGATGCAAAGGTAACAAATTACACACATACGACCACAAATAGGTAGACAGAGGCAGAACTGGTGCACAAACTTTCCGCCGTGTGTATTCCGTTCGATGATGTAATAGGGACCGGGCCTATCGCCATATTAGGCACAAATTCAGACTCCGAGGTGATAATGTCGAAAAATTCAATAACACTGCCCGACTCGGTGATCGAACCCGAAACCTCAACACTACAGTCGTACCGACATACAACTACGCGACCTACACAAAGGTATCAAAAATAATTAAAAATTCTAATAAAAGTAATGTACTAAAACAATATTTACAAGACCAGAGAGGCTAATCATTTAAAACAGGCATCCTTTTTTTAAACATTAGGCTCTATTCATAATAAAAATACGGTCGCCTGAGAAGTGAGAATGCATAATAAGTATTATACAAAATCTAAATGGAATGTAGTTATACTACCACAAAGACTGGATCTTAATGCAATATGCAACTAATGGGATGTCGGTAAAGTTTATTACGTTCCAATTTCTTTCCATTATCATTGGAAGAATACTGAATTTTAGGTACTGTTCATAATATTATCTATACTAATATTATAAGTATTAAAGTTTGTGAGTTTGTTTATTTGTTCGTAGGAACTAATCTCTGGAACTACTACACCGAATTTGAAAACTCCTTCGCCAATAGAATGTTACATTAGTCCTGGCTGCTATAGGCCACTTTTATCTTGGAAAATCTTTTTAGGCGAGCCGATCTGCGGCGAAAGTAAGTAGCATCATATATGCAAACTGCATAACAATGTTATCTGAAGAATCTACATTATCAAGAACCATGTTATTACGATAAGGTGTTACGGCTAACAGGCGCCATTATTTATATGCAATATCACAAGTGGATCTACATAACGTTATCAGATAGCAGAACAATCGATATTCGACTACCGTTTTAATTAAACAGCACTTCACTATTTATTTATGAATACATAGGTATGTTACATCATTTTTTCCAAAATTACAATTCATGGTTTTGAGTTTGCCTAACTCTTCCGCGTGCAAATTTACGAATATCATTGCAAATATCAAACAGCTTCTTCATATAATGAGTTTCAATTACATACAACGTAATGATAATCACTACTAATACAATACATCAATCACAATGTTACTCCAATAAGCAGCTTTACACACACACAGCACCCGATCGACTTCCATATCGTGAGAGTAAATGAGATTTTTATACCACTTGAGAGAGCTCGTAAAATAATAGAAAAGCGATAAAACACGCCCTAACTCTCTTTCGGTCTTTCATTTTTGGGTTCTCATCAATTGTATAGATTGTAGGTTAGCTAGGCGAGGATGTGTATTGTTTACAGGAATTCGTTTCCTAAAGTCCTTATCACGAGTACTCTTGGATTTAGTTTTCTTTCTACCCAAATACAGTCTGCTTTGAATAACTAACTCGTTGCATGCTCACATTCTCTACTAAGTCTTAACATTATATTAATTTAATCTTTACATCATTACAGTGGACAATTAATATTTCTAACTCTTTCCTATCTTTCTATTTGATTAATTTCGTTGCGGGATAAGGACAAATTAGTTTTTCTTGAGCCTTGCCGAGCTTCATCGCTCGGTGTCATAAAAAGTATGCCACTACTGATCCTGGCTTACAGGAGTTGTAGTAGTGGGTCTGAGGAATAGAAAATCTCTGTAATATTACTTACTCTTTGTTTTGACCAGTTTTAAACGTCTTGCGTTAACTTCTTATATCAGAATTATCATTTCATTTCAAATTTTACAAAATATACCCAAGAACCGCCACTTGGAAGAACTAACACCACGCGAAATTAACGTGCAACCAATTAACAAAACATGTGGACTGAATGAAAAACAAATTGGCCTGTTAATGAAACGGAAGCTCATTGCGCGTACATATCAAAGGGAACGTTGTGATGGTCGATTAATAAGCGGTTAACGGGCTTATTGCTTGGCTTCTTCCGCATATGTATAATTACTACGAAATTTACGCTTTTGTGTATCCAAAGGTTTTCATTAAAGTGATGCGCGTAGTTTACATAAAAGTAATAGAAAGTCAACATGTGACAAAATCTTAAGTACTCAGAACTCGAGTTTAACCTTGAAGACCTTATTTTTATCAACTTAAGGTTCGATTTCCAATATTCTTATTGTTTTCATACCACCTAATAACTACTTTACACCAAATTCAATTGTTAGTATTGTATTAGTCACTAGTTTTACATCCTCATTTACTAAGTACAGTACAAGAACTGATGAAGTTTCATAAATAGCATTTTTTATGCTCGTTAAAAGTAACAATAATATTAATTGACACAGATACATTGTTATGCCTTCACGTTCTCGACAACAGATATTAAAAACAGTTATTATAGATTTAAAAACCAACCCGCATGGGACATCTGTGACCCAAACCGCCTTATGATTTGACGTCATTTCGCTGAAAAAGAAGAAGAACAATAATTTAGAAACATGCAGCCATTTATTGGAGATCGTTAAATCAATGGAAATATACATTAATTAGGTTTAATATTTCATAATAATTCTCAGTATGACTAGGACAAATAATAATATTTTCGAATAAGTACTTATAAACTTTGGTTGCTGAAAAATATAAATAAAAAAATGATATGGTAATTAAATTTTTGGGAATATTTAATTAATCTGTTGATGAAGACACATAATAACAATTCCATTTAGTAAAAAAATATAATAAAAGCATAGCGTATTTAACTGAACTAAAAAGACGCAAATTGCAGTATATAATAGCTAAAATCCTGTAAACATAACATACACACTACAAACCATTGAAATTCTATAACGGGGAAACAACACAAATAACCTTCCACACTAACCGGGTCGCTGGCCCAGCTGGCATTAATAATAACCTAATAACAAATGTGTAATTAACATTTGTTTTAAAAACCCTTTCGCCAACAAAACAATAAATTCACCTCCTTATCGGATCGAGATCAATTGAAAAACAAAACGCTATGCCCGACGGTCCGGGCGGTCGGAACAAGCTCTCACAATTAATATGTATCGACTTAACTAAATTATATTTAAGGAAAACAAGTTCCAACAACATTAACAGTACATGTGAATCACCGCACAGTTATTCACATTTTAATACAAAACCGTATTCAACACAAAAGGAACAATTATGTGAAATTGTTGGGTACACGGCACGCGCTCAGACATTAACCAGATGTTTGAAGTGGTCTCAGGTTAATACCGCGTAATGTATAGTCCTACTTGGCAGTGTAATTTTGGCTGAAACGCGCGTTTTATTTATTTATTTAACTCCGTGTCCTTCACGACGAAGACGGGTAAAAAGGAAGAAACGCACGCGAATGCTATACTTGCATCTTTTAATAAACTGTCTGGGCGTTATGTTTGATGTGTTTTTTTTTACGTTTTATATTGCAATATCTACTATACTACTTTAGAAATAAAAGAACTCTATAGCAAAACAAAAGTTTAATAAGAAGCAGCTATGGTGCCCGACCAGAAAACTACCAAGATTTTATCATAAAAATGGTTCGCTTCGCAACATTCACGCACGAAGCAAAAAATAATTGATAGCAATATGCGATACGGGCACATCCAAGTGCCACGGAGGTGAATTGATAAATTCCCGCATCAGCGCAAATATTGATACGATCGACTATTTGCCATCAGTCTGGGATGTATACTCGCGGTGTACCGTCTGACAAAGTCAACTCCGCAGTCCATACAGAGCTGTGTTATTGTTTTGGTAACCATAATATTTATACAATGCAGATGAATTGTTTAACAATGGTGGCTCCAACTCACCCCTGCGGCCTTTCATTGGCGCTCATTCTGTCTGCGCGTCGTTTCTTGCAGGTGTTGCAGCTGAGAGTGGGTGCTCCTCCCTCCCACACGCCACTCTTCCAGAACACCAGTCTTCCCTCACTGTCCATGAGGGACTTGCATCGTTACCTTCTTAGATGCATTGTTCGATTCAAACAAACACAACAATCCAAAACTTTGTACGCCTCGTTCCAATAATGCAAGTTTATCGAAGAATGCTGCGATATTCAATACCTCCGCTTCAGCAACGCTTACACAGACCGCACAGATCACTCTATCACTGTCATATATTTATGAACAAACACACATGAGAGATTATTTATCGTGTAAATAGTCACCATGCCCGTATCTCTGAAACGGGGTTACGATCCATGTGGTGCACGCTGTATAGATAAAGTTATCGACTCGCATTGACCGCTGTACGTTCACATCCCTAACAATTTTATTATGCGAGCTTTTTATGGTAAATACAGATTCCGTTCCGAAGCACTTCCCACGATTTACGTAACGAAGCGAGACCACGGCAAACATCCAAAAGCGAACAAAACTTCGTGCCCAAAATAAACACGCGTATCCTTTCTAGGGTTTGTTGTGAGCGGCGTGGAGACGAGCAACAAAGCGTCCGCCCCCCGTGACTGCTTCCGCGAGACTGCTTGCCTTCCAACTTCCAAGTTCCACTCATGTGTTCCAAGTTCAATTGTCGGGCCAACCGCACGACCGCGCGACCGGACAGGATTTGCGTTGTAATCTGGATTTCGCATTTTGCAGGAATTTAACAACAGTTAGCCGCCGCTATGAGCTGTTTTTGTTTAATTAAACGGTTTTTATTTCCAACTAAATGCGCATGATTAGCATAACTCCGTTGGCATCCTGTTGGAAATTAATTGTGAATCATAAAAAAACTATGCAATCAAAATAAAGCGCGTCTGTACTCTCAGTGAGCGAAGTTATTCGTGGCGTTTTTGTATCCATCAACAAAAACTATTGGTTAATACTTCATATTATGTGGCTTCTTCAAACGGCGAATAGAGCACAAAACAGAAATACATAAATCAAGTGTGAAGCTTGAAGTTTTTCAAGTTGTTGGCGTGACGCGAGGATGGCGCGGCGTGGAGCGGCCGGGTCGGCGCGCGACTCTACTGGCTTGGAGATAAATAAAACCGCGTGTTGGTCCGTCTATAAATACACGCCACACGTTACATCGACACTGTAACCTTTTTATTAGTTCACAGTTAACGTTCATTAGTATTAATGTAACACTTAGCTATTTGTACCTATTATTGGTCTCATCTTCCTCGTAACTATTTGCTTTGCGCATCGCATGTTTGACAAACGATCAATTAAACAACTGTATCGTTTCATTAATTCAGTGATTTTGTTACACAGAAGTCTGAAAATTTACTGAGATAAGTCCGCCATCTATCAAGTGTGCTATCGAAATAAATCAAGGCGACGCGTAGGCGATCCTTCGTACAAACTTTATAACGACAAATATATGCAATAAATTGAAGTTTCTTGTGTTTCCGAGACAATGTTATCTCTCGCCATTTGCTTTTCATTTCCGGATGATTCCAAACATGTCCCACTTCAACAAGTTTAATACATAATTTAAACAATGTTTATGAATTTTGCCATTTATCTACGCTTTCTTTTTTCACATTTAGTTTTGCAAGCCACTCTATAGTACAGGTTCTACTTTTAGAGGTCACAGATCCAAAACTTGCATTATCATAAAGACCCTTTTATTTTTTCATGTTTTTGTTCACATCTGCTCTCTTGCAACACACATATTGTTGTTCTCAAAATCCAATCAAGTTCGTTTGTTCTATGTGTAGAAAGGATAGGGCACCGTCTTTAATCTGTATCCACCAACATAAATTCATTTTCATCGTACATTTTCATTGCCTGACAAATTAGTTCAAGCCGACGACACCGGACTTGGCGTCCATTGTGTACCACCAATCCTATTACGGGCGAACTTTGCCCCACAAACATGGAATCCGCCATAACCCACATACTTTTGTGTCACAAATCTACAGTACAAATATTTGAGGTGACAAAGCGACTATTTTTACGTTTTTTCCCTGAACAGCACGCAGTTTCCCGCTGTGATATTTTAGCAACCGTCGCTCGCCGTACAATGAACTGAAGACATACTGTCTGGAGACATCGCGTACTCAGCTCTTGTGACTTAGTAGTCACTTATGTACACACGTCTTACGTATATGCAATGAAATTTTACATCTTAGCGTATATATGTATGTATTCTTTAGCCAGGTTCATTTGAAAACTTAAAAGTACAATTTCCAATTAATAATCTGTTATGAATTTGTGTTTAATTTTTAATAAGAATTCATATCTTAATATCGACATACAAGAACAGTATGAAAATTGTTTTAAATACCAAAGTTGCTTGAACCCTTAATTAGAAGTAGATAGAACTTTCAGAACGTTTCTCTAATAAAGACTCTAAAAATTAGAACTAAACAACTTCGAATAGCATTCATATACAAGTTATACCACTTAAAATGGGCGGGATAGCGCATTGCAGTAGTTTCATACGAGTTTTGGGAAGCCATGTACATTTCCGGCTTTAGAATAGTACCGTTCCATAAGGATATAGGAAGCAATAACGTATAACAACATTGAGAGTATGAATTCAGTATGGTTGAATAAGACAGTCGCAAAGAAACTAATCCTACCATTTACCATCTTACTTATGTTAATCATATTATAAATTCTAAAGTTATGCGATAAAAGTGATGACGAAGTTGTTAAAGATTTAAATGAACAAATAAAAACACTTAGATTACAACTGGCCAGCGCCCATCAGGAAATAGAAGATCTTAATAGCGAGAACTTTCGATTGAAATCCGATCTACAAAAATCTTTAAAAGGTATTGAAACTTATAAAAAAATCTGCTTAACACCAAATAGAACTAACCATGCATCGGGATCTGCAAGCAAAAAGAAAACTAAGCAGGATACTAAAAATATTATGTCACCTATTATAATTCCTAGTAAGAATAATAGTCTTAATAATATATCCCTTGAAAGACCAAAATATGATACGGTTACCAAAAAGAAACATAGTTCTAATTGTACTGCTGAAAATCAGGTACAACAGCAGACTCCGGTACCAAATTCAAAACCGAGTAAATCGAACATAATTTCATCAGGCATAAGGATACCAACACATAAAAATAAGCTGTGTATTGTAAGTAGCTTTTGTACAAAAGGAACCCTGCCTCTAATTGAAGAAGTATTCTCAAATGTTTTTCATGTTTGTCATTATCTGCTTCCAAATAGTACTACCAAAGATTTCTGCAATATTAAACACAAATTACAAGATTTCACATTGAATGATTATTGCTTAATTTTTATTGGAGAAAATGATCTAAAGAATGGTGATTACATTGACATTATTGATGACTTGAAAAATTCTCTGACAAAGGCTAGTCATACAAATATAATTATCGGGGCTCCAACATACATAAAAGGCGCGCTAATATACAACTACAAAGTTGAGCTACTCAACAATCTGCTCTATTTGGGTCTGAAAAACCATAAACATATATACTTTTTTGATAGTAACAATGCCCTGAAACATGAGATGTTTTCATATAGCACAGGAAAAATAAACAAATATGGATGGAGAAACATTTACGAGCAAATCATGTACAACATAATGGTAGATTATGCAATATACGGTTTTAGTAACGACTTAACAAATAATAAAATGGACCGATTCCTCTTCACCTCAGACGAAAAATATGTCTTGGAAAACGTCCCTGAACAACAGCAAGCACCTGTTTTGAACGAAAGGCGCCAATCTATTGTAGAATCTGAAGAACCTATGTCCCACAACGTTTACGACAATGTGAAAAATAGTAGTGACATAATTCATAATAATTTATTTCGTATATAACTATATTAATGTACTACACCAAAATATAGCAGGGTTGATAACTAAGTCTGATATGTTAACAGTATTATTGAACGATTTTCCACTGAAAACTATAGATGTATTATGTATCACAGAGCACAATATGATTGCAGATGATATACCACGACTAATCATACCGTCCTATAAATTGGTGTCGGCTTTCTGTAGAAATAACAGAAGTGGTGGCTCCTGTATTCTAGTCAAAAACATTCATTCATGTAAAACACTTAATGAAGTGACCTCACTTTCTGTTCATAATGTTATCGAATGCTCAGGAATTGAGTTATTAGAACATAAAATAGTTGTCATTTGCCTTTATAGGGTTCCAAAAAATACCTCTAAAGAGTTTGATATTTTCTTTTCAATTTTACACAAAATTCTCAATAAGTACAGGTCAAAAGATAAAAAAGTTATAATTGCAGGAGACTTGAATATAAATATCCTCAGTAAAAGTAAAGTGACAGCTGAACTTATTAATTCACTTGCTTTCCATAATTTACGTCTTCAATTTACTACCCCAACACGCTTAACCAGTGGTACATGCATAGATAACATAGCTCATAATATTAAAGGCTGTAAAGGAGAACTGGTGGAATTGGCTCTTTCTGATCATACTGCTCAAATTCTTAAATGTCCTGTAAAAGAACATGTTCCATAAAATATTGGTATGTACAACAGCGACAATACTCATATGAAAACCGAGCAAAATTTGTAGAATGTCTTAGCAATGTAAGTTTTAGGGAGGTGTATGAAACAATTAATCCTAATGACGCTTTCTCTCGTTTTCATGATATGTTTATGATGTTTTATGATTTATGCTTTCCTCGTCTAAAAGTTAAAATAATGCTTAATAAACGACCTCGGTGGGTTTCACGAGGCATTAGGTTATGTAGTAAACGTAGAAGAAAACTTTTATGGAATTATAGAAAAACCCCAACAAACAAAAATAAAAATCTGTTCAAATCTTATGCAAAGAGATATAAAACCGTATTAAATCTCACACAAAAGTCACAAAATAGTCATTACATACAAAAATCTGTTAATAAGTGTAAAGCCACCTGGCAAATTATAAATAGAAATAAAAATGCTAAAAATAAAGAAAATATTAACCGTATAATAAGAAATGGTCACACAGTATCAGATCCTAATGACATTGCCCAATCGTTCAATGATTTTTTTATTAACACAGCAAAGTGCAACAACAGTGAAAATACAACAACACCCTTAATGAAAAAAAGTCAATCAAATTCTATTTTTGTTAGACCAGTGGGAGCAAGTGACATTTTTAAAGTAATTCATTCTCTGAAAAATGTTACAAGTACTGGCTACGACGAGGTGGCTGTGAAGGTCATAAAAGATGTATCATATATACTCTCTCAATTTTAAGCTACACCATTAATTTAAGTATGGAATATGGCATCTTTCCAGATAAACTGAAACTCACTTTAATAAAACCGATGTTTAAGAAGGGTGATAGTGAAGATGTTAACTGTTACAGACGCATAGATTTAATTCCTATCTTCTCAAAAATCTACGAAAAAATTATATATTCTTCTTTATACTCATTTCTCGAAAAGAATAATCTCTTTGCGCCCGAACAATATGGATATCGTAAAACAAAATCAATTAATGCAGCGGTATATAATTTTATTAAAACTGTTATAACTAGTATGGATAATCGCAGATCTGCAGTAGCCATATATTTAGATATGACAAAAGCTTTCGATCACGTTCACCATGATATTTTACTTAAAAATTGTACAAATATGGCATTCGAGGTAACATGTATAACCTAATAAAATCCTATTTGACTGGCAGACAACAAGCTACACAAATTAATAGAATATGCCCAATATTAAAAAACAAGATAACTTATCAATCTCGATATAATATCACTCATTTTGGGGTACCACAGGGTAGCGTCTTAGGTCCACTGCTCTTCCTTGTATACATTAATGATTTACCTCATGTAACTAATCACCAAATGACTCTTTTCGCCGATGATAGCACGGCTTTGTTTACTGGTAATTATACTAATTCTGAACTTAATTGCGAAATTAATACTTTTTTAACTAACATAACAGACTGGCTTTCTTGTAATAACTTAAAATTAAATTTAGCAAAAACAAAAATAATGAATTTTAGACAAAGACATCAAACAAATACAAATTTAAAAATTACTTTTCAGGATGTTGCAATTGAAGAAATAGAACACATAAAGTTTTTAGGATTATATATTGATAGAAAATTAAATTGGAAGAATCATGTAGATAATGTCTGTAAACGTTTAAATCAACAGTCATATGCTCTTTATAAATTAAGTAAAATATCAGATAGATCTGCCGTTGTTACTGCATATCATGGCAACGTATCTTCTATATTGAGATATGGTTTGATATTTTGGGGAAATTCGGTAAACAAAAATCTGGCCTTTAGAGCTCAGAAGCGCTGTATTCGATCTATGGTAAACATAGATTCAACTATTTCATGCATACCATATTTTAAGGAGCTAAAAATACTACCACTTCCTTGTATGTATATTTATGAGTGTGCCATTTATGCTAAAATTAATACACACCTTTTTAATTTTAGCAATTGTGTCAGACGTAATAACAAAATGATATCTACACCGCATAAAACTGCATTATTCCATAAAAGTGTATTTAACTTAATTCCTGACATATATAACAAATTGCCAAAACCAATAAGAGATTTGAAAGACATTAGTGACTATAAAACTAAATTATTTAAATTTTTGCATGACAAATGTTATTACTGTTTAAACGATTATCTTGATGATGTTAATGTATAGAATGTATTCTGTCTTCTCTAGAATGTTAAATTGTTGTATGCTATTATAGCGGGTCATAGCTGTACTGTAATATAAATGTATAACACCTTAATCCTACCTGTGTACCACAATAAATATAATAAATAAAAAAAATAAAAAAATAAAAATAAAGTTTGTGTAAATGTTTCATGTTAGGAATAAACACAGAAATTATCCGTCCAGCGGGACGGATAATTTTCTACAAAAGGACAAAAAAGAGTATTTTTTAAATAGATGATGCTGGCGTAGTATAGATGGTGCTATGAATCGCTTCACTATTTTGGAAGTTTCGCAGCAGGAAAGGCTCTTCAGACGGGCGAAGCCGCAAGTAATGCGCTGTATCTCATAACTGGGCACTAATTGCGGTTCATGATTCTATCAGAACTCCCAGCCAAATGGTATGTTTATGTACTTGTTAACATTACAGATCGACTGTATAAAATGAATTATGTCATCTATATTTTAATTATAATATAAACGTCTTAAGACGTGAAAGTCAAAGCATATATATGTTGACTACTTTTGGAGAGAAACTTAAATCAAGTAACAACAACTTGAAACTGTTCTAAATGATGACAATAAAATGACAATGGATAAATAAATAAATGACCACTGCATAAAAATACATTTAATAACAACCCGCATCGTTAACAAGACATGACATAACAAAGATTCCTAACGTATTGTTATAATGACACGTGACAAACGGCCAAGTAATTGCAATAGACGACGCTAATCACATGCATAAGGCAAATTCTAACACAATTATTCATTGTTATGTTTTATTTCCAAACATAGAATGAGCGGAATGGAAATATGCGTGAAGCATTGAATGCATACCATTTTTGTTGTGATCATCTTGGATTTATATGTAAATTGATATAAAAGAACAACTGTATTTATAACAATAGAAAATAATTAAGACGCGTTTTGTACGCACTTTATGGAATACTGAATATTCTCAAATCGAGACATTTTTGTTTTTATTATTCTGGCTTTATAATCTTGGTTATTTAAATAAAGGTCAGAATAGCAACAACCGCTACACGTTAGAACTTCGTAAAATACCTAGTTCAGTAACATATTTATAATGCTACTCAGTATACGACTTCCTGCTGTTGCTGCCTTCTGACGTACAGGATCGTATAACCCTGGCCACCATAATCGTTGATATCTAATCCTCCCAATGACTGTTCTGAGTCGAGGTTCTTAACCCGTTAGTGGATTGCCCTCAGCATGGTCGCTTAATTTTCAAGGGTTGCGAGCGCCTTGCAAAGATAACAAACCTAATGTCATGTTAAAAAAAAAAAATCCTTGCCGTCAAACCACTCTACTTAGCTCAATTGCATAGTACAAAACTGTGGTATAAATAAATATTGTGATTGTCTAAACAATGTATCAATACAGGACGCTCCATTTTAATCTATGAGGACGATACGTTCTATTTTCGAAAACGAACTCCAAGCACAAAACTCGATCAAACACGCATGAATTAAACCTGGCTAAAATTATTCCCAAAGCCCGTAATAACATCGTGAAAAATGTAACACGAAAGGCGGGCAAACGTGGAGGAGGCGAAAAGGGGCCTACTCACTTTCACAGTCAAACGAGACAGGTCATCGTAGATCGACGGCCCAGAAACTGTGCAAATAAAGCGGCGTAATCCCGCTTGTCGATATGCAACCGTGTGGCGACCGCCCCACGCTTCACGGCAACTTCGAGAACTGTACCAGTTTCTTGAGCGGAGGCGTTGCGTTTTATTGCTTTCGGTCGTCTTTGGCTTCCGATAGGACTGCCTGATTTGTTGTACAGGTATAAGTAAAAGACAGCATCTAGACAATTGTTCTCATCCTTCTTCTTCTATACTATGGCTAAACAATTGTTTGTCCCTTTTTGACTTGTTGCTTCCTTGTCCTACTATAGTTACCTGAACACATAAATTCCTTGCGAATGATAATACTTCACTACACACTGTTACGTTTTCGAAGTTCAGTTCCTTAATATTTTCATTGATTCATTTTCTAAAATTGTTTTACTGTATCAAATATTGCGAAATAGTATACCTGTGCTGCGTATTAATGTCCGCAAACTATCAATGATTACTGAATAAAACTAATAAATTAGTTACTGTTCGATTTGGAACGAAATGTTAAACAGAGCGATAAGAAATAATTATTCCGTCCGATACTAGTTTGAATGCAAAGTTAATTTAATACTGACTGAGGCTCGTGACTAAGCCCTGAGGGACTGCATTCGAGTGAAATGGTTTTGAAATTTGGATGGGATATCAATTGCAACCACCATTAGGGTTGAAAATAGGAGATCACCGTGTATGAGCGTACAATGGAACTTCAAACATAATCAGTTATAGTTGCCAAATCACCTCAACAATTCAGATAACCGGTTGACCTAAAGTTCAAACCCGAGATCAGGAAATAAGTCAACAATTATGATATTGAAGTTAAACAATTTTACGGATTTTTCGCGGTTTTAGTATTTTGGTTACAATATCTAACAAATTATGATATTGGTACAATCAGAAATAAACTGTATTAAAAACTTAACCTAAGGTTGAGATTTATTTAACAAAAGATTTAAGACACAAGTCAGTCATAAACAACAATCAATATAATATAATTTCTGTATCACGTTGTATGGAAGCGTTAATATATATACTTTAAACATAAACAAAAACACCTTTGAATAAATTGTATTACATAAACCAAGTAAATACCTTTATGAATCTAAAGTGAGCACTATAAGAACATCTAAGACCACACACAACACACATGACCTAATAAACAGTTGACGAGACGTGCACATTTGCAGATACGACCAATGAAAAGCGACCAATTGAATTTAACTGTCTTAATAGCAAACTTCTACTACACAATCTGTGTTTCAAATCACTCATCCGACGTGCTGTCATGGTTGTAAGTTACATAGATTACAAGTTAGCCATGGGCGCCGTAAAGGGGTGCAAGGGGGTGCACGTGTACCCCCCTGTTCGGAACAAATCACAATAAAAATAACTAACGAATGACAATGGGAATCGACCACAGAGGTTTTATTATGGTTTAGCAAATGAATATTTGAAAAAAAAATACATTTAATGATATTATATAGTACCTACTTAATTATTTAGATGCAGATGCACCTCCCTAAAAGTATCTTGGAGGCGCCCGTGAAGTTAGCTGATTTTGTTTAGGCGTCTATTATTCTTACTCCAACTCCATGGACGAAGGGGATAGTATAATTTTGGGTAACTTATTTACCTATTGGGGCCGTATTGGGTAAAGGTAGCGGTCATAAATAGTATATTGCAGGTAGATATCATTGACGCAAAATTAAAAACAAAAATATCGTACCTATTCCCTCTCATTATTTTTAATCATAAATTCAAAACAACGGTTCCGCTAGATGAAACACAACCAACCGACGTAGTCATTTTAACATAGGGTTGCAAATTGCCTGTCACCGTCTCAACTATCAGCATATTCTCATATATTACTTGACAACAGGAACCCGCCAGCCGGTGCAAAATTTGCATCGTCCGTTTCGCTCCGATGAAGAAACGCGCTCCAAGGTCGGTTGGACACCAGAAAATGTACCTGCCGAGTGATTGTGAACGCGAGTTAACAACCTTCATGGTTTTGAGTGGTTGAGGTGAGACGCATAGGTGAATGAGGCCGCACGTTCGACTGTTTTCAGGACAATGTACATGGACATGTCCTTGATGCAGTAAAGATTAGTGTTTTGCCTTTTGTCTACTATTTTAACAAGGTTATTTTATAACAAAATTCTGAGAGGTCGATATTGAAGAAAATGGGCTAAATTTAATACACATTATTGCGGAAGACTTTACGTGGCAGAATTCCGTGGTAAAATTCCAACCAAGCCCTTTCTACTTTGTTACCTTAAACATAATGATATAATTAATTAATACCAAAATACTGACTTTAAATACTATTGGTAAAAACGCTCCAATCGACAAGGACCACTATTAAAGTCAACCAAAGTCACGAATTGAAAATAATTCTCATCCTTTCCTCTTCTCGTAATGTATCTATCTATTGGAATACCAAAAGGGGAGCGAATCACATGATTTTTAAAGCTGTTATAAAATAACCGAAGAGAAATCATTTCATACAACCAGTTATTCAACCTTCTACATACAAACGTAGTTCGAGATATTTGTCAATTTACGTAATTTTATAAAACGTTGCACCCTTCCTGAATACCATAAAGTGAGCGTATTGCCGGCATTTTTAATTATCTTATAATGAAATAATAATTATTAATGATTACTTGTTCTCCGAAAGGTCAAGAGGTGTAGCTTTTGTAAAAAAAAAACATATAAAATCACTTGCTTTATACAATTCACGATCATCCTATCTTGATATTTACTACCGTGACATTGTAAATTATTGCAATAATTCTCGACCACCTCGGTTAAATTTTATATTGGAAAGACGTCTCTATAATAAATTATACCGCAAGGAAAAATATTGTGACTAATATATTATGAAGACTTCTTTATTGAGGTAGTGTACTCGGTTTTTATTTACCGAAAATTATCCAATTAATTTATCCAATCTCTTGAATATAACATAAAGGGTGCGCAATGGACAATGACGTCACCGAAACTACGGTGTGATTGTTCGAAAGAGATAGCAAGATTCCGCTGCGTACTTATTTCTCTTACATATTAATATTTGGACTATCAATAGTTTCATTCCTTTAAATACATTTAGTGTTATTTTATTTAAAATAATTACAAAATCATTAAGTCAAGCATCATATTTTTAAACAATTTCTATTCTTATTTCAACATCAATAATTATTCCAAGAACCCTGAACTTTGGTAAACCAACATGTACTATCAAATAAGTTCGCGTTGCTAACCGTCCCTATTTCAACATCTTTATTCTTACTTGCTCTAGCCTCAAAAGTCAACCATAGAAATATTTCTCTTGTTATTATGACACAGATCATTTCGCGCACCATGATAAGTATTTACAACAAAAAACCTTCCAGAGACAAGGTCTACTATATGTATTTTCAGATATATAGTATATATCGACACCATTTAATTCGCTTGAACGTGTAATTGCATTATCATTGCAAACACTGACCTACCAACAGTAATATTCATACTATTTCCATTATCATCACAACCCATTACCTCAAGAAAAACACACACAAACATCCTTCCTCCTATTCCTAAAACAAAACGCGCGTACCGAAATGTGTTAAAACAATCCGTGCCGGCACACAATGCCGTCCAAATCTAGGCTACGGTGATTCATGTAATGAATGCACATTGGTCGCAACAATACGGGTCCGTCGCACCGGAATGCCACGGCCCGTGCGTAATCGAAGACATCAAACGAACCGGGAAATTGAATTTAGTTGATTAGAACAATGGTATCGTTAGCGTAATGGCAGTTTACAAATAACGGCCGATTGCAATGAACAATCCCAATCTTAATCTTCGATCCCGAGAATGAACCAATAAAAATAAGTCATTTGTGCGCATGTCAAAAAAATGTATTCTCATTGGTCCAATCGAAAAACGCTATGGTATTCGTTTATTGAAATTCGCGGTTAGAAATCGCTGCAACTTTCGGTGCAATCAAAAAAATCTCATGTGACACACGCAGTAACTTTTCTTTTTCAAATATTTATTACTTTATATTAATGATGAAGCTAGGTGGTAAGTACATAAATTATAGAAAGTAAACACAAAACAAACCGTTAAAGTCGTAGAATTTGACTCATCGTTATATTCGTGCTAAAACAATATCCGCAAATGCAAATTCATCTTAAATATAAATGGAAAGAAATGTATGATTATTATTATTTTATGTTTTTTTTATTCAAATAAAATCGTAGAAATATTCGACAAATAAAAAATCAAATAGCCATTAAAGCGGTACGTTAAAAACTCAACATCGCAATTCAAATACAAAAATATTGCACTTTCTAACCCCATTTGCGACAGAGAAACAACAACATAAATTATAGGGCTATATTCAGATTTTATTTCCATTTTATCATTAACAATAAACTTTAAATGCGATAAACCACCACCCACTTTTCACTGGAATTTAATTTAGATCATGACGAGATACAAACAACCGTATCAATTAGCGAGATTTGAGCCTGCGTCCCACGCCTAAACACCTAGTAAGGCAAGGGTCCATTAAGGCTTCACAACCATCAATATTCATATAAAACAATAATTGTTTCACACTAAATTGTGTACATTACACGGGATCTTCAAGCAAAACCGGAATGTTAGGTCGCTTAGACTTTTCGTTCTTTTACGAATAAGTACTTACAGGCAAACTCTCCTAGACTAATCAGGTAAAAAAATCCAGTCACTTTTTCCAATGTCGCTTATTTGAAATTAATTAAATATTCATACGTAGCGAAAGGGATTCCCGTGGGTTCGACCCCACACCTATACCATTGTTTATTATGGCCCGTTTTAACAATACAGGAAAACATCGCGAAAAAATCAGCATGACTAAACATTCGATATTATCCTGTTAACATTATAAATGTGAATACTTCATAGATAAAATTTATCAAAAATGAATACATGCGCAGAAGACGGAATCCGCTACAGCATCAAGTAGCCATGACGCAGCGCATCCGCTCCCAACACAATCATGGAAAATAACACGTTACGTCTTATTTAATACGAAGGCAGGAAGCAAAAGAATTCATATTTTAAACCGAATTACAGTTGGAAAGTAAAAACACGAGAACAATGGTGTCGCCATACAAAACACTGGCGAGGGAATTTCGACGCCTGATTCCATGAAGAGTGCGGTTGCAAAATATATGTTGCAATTGCAACCAGAAATGTAAAACAAAAAGTTTTTATCGACCGCGCATCCTGTTGGCAATGTTTGATTGACAGAATATTACGAATGCATTGTTTTTATGAATCAAACGTAACTTTAGTACGATGGACACTTGCATCATTGCTTGCAAGTTTATTGGTCTGATAAATGGACTATACATGGATCTATGTTGTCAATAATAAGCAGATGATAGAAAATTCCAGACTAAATTATTTCGTGGGTAGGAATAAGCATTTATTATGGTGGACCAGCTTTAATATTACTAGAAATAGTGGCAGAGAGATCAGCGACATACATAGAGGAGTTTATACTTATATTAAGAGACAACAAGACACCTATGTCAGACCTCTTACATTCTTTAATAACATTTTTGAATATACAATGGCAGAAAATGATCAATAGTTTAGGAATTTTATGCAAGAACATAATATATGGAGCCGCACGAACTGGATTGAGAAATTCAGGCTATGAAAATTGTGACGCTTAAATGATAACCCATCGTAGTTGAAATACGTAAGACATATATTTCCAAAACTGGAAGTCGAGCTTGGTTGGACGAGAGCCTCGCCCGACACTATAATATATACCTACCTCTATTCTATTCGAGAAATGGAATACATACTTAAGCGTGTGTATGTAAAACAGCAGAGTTTGGGAGCAGGCAACATTTTAAAACGTCATGTAATAAAAATAAGAAACAATACCTATAGTCTTTTTATGCATAAGTTTCCATTATCCGTTGAATTTCGTTATCAAACCAGTAATTTCTAGTTTTATAAAATCACCCAACCTCTTACGTTAATACAAGTATGCAAATGATATCAATTTATATGGATATAGTTTCAAAATAGGATTAATGACTCATAATCTATAGAAGACAGTTAAACGAATCTAGAACGTAGGGCCAGACGCGTTTTACATAATCAATAGCAACTCTGCTCAATTTTATTATCCCATTAACGTAATTCTTTCAAATGCAATTTATTTATGTATGGGTCAATGCGCGATGATTAGACACAACTGTTTTTTTTTTTTATTTGTACTTAAGGCGATACCTCAAGGTCCATTTTCATACATTTTGTTTCACCTTTAATCTGGGTAACTAAACAAGTATTGGCAAGTAAAGAATTTAAATTCACGTCTAGTTAGTGATTAGTTCTCGCAGTTGAAAGAAAAACGTAAAAATAATTAATAATCATGGATATTTCGGCCTTTAAAATTTAATATGACGAAATTTTAAAGGCCAAAATATCCATGAAACAAAATGTATGAAAATGGACCTTGAAGTATCGCCTTAACAATTTATTTTTAGATCAGTTTCATTTAAGGTCCTAAGTTTTTTTATTGCTTTGAATGGTCAGACGAGCTTGCCGCTCGCCTGATGGTAAGCGATACGACCGCCCAAAAACAATAGAAACACCATTCAACACCTTGAATTACAAAGTATTGTTTGGTATTCCACTGCGCTCACAATCCTGAGACATGAGATGTTAAGTCTTAAATCCAGTAGTTATAATGTTATTTATTATATGCATAAAAATATGTCTAGAATTGGATATGGAATTGTCCTTTCTTTTTCAAGATTCGGTAGCCAAATTTTTATTGTATTCGAATGCATTTTTTTTTACTCATCGGTGACGACGTAATGAATTTCGTTAATTAGAGCATAGTCACATCAAAGTCATTTCGACACGGTTTACAACATATCTTGGCAATCATAAAACTATAGCTACTCTTAAAACTTCAAACGTTCTAATCAATCATTTTTGTTAATAATTCATACTTTAACGAACACGCATTTGTTGCCAACAGTACTGTATATTAATGCGTATTTATGTGTGCAGAATACGCCTCCGCGGTCCGCGCGACGGGTGAGCGACCCGTGCAAAATCTTAAAAACCATTCATTGAGCAAAATAAAAAAAATATACAGACGGCGTAAATAAACTCCGCTCATTGTTGCCAGCAAAAACTAGCCCTTCGATGCAACGCCTGTGCCGTGTCACGGTGAAAGTCGATTACCTGTTTATCTACACAATACACATATAGATATACGAAATGTCTGTCTGTGATTTTGAAATAAAAGTTTTCCCAAACTGGCGGTTAATAACACTTTATAAAAATTCAAAACGCGTATTTTAATGTTTGTCCGTCATCAAATTTTTTCGATAGTCCTCCTAATGATTAGCTGCTTTATAAGGCTTATATATACCTTTGGATGAATGACCTGCGCGGCGTCGGCATTTATAATTTGGTTTAATACCAACTTTACCAAATTAGGTTCGAATTTGTCGCTTACATTCTTTTATTTCTATTAAAAAATATATTTCCTGTATTAAACACTACGATATAGCAGAAAAACTAGATGAATAAATATATTAATTTACAAATACTGTAGTAGCTATAAAAACCTAAGTATTTGATATATACATTCCCGCGCAGCATCGTCGAATGGACGGAAGCCCCTACTTTGATAAACTTGGTACAAAGTCTGGTACAGCAGTGTGCCTTCGTTTCTATCGACATACTATTGTAATTACGATGACCTCTCCTATAGTTTGTCAATAAATGTTATCATTGTTTGGAAAATAATGAATGTTCATTAAACTATGTATAGCACATTATTACATTTTGATATTTATGACTTGTAAAACTTGAAATGAGTTTTAAAACTATCCCAATACAAATAATTTATCATTGCTTTAGACTGTAAACCATGAGGGAAGAAAGTGTCAGTTATCATAAAAAAGCATTGTCTTTTATAGCATGGTGGTTGAATAATCATAATAATGATTATTTACAGTTACAAATGAAATTATAATTAAGATTTGTTATAAATATTTTACTCAATGTAGAAAAATTGGGCTTGATAATTATATTATCAACCTGAGTGACATTAATCTGCCATGGGAATATAACATACAATGAATGCTTACAAAAAACAAGTTGAATAACCTGTTTCAATACTTACTTTAAATAGTAACTGAATAATGACAGGTTTTATTCTGAATTTCTAAAACATCCTTAATTTAAATATGTTCTTGAACTATAACCATTAGATAGGAAATCGTGAAAAACCGCCTTTGAATATGCCAAATTAGTGCAAATCATTTGTACTTCCTGAATATGATTGCTTATTTGAATATCTAACAGACAACCTGCTGGAGAAGGCATTGACATCATCAATAATTTGTATAAGGAAAGAAATTAATATAATTATTACTTTAAACAAGTAGAGACTACAATACAACTGTGTATTTTTTTTTATATCATACTTATTTCTTGTTGCACCATTAGAAATCTAAAACCAAAGGATTGTTGATTTTAAGTCTGAAAGTATTTTTGCAGAAGTTACTAAAAAATGTTAACACTAATCAACAGCTGCAATTAACGCTATGCTAACTTGAAAATGGCAACTTTACAGGAGAGACACTTAAAGTCAAAAATAAGTTACATTTTATAATACTAGAGCTTCCTTATTGAGTATTTTGTGTAATTCAAGAATTTTTCATTTTATCGCTAATAAAAAAGAGATTTTGTAAGCTTATAAAAGATAAAGAAATAATAATTTTGCATTTTAACAGAAATTAGCTGAAAATTGATTTAGAGTAGTGTTACTTGCTGGTATTGTAATGCTCATTACTTAGTATTAATCAATGAGTTGTGTGCCATTATTCACATAACATAGACCTGCATTTATTAGGACTCTACCCTAAGCTGCTGTTTTATGTCCAGTCTTTGAGACAGTATACAGGGTCATTTTGACATCGCATTACTAAATGAATTAGGCCAAAAATCATCCATGAGTAACAAATGTTTTTGCCAAAAATCCTGGGTTTTGTTTTCAAATTATTTTATTATTTTTGTATTTCAGTGTAAATATGGTGCCTGCATGAGGATATTTCTGTCTGGAAATGTCATGTTGCTGTTGGGTTGAATCCTCTTAAAGCAGTAGTAGCGCCATTATGGTGGGGAAAATTAAAATTGCATTTTCTTGATATTTAATGCATTTAAAACTTTTACTTTTTGAAAATTTATAGTTACAGTAACTTGTGTTATTTTCAAATATACTAGTATGCTGTTTTATTTAGTAATGCAATGTCAAAATGACTACATAATACAGAGCTGACATTATTATAAGTATTACTCTGAGGAATAAGTAATAAAACAAATACTTTAATAAGTAGAAGCTAATTAAATTTGCATTATTTTATTGGACATTAAGATAATCTAAGAAAATATACAGTAAAAAAAAAACAATTTAAACAGTGTTTTTTTATATTACTTAAAGAGTAAAATAACTTTTGTATACATTATTATTTATTGTTGACTGGTACAATATGAAACAAAGGCAAATTGCAAATTCATAAAAAAAATAACACATGGTATGTAACACAGTAGTTCTCTCTCTTATGTTTAATTACTCTAATAACTTCTCTAATACATTTGTCTGTGGTTTTTAAAAAATAAACCACATTCTATTTTTAAAATAGGCCAGTGACTAGTGAGCAGTTGTAGAACAAAATATTTATACAAAGTTTAGATATTGTATACATATATTTTTTAATATTACTTTTATAAAGATTGACTCATAATCCTTAAGGGTGTCTTCATATCTGCTACATAATATTTATTATTCAATACAATAGCAATGCAATATTTTCCTACTGAGAAATGATAAAGAATATTTTCGATCGAAGGGTTAGGTAACGCGGCACTGCAGTCATTCACTACATCGAATATAGCCTACTTAAAGGCGTGTCAGGTAACGACTTTGATATATTATAGTAGGTAACAGTAATGATAAACTGTTTCTGTAAATCTTTCTTACCTTTTTGATGACATTTCCGTCATTTTTGCTTTATCACTTTTTTAAATCACGCTATGTATAAATAATAATAAAAGTTCATTATCTCTATAATAGCACTTTATAATACTATATCAGTTCATTGTTCATAATATTTTTGTACAATAAATCCAAAAAATAAATTACAATCAAATAATCGCAAGAACCTGCGACACGCACCATCTGTATTTTTTTTATAAATAGCATAGAATATAAAATTACGGTTGTGGGCTGTCAATTCACATACGTTCCATTTCTCTTTCATCGTAATCGTAAAGAAACGAAAACAAATTACGTATCAAAGAAATGGGTTTACAAATCCATATAATATACCTTGTTTCGTTTAAGTGCAATAAATAAACAAAATTAAGAATTAAATAAAAAAAAATTGGACATAATATAGAACGACTATAAAATGCAACGGAACGTAATTTTGTTTAGTTGCTATGGGAACCTTCATGATAACAAACGCATGGCCAATCAATGGCCGCGGCCAAACTCAAAATTCTCGTGTTTACTGTCATCTTGTCAAGTTGTTATGCTACCGCTAAAAAATATCCTTTATTGATCAAACTTTTGTAGTTAGTCGCCTTTAAATGTAAGCGTACACTGTGCTTACAAGTGAGCTCAAACGAAATGTTTAAAAACACATTTCAGTCCGGATTCCTATCAATTCTTTACAGCATAGGCAGCAAACCTTTGCAAATTTGGGACAAAAAGGTTCGCAATGGGCACATAAAGAGGATTACGGACAACGACATACAGAGTCTAGTGCTCGAAATAGTCGGCACCAATGTGAGCACTACGTACATAACATGCCCAGCCGATCCGAAGAAGACCCTGGGCATCAAATTACCGTTTTTGGTTATGATTATAAAAAACCTAAAAAAATACTTCACGTTCGAAGTTCAGGTGAGACTTATAACATGATACAATTGATCTCATCACTCATGCATTATTTTAACATTTTATATAAAAAAAATATTTCAATTGTAAACATAACCTCTAATCCCAGGTCCTTGACGACAAAAACGTACGAAGACGGTTCAGAGCGAGCAATTATCAGTCGACGACTCGAGTGAAGCCCTTCATATGTACAATGCCCATGCGATTGGACGAGGGCTGGAATCAAATACAGTTCAATCTTGCCGACTTCACAAGGAGAGCGTACGGGACTAACTATGTTGAGACCTTGAGAGTTCAAATACATGCAAATTGCAGGATCAGAAGGGTTTACTTCTCCGACAGGCTGTATTCTGAAGACGAGCTGCCAGCAGAATTCAAGCTGTTTCTACCAATACAGAATAAGGCCAAAATGGCAGTGGCCACATGAGAAATTTCAGTCATGTTGTCATTAATCTAGTAAATATATATGTATAAGTTTATTTTACTTTATTTTATATTGCTAAATGTACACCTCTTTACACATTTATTAGCAATTTTACTGTTATTTACATGCAATTAAAACACACCCAGAGTGACTTGTGTTTATTCTATAGCTCATTTTTATAAGTATAAACACTTTGGTATATGTTTAACCTTGCTCAAGCTATAAATGCTTTAAATGCACATACTAAAGTATGACCCAAATCTTGTAAAATCTGAGAATTGTATTTTAGAAGGTTAAGCTTAAATATTATGCCATACTTTGAGTATGTTTACTCAATATAATTTCATATTTCAAAGTTCTACACTTTGAAAATCTTACTTAAATTTCATGAAATAGAATTTCCTAAATCCTGGATCCATTCCTAGTGAATAGATAGTGATGTTCTTAGAAATTTTACTGTGGCTCGAGCTTGTTGACGTGTCTATTTTGATCATCCGAATACAATTAGAATAGTTCATAACGGGCATTCGAATTTAAAACCGAATTGGATAATTTTATGTAACTTATCAAAAATAAGCTTTCGTAACACTATCGTCAGTCCGTACATAAATTCGCAAATGACTCATGCCGAAGAACATTTTTAGTTGAATGTAATGAGTGCAGCGATGCATTATGAAGTTGAACAAAATATATGATATAAGTATTATATGTCCCTATTGAAATATATAAGTAGGTAAGCAAATCAACAAACTAGTCATATTACATTTATTGCTGGCATCATATTCAATATAATAAACCAATTGGGTTTATTATTCTCTTGAAAGTACATTTAATACGATCTTGATACATATTCTATACTGTCCACATTTTCGGAAATTGGAATGCTTCAATCTCAAAACGGTAATTAATAGTAAGTAGTTTGTCTAAGATACTATTTTTAAATATATTGAATCCCAAAACGATTTATTTCTTTTTTGTATAAAACATTCATAATTATTTGTAATTAAAAATAAAACATAATATCGAATAGTTAGATATTGCAATCGATTAACTTATCAGATGATAACAGCACATTACTATTCCTTGTTCTTGTTTGTTCTTGTCATTTGTCAAAAATGGCGACCTTTACTACAAGGAAATTATTTATTTCTATTTTATTAACATTATCAGTTTTAAGATGTAACGCAAACGATATAATTGGTTGCGGTGGTTTTGTGAAAAGCCATGTTAGTTTAGATTTCTCCAAAATAGAAATTGGATTGTAAGTTGTTTTATTAAGTTAACCTAAAAAAATCTAATTGGATTAAATCGTGATAAATATCAAAAAGTTTTGACATATAATAGTAATATTAACCTGAAAATTTGAATTCTTATCATTTCTTTACTTTTTTATTGTCATTTTCATTCATAAACAATGTATTTAGATAATAATAAAAACCAACAGGTATACCAAAGAAGGAAGCCTAAAAGAGAAGACAGAATGCGCCCCAACCAACGGCTACTACTTCCTTCCTCTCTACGAGAAAGGAGAGTACGTTCTGAAGGTCCACCCGCCTCCTGGGTGGAGTTTCGAACCGTCACAAGTGGAATTATCAGTTGACGGCGAAACCGACCAGTGTTCTACTGGCCAGGATATTAACTTCGCGTTTAACGGCTTCGGCATCACCGGCAAGGTGATCACTGCTGGCCAGAAGCAAGGGCCGAGCGGTATTGCGGTGCAACTTGTTAATGATAAGGGCGAAGTGCGTAATACCATCACTAGTGCTGGTGGGGATTTCCATTTCACTCCGGTTATACCCGGGAAGTATACTGTGAAGGCGTCACATCCAAGGTGAGTGTTAATCTAATTGATATGCAAGAATTGATTATACTTCCATGCTAAGCTCAAAGAAAATTAGCTAAAAGAAATGCCCATCCAATGAACTTACCTAATTAACAGTATCTTATTTAGAACTTGTTAAAAAAATAACTTAAAAATGTTTTCTTTATCTCAGTTTTACTTAAAAAACTATAAAACTAAATTTACAAATCTTATCTCGAAACAAGGTTTTGCCTGACATACCACTTTTGCACTTAGCATGGCAGTATAGTAAAGATGAAAGGCTGGTTACTTTTCAAATAATGTGTATTAAAATAAATCGTACTATGTACCTTATGTTAACTTGTTAATTCTAAATTCAATAGAGATATTTGAATTGTGGATTGTGTAGTCTTGTTTATTATATTTTCACTCCACATCTTGGGCATACTGTAAGAATTAGATCCATAATTCAAGAGTTAATCTTTTAGTCATTTTATATCTAAATTGCAGATGGAAATTAGAGCCATCACAAGCTGCAGTGCAGGTGAAGGAAGGCAACACTGCATTACCCATAGGAGTATTAGCTGTGAAAGGCTATGATGTTTCTGGATCTGTCACATCATTTGGCACCCCTATCAATGGAATCTACGTACTATTGTATTCCAAGGAGGTAAGGTTTTAAAATCTGATTCCCTCTTCCTTTTAAACCGACTTACAAAAAAATGATGAGGCCCTTAATTTGTATTTTTTTTTATATTTTTTACCTCCGACCCAGTAATTTATTAAACAATTTGGAAAATTAGTCTTTGATTTTAAAGAATATACTTTGAGTATGGTCTCATAGAAATATTTTTAAAATCGGTTTAGTAGTTTGGTTTTTGAACTAAAATAATTTGAATAAGTATGTTGCCCAAGTAATCGAAATTACATATTTTTCTTTCCTGTGACTTGTTCAGTTGGGTTTTGTTAATTAGCTCTATAGCTACAATACATTTAGCGATATAATATTCATGACTAGTTCATATTTCATGCACTTTTAATCATGTGACAACATTTTATTGCCTTCTACTGTTTATAAATGAATATTAATTTTGCATTCACAGGAGAATCCTAAATTCCGCGTAGAAGGGTGCAACACAGCTCTTCTGCAAGGCGTACCAGATTCTCCAATCTGTCACTCCATCACCGATGCATCAGGAGAGTTCAACTTTGGCCTCGTACCGTCTGGAGAGTATAAACTGCTAACATTGTCCACCCCTCCAGGCCAAGTGGCGGTCAGTTATAACATCAGGCCTGAGTTTGTGACTTTTACCGTGCGACATGACAGCTTGTTCATAAAGAATGCTTTTGAGGTGAGAAAATTTTATATACTGTTATTTTTCTTTTTTTTATTGTCTGAGCAGGCAAACTAGTTATAGGTCCGTCTGATGGTAAATGGCATCTGTCGCCCGAGGACATATGCAATATTAGAGGCACAGCCAAGCCCCTGCCTACCCAGCATACCTAATTACGATCTAAAAAAATTGGTGAAAGTGCTTTGTTTAGTTTGTCCAAATATTTTTTGTTAAATGCATAACTATAGTAGGCACAAACATAAGCAGAATATTTCCAGCTGCATGAATATTGCATAATGCATATTTTACAATTTCTATCTAGTTATTTCTCGTGTCCTTTAAACCATTAATTTAAATTAGTTTCAAATGCAAAAATAAATATGAGTTACAATTTTATATAATGGTTTTTCTGAGAATAACCTCAAGATTTCATTTTGAAAATATTCAGCATGCATTACAAAAACCACTCTCTTTTTGTTCAGGTAACAGGTTTCACAATAGTTGGTACAGTAATCACATCCCCTGGTGGCAAGGGAATATCTGGTGCCAGGGTTTTGTTGGATGGGGAGCCTGTTGGCAAAACTGATGCTACTGGCAAGTTCACTCTGCCCAGCCTACAACCTTCCACTTACATGCTAAGTGCCCAACATGGTGAGTTATAAACATTTTATATGCAACTGATAATATAAATTATAATGATTGACTTGAATCAAGCTCTCGTGCTGTCTTTTCCTCAATTGTTTTAAGTACCACTTATAACGCAAATAATATAATACTTTACAGTTCAAACTCTCTTCTCTCTTGTCTTAACAATTGAAAATTGTATGACTGCTGGCTGTAATTCTGGTCAATATTGAAGGTATCCAAAGTTGTTCATTGACATTGTATATGGATTATATTTATGTGAAACTTTAGCAGCCTGATATATTTATATCTGCAGAACAATGCGAGTTTGATGAGGTCCAGCTAGTGGTGGGTACCAACGGTCCACGCGGCGGCGTGGCGGCGGCGCGGCTGCGTGCGGCGCGCTGGCGCGTGTGCGGCGCGGTCACGCCGGCCGACCGGCGGCAGGTCACGCTCAGCGGGGACGACAAGGCGCCTGCTGTCAGAGTCACGCCAGATAATGAGGGTAAGCACTAGGAACTATCACCAGCTATTCTTGCTCCACTGCAGATCTAAACTTCGAACTGGTCTTCCAGTTATGGTAATTTATGTCTTTGTAAAACCTTTTATTCAATAGGTCCCAGCTCTTCTGGCTTCATTTATTTTGGGCTTGTGATGTTTTGGAATGTGGTGTGTTACAAAGCTATAAAATTATGTTGCAGGTAAATGGTGTGTGTTCCTACCATCAGGAGTGTACACAGCTAAAGTGGATGTAACGGAGCAGGAACAGAGAGATGGACTTCAGTAAGTTTCTCATTATTGGCTTTAAAATATTCATTTACATAATATACAAGTTTGCAAACGAAATAAAAACATTAAGATACCAAGAAAATCTATTGAAATTAAATTCTGAATATCCCTAACCAAATCTAATTATAATCCAGGTACTACCCAATGAACCAGAAAGTTTCTGTAGGCAATGCTCCGGTAGATGGAATAGTGTTCTCACAGCTGAAAGGCAAGCTGAGCGGCAAGATCCAGTGTAAGGATAAGGCGGCGTGCGCGTCCATTCCTGTCACGCTGCGTCCGTTATCCGCCGATGGCGGGTATGTAGGCCAGCCGCAGTACACCGTCGCTATTGGTGAGTTGATTACTACATCTATAAAGGACTTCTTAGTTTTATATATAATATTTGTGAATGTTATGAATGGGAGGCGCTTACATGCAGTTGTTTATTTTATATAGATGGTGCATACACATTCGAAGAAGTGCTACCTGGCAGTGTGGAGGTGTCAGTCGGCGCTCAGCGGCTGTGCTGGGCGGACGCGAGACACAACGTGGCTGTCACGCAGGAGCACACCAACGTGCCCACATTCGAACACATTGGATACGTCATCTCACTTCATACCACACATGAAGTCGAAGTATGACGTATTGCTAAGTTTAGACCATGGTCTTGCAGCAATATTGATCAAGAACTACCAAATGCATTTTCCTCTAAAAGCAATACTTAGTTGAATTGCCGCAAGTCCTGCAACCTTCAAAGTTTGCAGTGATGCTTGCCTGTTTATACAGTAAAATTACTTGCTATATTCCCTTGTACAAGTTCTCGTTCGCTTATAAATCGCAGTCTATAAATTGCTCATAATAAACTTGTTTGTTGTTTATAAATAAATAAAATAAATAAATAAAAATAAACATTTAATGGGTAAGTTAGATGTATTTAATATCTTCGAAAAAAAAATATCATTTTTCAAGTAATTGTGCAATTAACACCAATTTTGTATAGCCACAAAATATATGGTTACCCATTAAGCTTTTGAAATAGTTAATATTAGGGCAATAATATATTGGTTTTGTTTAGTGTATAACTTTTTCAGACCTGAAATTTGTAAATACATATCAACATATTTGTTAGAACCACTCCTATTTTTTTCCAGGTGGAGTATGTAGGCGCCAAGTCCAAGGGTTCTGTGCTGGCGCGCGCCGGCAGCAGCCTGCACTGCGTGCCGACCGCCGAGGTGCTTCAACTTACTCCACGAGGATGCCATCGCTTCCAACCGCCCGCTGCTACCGTGGACACTTCAGCTGCTAATATTGAGGTAAAACTATGTTTTATGGTATATTATTTTAACTTATGTATGATAATATTATAAGTGTATACTGTAGATAGGCGATGGGAATATGACTTATTTCAACATTTGCCGCTTTGGTTACATTAGCTACATAGTCAGTGTGACCAAAACGGTAAAGCTAGATGTATATATACTGAAACTCATAGAATATTTCATTTAGATATGTGTATATTATCATTATTAAATGTTTACGAAATATATTGTGATAAATGTATGTTTGTAGCCAGTGCAGTTCGTGGCGGTGGCGCATGCGCAGGTGATCCAGGTGATATCTCCAGAGCCTGTCACCGATCTGATGGTCACCATCGCGTCTGACACTGACACCGAAGATGTCGGACCTTTGAAATCTGTACCTTCTCCCGACGGTGGATATGTTTTTGAGCACACCATGTATTTGGCTGAGGTATGAGTTATTATCAGTATTATGTATTTGATACTAATGTAAGCCTTATACGTAAAGCCATTAGATTAGATTTCAATTGTACGGTTGGACTCCATGTATATACCATTTCAGATTGTAATACATTGACTGTGGTAACAAAAAAATTAAATATCCATCAGTGCGTACTAAAAAGATACAAATGTTATGTGAGTCGCAATTAACGTTTTATTACTAAATACAATCTTGTACAGGGCGAGGTGCGGTGGGTATCTGCACGTTCGTCGTCGCTAGTAGTGGGCGGGGCCAAGCGCGTGCGCGCGAGCGGTGCGGGCGGCGCGGGCGGCGGCGCGTGCGGCGCGCCCACCGTGCTGCGCGCGCGCGCCGCGCTCACGCTGCGCGGCCGCCTCGTGCCGCCCGTGCCGCAAGTCACTCTCACGCTCACAGGAGGTACGGAACAAAACTTTATCGCTGTCATTGTCTTTAAACGGATAAAAAAGGCACAATTGGTCCACTGTAACTGATAGGTAAATTGAATGGCGTCTAATATACTAAATATTGTTTAACGCAGTATAATAATAATATCGTATAAATGAAATAATTACGAAAAAAACAATTTAGTCCGCCACTGCAGAAATATTATACAGGGTCATTTCGACATTGCGTTACTAAATGAAACCACAGATTCGTGGTGACCTGTGGTAACACCGTGCAAAATATTATTCATAAGTAACGAATATTTACGTCAATAATCCCGATTTTAGATTTATGGTTTTTGATCACGCTGGCTCTTAGCGCGCTTAACTGAAGTGAATGAACTACGTCACAGCTGATGATATTATTACCGAACCTATAGGGTTCAGAAGGTCAACTCACAAATGAACTCCCAATACGTTCACTGACTTGGGTGCAGCAGTTCATTGAGTCAATAATTAATTACTACAAAAATATTTCGTCAATTATAAACGTTATTTTCGTTAATAAAATAGTTTTCTTACCAAAAATTACCTACATAATTATTAAAGTTACAAGATTTAAATCTATTGGTATCGTATCTTTTGTAGATTCTACATGATATTCCGACATTTATTTTAATTCCAACATTAATATTTCGGTTTGTCATAATATCTAAAAGAAGACTACGTAGACATTACCGAACGTCATATTATGCTTTCTGTACCATTTCTTTGCTAGATAGACACTATGGCAACGCGTCCGAGTCTTTGACCGAGTCTGAAGAGCGCGGGATTATTCAATACAATGGTCGTACTCTTTCTCGCCTAAACTCGCAGTGTTGTCAGTATAAACATTTTTAATTCTATTAGATTTTTTTATTAAATGATGTTCTAACAGATTTAACACACAATTGTATTACAAAATAAAATAAGTAATGATTTATGATGAAATGATTAATGAAAAGTCTACCTAATTAAAATAATACACAGCAATATTTTAGTATTTTTGAAACATTATTTTAAGTAATAAAGTATAATAGACATTTTGGATTCAATCATTCATTTTCAATAGGCATATAGGGTATAAAATAAACAAGATATTGCACAATAAGGTAATAATAAAAAGTTTGGTAACACTGCGAGGGCACGTGTTAGTTGTAAAACTCTGGCTCGTCAAATATCGTGTACCTCCAGACTAGTGTTGCCAGGGTCAATTTGTTTAAAATCAAGAAGGTAAAACAAATCAAGATTTAGTGTTGTAGATCGGGACATAAAAAGCAAGTATTTTTTTTATTTAAGTTTTATGTATTGCGTTTTACAAAAATATCACTGCCAAGTCATGCTAAAGTTGTGTTTTAATTTGGATGTCTGTTTTAACATCAAAGCACAGATCGCCGGGTAGTCGCATCTCTAAGCAAGAGAATAAAACAAAACTGTACCTTTAGCGCTAGTGAGATGATACGTGCTATTTTGATTGCATTGTCGCACTCAACACAGTGATGAATGCGTAGTTTATTTTTTCATAATACTTAATGGTTTTAATAATTTTATTGGTGCAAAACGGGTCACGTCCCCAGAATTCTGAAAATCGGGACATCCCGCGCAAATCGGGACATCAGGCAACTCCAGACCCTTGCCGCTACTTTGTGGAATTCGCTAAACTCGTGTGTCGCGTGTTGGTCGGTCAGGCACAAAGAAATTTAAAGTAGTCCCCTAAATGCGACTTTAACGTGTATAAAATAGAGTTTATTTTTAAAAATATTTTTTGTCATTTTGAATATTTTACGATCGCGAAGTTGCATCGTTGACGCGTACGCGAAACTGAACTAATCACAATCTATTGATTATGTTTCTGTCGGAGGCTGTCATTACGATTTTAATGTGGATTTATGAATTTGCGATAGGTACTGAATGGAAAAATCCAATATCATTTTGTCCGATCCGGGATTCGATCCCGTGACCTTAGCAAAGCATCCGTACTATAATACAACTGCGGCACCGAGGTAGTCACAAATTAACTGTATTAAAAATACTTTGAAGTATGAAACAACTTTTAAAGGAACAAGCAATCTACTAAACATCATTAGGTATTGGTAAACGCATTTACTTTTTTGAAAACATGTTTAGATACCTATTGCGACGCCGCGCCGCGCCGTGACGTATCCCGTCGCTCGACATTTTTACCTCAAACTATCACATTACCTAATTATTATCAAGATTGTAACTTCATTATTAATTGTTCGTGTGAATTGCCAGACTTGCAGAATAATATTTTATTGTTATGAGTGTTATAAATCTAACCGTTGAACGTATTTATTATACCTATTTATCTACTAAAATGGATGAACTACCTACATTAGAATGTGTGTGTTTTGATTTAAAAGAATGAAACCACTTTAAAATTACGGAAATCATGTGTTATGTGTACCTAACTTATGCAGTTGTGGTTGTTTGATTAGTGTCATTTGCTTATGATGATAGTTTGAGCATAGAAAATATGGTTCTAATGAAATGTGATGATTAGTGCGTGATGTTTATGTTGGCGTTGGATGTCCACCTGCAAGGTGGACAGACGACTTGATAAACGTCGCGGGAACACATTGGATGCAGGCAGCTTTCGACAGGTCCGTCTGGAAATCTTTAGGAGAGGCCTATGTTCAACAGTGGACTTTATGTGGCTGATGATGATAATGATGTTTAGGTATGTGTCTTTTTGTAACGTCGGCGTAGCGTCGTCGTTGCTGGTCTAATTGTTGATTGAGTGATGTGGCACGACACAAAATCCTAGGTAGTTAAAACGCCGACATCAGCTGTTCGGTTGCGGCGCGGCGCGCGGTTCGACGAACTACCCTTGCGCTCCGAGTGTGCATCACTCGTTCGTGTGCGTGAGCATAATATTATCAATGACTGTGTGCGATGTTGCCGCTCCGACGAATTCTAGTATAGTAGTAGTGGCAAAAGGTGTGTAAAAATAAAATGACTATTTGAATATTTATTTTGTTTGAAAATTTTACTTTTTTGTTTTTGACCTTAGGTTAAAGTAACTTATAGTAAACTGCTTCTTTCAAGATGACTTTCTCGCAGTTAAATTTAAGTCTAGGGTTACAAAATGACCCTGTATACGAAAATGTAAATGACCTGAAATCCAAATATTATAATATCAGTTTAAATGCAATAGGAATAAGAATAATTTATTAATTAAAATATGATTTCACTCCTACAGAGGACGATTTGAAGCTGACTCAAGTGACCACTGAAGACGGAACATATAAGTTCGGACCTCTAGACGCGTCCAAGGATTACGTGATCACCGCTGAGAAGGAGTCGTACGTGTTCACCGGCCCCGACGAGAAGGGAGACATCATCGCGCACAAGCTGGCCGAAATACTCGTGCAGTTGGTCGATGATGCTGACGAGTCACCGTTACAGGTGCCGTATTAATTTTTATTATCAGGCTGTTTTGGGCAGTAGCTTTTAAAGTTAAATGATAATTATTACAATAAAAGATAATAACTATTAAATGACACAGATCAATTAATCAGTCATCTATATTTGTTTCTGCCCATCCAAAGGTTGTCTGGAAGAAATCGCTTTTAGTGATAAGACTGCCCATTGTAAAATGTCCATGTTGAGGCGCTCCTTTTTCCGCACTTAGCCCGTAGTAGGTCGGGCCGTTGTGCGTGCCCATGTTTTGAATTTGCTTTCTTCTATTATTATTATGATCAATAGAAAAGTGACTGATGCCAAATTCAACCTTCGCACTTGCCAATGCAGTAGAAATCAGCATGACAAGGAAATGGTATCGCTTGCATTACTATGAGTATAAATCGCAGGGTGCGCTGGTGTCGGTGAGTGGCGGTTCGTACCGCCGCAACGTCGCCAGCGGCAGCGACGGCGCGCTGCGGTTCGCGGCGCTGCGGCCCGACACGTACTACGTGAAGCCGCACATGAAGGAGTACCGGTTCGCGCCGCCGCACGAGATCGTGCCCGTCACGGACGGACGTACTCACAAACTCACGCTTAGGTATGCAACGTTCAATGTGATTGTGTTAATTATCAGCCCTTTATTGTCCCACTGCTGGGCATGGGCCTCCTCTACTATCGAGAGGGATTAGGCCTTAGTCCATCACGCTAACACGCATTTTGCTTAGGTATATATTAT
This sequence comes from Manduca sexta, assembly GCF_014839805.1. Lineage (NCBI taxonomy): Eukaryota > Metazoa > Arthropoda > Insecta > Lepidoptera > Sphingidae > Manduca > Manduca sexta. The sequence goes on from NC_051139.1 coordinate 3,380,352, forward strand.
GTTTTCTCTCTACATAAACCTTTATATTTTTCCTTTTACGACATACAGAATTTCTAATTACAAAACACTTTTTGGCAGTAGTTTGCGTTTGTTGCTTTAATGCATGAATGTTATGATGCCAAATAAATACATAATGTATGATTTGGGCCTATGTATTATGTGATACACAGTCTCCTGTCATTAATTAATTTAATGTTTTTATTCAGAGGTGTACGTGTGGCGTGGTCGTGCAGCGGCTCGCTGGTGTCGGCGGCGGGTGCGGCGTGGCGCGGCGCCATACTAGTCGCTACGCCCATCTCGCCCACTTCGGTCACCGGGGAAGCGCGCTGTGCGGTGGAAGAGGCCACCACTGATCAGAATGGATTGTTTAGGTAACTATCTAGTACCAAATATATGTTTTTATCAGTTGTAGAGTCGCGCTTTATTCATTTGTGTATAATATACATCATGAATGGAGCAGTTCAGCCACACTGATAACACCTTTGAGCCGAATAACAACATGAATAGTTTTCCTACAAGGGTCTTCAGAACTATTTTTTGACAATCCAATAAACACGCATCACCTTTTTTTTATTAATCTCACCAAAATTCAAGTGATTACTTTCGTTAACTATTAAAAGACTGTCCATTTAATTATTTTAGGCAGGTTTTTTTTTTTTATATAACGTTAAATTATTCATAGAATTCGAGGCCTGCTTCCGAACTGCGTGTACACGATACATCTGAAGGAGTCATCCAATCCTGAACTGAATGGACTGAAGATCACCAAAGCACCGGCTCTGATTGAGGTTTGTTACACCTACTACAACATTAAACAGATAAAGCAATTCGTAACTCCAATGTTAACCAACCGTATAGCATACCACCAGTTATCGTATCATTAAAAAACTTAACAACTAAATTAAAAAAAAAACCTTTGTTTTACTTGAACACTTACCACTTTTGTAATCAACTTAAATTAAAAGCTTGCTTTTATTTATATACATCCTTTAACAATAAATTATCACAAATGCTGATACAACTAAAGTTTACCCAGGTAACATTTTGGGACACACAGAATCTAATTATTGAATTACACTACAAGAGAAATTGTGACACAAATGGCAGATGTAAATTTCTTTACACTTAAGTTATTTACACAGTCGTTGATTCTTCGCTAATAAAATTATGGCGACACAATTAATATCATAATTAGACCCACTATATACACTATACACAGAGTGTACCATGTATAATGTCGTAGTCTATATTTAGCTATATACCTCAATGGGCGATTTGTAATAACAATGATGTTTCAGGTGAAAGACAACAAAGACATTACCGGCGTGGTGGTGATCGCGATCCAGCCCCTGCAAATAACGGACGCGAGCGTGCTCGTGCGCACGCAGAACATCGACCACTACAAGACGTTGCGACTCACGCTGGCGTTAGAGGCTGCGCCTCATTCACCGATATATACCACCAAACTTGATCCTGGTAGGTCATGCAATATGAAGACAATTGAGTGGTTGAATGTGTATACATTTCATTAAAAAGAAATCTAGCTATGAAAAGGAACATAAATATTTGAATAAATATAGGTTAAAAGCTTTTTAAACGTTAAGGCGTGACGTCACTAACTTGATTGTGCTCGAGTATGAGCGGGATAGCGCTATACATCGACTACACCTCCATACATGCTCATATCTTTAATATGTTTTCCAGTGGGCTACAACCAGAACATGAACCCTGGTCTCATGTACGTCCTGCCGCGCCTCCCAGCCGATAACAAGACTTATGTGCTGCAATTAGAATCCACTTTGTCCAAAACCACACATGTGTACAACGAAGAGGTGCATTACTTCAACTCTGATGGGCGTTTCAAGCATTTTACCATCGATTTTATGCCTAAGGTTTGGGATGTTATTTTAAATTCTTACTGTATTTTTCCCAGTGTTTTTTGGAGATATAAATTATTATTGTTTAGGCAATTCAAAAAGTCTGATTAAAATATTTATTATTTGTTTGTATTGGATAAAATATACAAAAAATATGAATGATTAATTACATACTTAAATGTACCTTGAAAATAGTATTTGTGCATCTATATTAATTTACCCAGTGATCACTAATCCACTACCAAATCTTTTTCAGGTGAAATCAGCCGAGCAGGAGTTGCGCCAGACATCCCTACTAGTTATCCCCCTGGTGATAATCGTACTAGTGTTGTACCAGGAGCGCGACCGGCTGGCGCAGCCCGTGGCCGCGCTCGGTGCACTCGCCGCCGCCGCCCGCGCACGCGCACGCGCCGCGCGACCTGCGCGAGCGCCGCGACACGACGTGCTCGACCGCGCCAGCATCGACCACATACTCACCACCGTCAACGCCGCCGGCAAGAAGCAGAGCAAGAAGAAGGCCGCGTGAGACTAAGGAACTAGTCAACTTTATACCGTCACCACATTGGGCGTATTTGTCCAAATATTTGCGTCTTTTGTCCAAACCAATATCAACTTTGTATTGTGTACGAAGTTGGTCAAATAACGCAAATATTTGCTCAAATATGTGAAGTATGGTGGCACCGTGTTAGCATTTATGTGTGGTGAAAAGTGATATGAGTGAAAGTAGTGAATATAACTAAAGTAAATTGATTTACATTTGAAATAATGTCATCAGTCTACCGTCACGAATAGTTCTGCCAACGTAGTTAAATGATTTTCTTATACCCCTCTGAAATATGCCTACTCTAAATACTATCCCCTTTATTCATAGACGTTATTTATCTGAAGATGGAGCATTACTGTGATAACAAGTCTGTTTCTAAGTGCTGACAGCATAGCAGCCTTTGCAGTGCGTATACATAGCCGTTGTGATTGGCTAATATTGTGATACAACTTAAATCTAGTTGGCTGTCAGATAAACAAAGCTGAGAAACAGACTTGTTATCACAGCAATGCTTCGTCCTTAGATAATAACATCTATGAATAAGGGGGTATGAAAATATCACTCGAATCAGCTTATCCAGCATCCTACCTACGAATACTAAAATTTTGTGGGTGCAAATATCCATATATGCATAGGACAAAAAGGTAAGAAGACGATAATATTATATTTACTTTATTTATTGATATGCATACATATTACGCGACACATGTGAAAATTTTGGTTCAAGTTTGTACATTGTAATGGCTCTGTTCAAACTCAACATTCATAGGGTCATAAAAATAATACATATAGTTGTTAAATTCAATTTATATTGTATCTGTTTAAATTATATAGCATCGAAAAGGTTGAATAGGATTCAAAAACTATCCTCTGAAATTTAGATAGCTACACTTTATTAGACTGATTTTCTATACAATGGTTTCATGATATTCAAAATATAGGCATATTTTCATGCCTTGCCACATTATCCATTCTATATTCATTCCATAGTGGCTCACGTAAGTGTGTCGTATTCCGGGATCAACCTGTGTATATCCGGTTTCAACAGGCCGGCATAATTGTGTTATTTAAATCCGGTAAAAATCAACAAGTTATAAGTCGAGAAGGGTAATCATACTCTCGGCACGTGCAATAAATGGCTACCCCTACACCTTATTATCAAAATCAAACACAGGACAGTCCCCTATTGTGTCGACTGTCGAAGGGTAATCATCTCTCGTCAGTCAACTTATGGGACCCCACTCCTTATTATCAGGTGCAGTGGAGTCATTATGCCGTGCACGTATAAAAATATATATATTATAGTGTACATTTTAATTACAATAATTTTATAAAAGTTAGCAGTCCTAAATATTTAATAATTTTTTTATGCTATGTGAGTACGTACTTGTATTTAATTTAACCGAATTACTTTCATATATTTACCGATAATGTTTTTAAAATTGAACAAAGAATAAGTGATGTGAAATGCTTTTGAAATGTGTTAAAATATTATGAATTGCTTTAGGATTAATTTATGAAAGGTTTTATTTTTTAATATGGTGAATGTTTTAATTATTTGCTCAGTTAATTCCACTTTTTTTAAACTTTCAATAAAATTCCTATTTATTTCTGATGGTCGTATTTAAGTTATAATTTTACAGTAAAAAACTTTAAAAACTATTTAATTTTTTTTGTTTACAACATAAGAGTAATTTATTGAAAATGTTGAAGTATTTTTTAAATTCAGGTATAAATTATACACCCTGTATAACTTAACTATAAGTAAAGCTGGCAGCACACGTAAAGTTTGCAAATTTCCCGAACTTGTACACATCTAAATTACATGAATAATGTTTACAGACGATAACAATGAGAATATTATCAATAATTTCACTAAAGATTTTAGTTGGTCATGCATTGCCGGCCAGCTTTTCGTGTGCTGTCAGTCTCATATTTCTGTGGATTTCTGTTGGTTATTGAGTTGTGAACAATAAAAGCTGTTGTTGAATTGTTTGAGTATTTATTTGTAATAAATAACTTATTTCATAGCCGCAATAAAAATATTAATAGAGTTGCTAATTTCATTTCTTGTAACAGTCCCCATATCTGTTTTCGCAGTCGTTCAAAGTTCTAGACTGATGATCCCAGAGACGAGCGTTTTCTTTGCTGAAAATGATTTAGAAAAAGTTTTAGATAATATTTTTGGAATAATTGTGTTCGGGCCGTCGCATGTGAGAAGTAGTAGTAAGAATTTTTTACTGTCAAACTGTTATCGACGTTGTCATCATTGAAATAATATTCAAAATCAATTAACAACAATGTAATGCAATTTAATCTTGTGTTAGTGAATTTTGAACATTATTTCTATGAAGAAAATGTCGGTAATATTTTGACAATAAAAAACCGTGCTGCGCTCCGCCATAACAGCGCCGGCAGCTCTGTTTCCTAGAACAGCGGTGCCGTCACATAACGGATGAATTATTTGAACGCAAAAAGACGGTCGTCTTTACGGTGACAACATGTGGAAAGTACCAGCACCGTTACGGCCACCAATCAGTCGAAAAGAAAAATGGACGACCTTGATGTAGAATTAATAATTAACTTGGAGGATGAGCTCTCATCAGAAGAAAAAAATAGACGTACGGAGGAAGGTGATTTATTCAAAACTCGTAGTACGGAAGGTGCATTTGAGGTTTTGGTACGTCGCCGTCTACAAAGCAATGCTGAGAAATTCAGAGAATACTTTCGCCTAACACCAGTATTATTTGATTATGTACTTAACTACATAAGGGATGATTTGAGATACAAACCATACAACAACACAAAAATCTAATAAGCCCAGATAAAAAACTATGTATACTTTTAGGTAAGTTCTTTAATCAATACAAAAACATTTTATTTTATGCTTTGTTTATTAACAACTATTTCTTATTATCAGGTAATACATTATGTTTGATCATCTGTTTGCGAAATCAAATATATTTGTCCTTGCTCATCTAATGTGATAAAACGATTGTCTGGATGCTCTTCCACTGTAATTAAATGAGTGCCATTTTGAGAAGGAGCTACGATTTGTGAATGAGCACTAATTGTACTCGCAGTACTAGTGATGGACATTGGTGAAGGAACATTTTAATAAGAATCACTATTGCTAGTACTAGGTCTTGGTGGCTGGACGCTGAAGGTGCTGCTTTGAGGTGAATCATTAGAAATATGTCGCAATTCAGCGTTACCAACTAATGATCCAATTTGCATCCTTAATTGTACTTGCTCGTACCTTGGAAGCTTTTTTACGATTTTTGCTATAGAACTAAAGAAGAGTTCGGTTTCATCTAATTCAGTTGGAGTAGAATGTCGATTAACAATTTGCCTCACTAAATTTAGGCGTTCTTCAGCATCTGCATTATTTTTCCGTCTCTTATGACTCTTAGTATTCATTTCTTTTTCATCATTATCATTATCACATATCAAATATTTTACTTCCTGAGTATTGGATTGTGATCCTTCGCTTATATTGTGTGTATTTTCCATTATTATACTTATGTCTTCTGGGTTTTGTGTTCCTGCGCTGTTATCATGATTATTTTCCATTATTATACTGTCTTCTCGGTTTTCATCTATAAGATTCGTAATACTGCTTCTTTGTGACGAAGGACGGCTGTCCAAGAATGACAGAAGATCAGACCTCTTCTTCGCTGCTTCTCTGCTTGAACCAGTACCAGGTTTTCCTCTTCGTCGAATATAATAATCTCTTATGTAGCACCATCTCTTGGAGCAATCAGTATCTGTAAAGTTTATTTTATTTCTAAGAACGTATGTCATATCCTTGTGCAAACTACATTTCAATTATTATAGTAAATGTGGATTAATTACATTTTTTTTTAATTTTTTATCTCAGGCACTTGACCACAGGAAAGTCTTATCGTTCGCTAGCTTTTCAGTATCGAATAAGCCATAGCTGGATAAGCGCCATAATAAAAGAAGTTGGCACGGCCATTATCAAGAAAATGTTTCATTTAGTTATACCATTGCCGTAATATGTTATTTTATATAACATATTACGGGAAGCAAAAGTACTGGCTCCAGGTCAAAAACATGTTGATGATCCATTTCCATTACCTACTGAATATCTAATACCTCTGGAAAATAATGTTCGAGCTCAAATGAATCCTACACTAATACGGGAAACATTTAAAAATTACTTCAACGGACCAGCTGCCATTGAGTGGCAACACAATTATGAGACTCCATATTAGGCTATACTTACGTCACCTAAGTAATAAGATAAATGTAGTAAATGAAGTATAATATAATAACCGTAATGTGAATTGCAAATTATAAGCATTCAGACATTGGTACTTACCTGTCTTATTTAAAATTTTCCCGATTTGCCGCCATAAATTCTGTTTCAACTGAGTTTTTCTGTATTCTTTACATTTTATATTATAAATAGCTTCATGGGTACGCACGAAATCTATTAAAATTTCATCATGCGCGCTACTCCAGTTGGAGTTGGGACTCATTTTGTTCGTCGTTTGGTTAAAACAATACAAAAATGGCTTCCCCGCTATCGAGAAAAACGTTCAAAAACTATTCGACACGGTCACGTCGGTACACGGTCGCCATGTAAATGACGGCAACGCTTTTTGACATTACGGTGACACATACCGCTCTCTAGGAAACCACGCCATTTTGTTTACATAGACAACGTTCTAGTGACGTGATACACCGCTGTATGACGACCGCATTATGACGGTACCGCTGTTCTAGGAAACCAGAGCTTTAGGATCATATAAATAAGTAAAAAAATACTACAACTCGAAAACAAAAGAAGTGTGCGCATTCTAAAAATAAGAGTAGGTGCGACTTAACATTATCTATCTGTTATTTTATTTTTATTATTTATGTGATAATGACTTACTTTACAAAATACAGTTGGTAGGCGGCCAAGAAACTGCTGTGGGACCTCGCGTGCAGTTTGCATAGCTCCAACCTTTCGCACTCGTCGTAGCTAGAATAGTAAATTTATTTTAATCGGTTTGTTAGAAAATAAATGTTATTCAACGTAATTAAGGTTTGTTTTGTATTATTTCACCTCAATAAGCTAGCATTCGCCATCGCATCGATAATGTGAGGCCCAGTGGCGAAAGGTGAAAATTTTCGAAAGGGAACCCGAAACAACACATGTACTAAAATGCATAAATGCGGTCCGCAAATCGTTATAATGATAATTAGATTCTACATAAAATCAATATACAGAGAAGCCGGTAGGAATCGAGGTTTATGGACCCTTCGTCACTGGAAGGGGCCCTCTTGGAGAGACCCCGAAAATGTTGTTGTAGGGACCTCTATGACAAGCTTCGCCAACGCACCCAAGTATTGTGAGGTTTTAAAAATGTACACACATTCAATAATAGTATATTTTAGTTCCACCAGCGATTTACGTTAGGGAAGGGGCCGATTGTATCAAGTAATTATTTTGTGCATCATACTTGAAGTAATGTTTACGTAGCAGGGCATACGGAAGTGTAATGAGCATAATATATAGGTGTTTAAGAGTAGGTAAGTTTTATAAACTTATTTATTCGTTCCCTTTGTTCCTAAAACGTTAGGCGGGTCAAAATAAAAAAAAGGTTTGTTAGGTACCTTCTCTTTGTCCTTAATTTTGTAAGTCCAGTCCCGAAATTACTTCCCAAATTGAACATGGGATTTATAAATCTCTTCTGAATGTTATGTGGCTGCAATTCTGTTGCATATTGTTGTTCTGGAAAAAAAGACAAATATTATTTCGTTTGATATTAAGTATATTATAGTTTCAAAATCAAAATATTTCATTGTGTGGTATTATTCTTACAATTTTATATTTAAATTATTTCATAAACGTTTTCTTCATCGTTTGTTAGTTTCTTTTTTATGAATAATAAATTTTAATATTATTGAAAAATCATAAAAGTCCAATAAGGGGAATAAAGGACTTAAAAATACCAAAATACTCTTAATTTCAAATATCCATTATTAATAATAACTTACCACTATCAGAAGTTTCCAAAGGCTTGCACAAAACAGCGCAAGTCAAACCTGCTAATACCACAAAGACGTAACGCACCATTCTTTCAACTATTTTTACTTTTAATACACAATACGTGTTCTGCAACTTTATGCTGTTATCAGTGATCCATTTTCTGATCATGTCCTTATATATCTAATTCCCAGTCCCCACTATAGAAACGGACGCAAAACTGACGCGCTTCGCACTCCAATAATTTTATTTACAAATATTTGTTGTATACTGTGTGTATTATATGCACTAATTATTTGTATAAATCTTGGAAAAAGGGCTTAGTGAACAAGGAGCTAAGAATGAAATTATGCGTGTGAAATAACTATAATAGAGTTTAATTTATACCTACTAAACCTTCTAACCTATTGTAAAGTTAGTAATTAGTAAAGACCGGATTATATGCAACTTAAAATCCCGAAATATGCACGAATATATGCGTAAAAATGATTAAATTATGCCTGAAAAACGTTAAAATATGCAACATCTATTACCGCAGAGAAACTATTGATTAGATTTTTTACTTTAAATCATCATACAATTTGCCACGTACCTAACATGGTTCTTTGGCCGAATGATGAAATAAAACGCCCACACGAAAAACTTCAGAACATTCAAATATGCATCTCTAGACATTACTTACCTAGTACCTATACGATTTGCCAATTTATACAATTCGATAATTTTACGCTATATCTGCTTTTTATGGCGTCTAACGTGCTTTAAGATATCACATTATTTTGTATTTGCTAATGTGGCTGTATGTTTCTTTCTAATCTTCATACCTTGAAAACATGACGTATAAGAGTAAGTATCAATAAAAAGTTCAGTGGCACTCTCTACATTTAAAAAATTAAGAAACTATTTACTTAGAAATACGTATTTATGACGTGGTTTTATTTTTGTGCTGGTAGCCTGTAAATTATTTTCATCAAAAACCTTTTTTTATATGCACGATATCTAAATTGAAACAAACAGAAAATAAGTATACAAGATTTTATTTCAGAAATACATAAACATGGACGTCGCAAATATAGGTAGTGCGCAATCTACCCTCCTACAAAATGCAATATTTCAATGGGCATTGACGAGATGGATTTATTTACTTATTTCTAGAATTTATTTCGGATCAAACTACACAGATCGCTATTATCGGTTATTTTAAGCGTAATGGCATGGTGATTACCTAAAAATAATATTGCAGAAATCTATACCAGAAATGTTCCCAACACTTTTCTACTAAAAATAGATGTTTACTAAAATAGTGTAAATAAGCACGTGTACAAGGAAGTGCTCCTCACGTTGTAGCTACACGATTTCTTGAGAACATAATACCTATCTATGTCAATGCTCACGACTTCATGGAATATATCTCTATTTTCTGTGCATGGCATCGGTGATTCCATTTTGTCAAGTATTCCTTTTGAAAGTTATATCTTATCTAGTGCCGTATTTATATTTTTTATGAGTGTAGGCCATTTTATTTCCGCCGCCCCATGTAGGTAGGTTTATGTATGTGTGTAGGTTTATAAAATATTTAATAATTTTTCATATTTTTGTATTATGGAAGGCACTAAAGTTAAATAAACGAATGATTTATTATATCGAGTGAGCGTCCTCTGAAATCTGCCGCCCCTAAGAGGCTACCGCCCATAGGCCGCGGCCTATACGCCCGATTTACAAATCCAGAACTGATGTTATCGATATAAAAGTTTAACTAATAACGTATGTTGTGTATTATTTGCATTGTTGCTGAATTTGAGCGTTAAGGCCACTTACAGTAGCTCATTTTTCAAAATTATTGAAATCGGGGTGTTTATCGAATTTTTCTCTATTTCAATGGTTCTTACATATTATAAAACATAGTCCTCCGCCGCGTCTATTTGTCTGTCTGAACGCATTAACTCAAAAATTGCTTAACGGATTTCGATAAGATTTTATTTGAAAATAGTTTGAGATCCTAAGAATGACATAATTTGCTATTTTAACCCGGAAAAGCTCTTTCACGCTGACGAAGTTGCTAGCAAAAGGTAGTATAATATAAAGTTTCCAACAGGGAACTCTACTATTCCATGTCGTATATTCGTGTTACTTTAACCTTATACTTATTTCGGAGATGTTTAATTTTAAATGTATCTAAGTATTTTTTACTTCGTTGCCTCGCAAGTATCTATCTACTGATTAAATAGAGTCAGTAGATTGACACCTAGAGCTGAGTATCGCTCAAGAACGCAAGTGGAAGGGACGTATGATTGAATTAGAACTATTCCTCAAAAATCATTTCTATTACAAAGGACTTTGGAATTGAAAAGTACAATCAAAATGGAATTATAAAACCTCCACAAATCGCATCAGCAGTTGGAGCTGCTTGTAGTGTTTTGGTAGATACCTACATCTAAACTTCCCGTAGATATAGATAAAAAAATAGAGCAACTGAAGGTCTGTTCACCTGCCACAGGGTACTGTGTCCAAAATGCGTTCGCACTTTCATAAGTAAATTGGCTATACCTATAAGTCAGATAAGAGCGCATCAAAGGGCAAAAGAACGACTATTAGGTACCCATTTTTTCTGAGTTGAATATACCAATTTTTACACTTGCTGTGGCCGAAGTCGGCTAAAGACATCATCATCATCAGAGATAGAAAGTAGTTTTAATTTTACAAACGGGCCCCGAATCCAAGATATTGCTATTGAAAACTGCAAAATCCATTTTAGCTGACTCCGACCAATAGGCCATGTGACAAACAGATCTTTCGCCCTACTTCTCCAAATATCTTTACGAAACTGCTAAAATTATTGGTACACATAAAAATATGATCATATTGTACAAATTGACGTTCACAATGACGCCAATGAGGCTCTAAATGATATATCATCAACCATAATATCCGTGATGATCTGACAAAATGATTATCTATTTTTGGCATGTATTTTAGAACTTGTAAATAGATATTTTTATTTCAGTACAGTTTGTCACTGCGAACGGTTTAATATATTGTTTTGTGTGTTTTTTTATAAATTCCCTTGCGACAATAGGATTACTTACACCGTAAGTACGATGCTGTCTAAAATCTAAATGTAATGTCAACCACCAAAAGTTGTATCTCGGCATGGCATTTAACGCATTGGCGTTGGTAGATAACCCATTACCACCAGTTATCAGGTTACTCACTACCTCTCTTGTGCCTTCTAATATAAAAAAAAATAGGCGGTTCTTGAAAATGAAAATTATACCGGCCTTTATCCTAGTATGCGTTTGCCGTGTGTGGTTGTTTGCGCGATGTGCCACTTTAGTAATTTTTTAATATACGAGTATGCGATAGTTGTTTGCCCTATAAAATAACCTGTTCCCCCTTCTTTTGATATTCAAAATGGTAGAGTCAAAGTGGTACTTACTTAGAGAGATTGAAATTTGTCTACAGTATTCATGCGATGAGGATTAGTACCATTATCTTATAGAAAACCGACCGAAAATAAAAGCATGTCGCAATGGTTTGCTATAGAAGAGCCACATATCAAAATTTGTTGGTCCTTCAGGGCGGTGGGTACTTTTGGCCGTCCGTTTAGTTTAATGTAGGTAGCTATGGGCCAGGAGGCGCTCGGTAGCCCCGTATCACTGACACGGTACTAGCTGCGCCCCTAGCATGCGTTTCCTATGGTGACGAAAGCTGATCTAGAATAATCCAGAAGCCCAATAAACCTCACACTTCTCTAATACTCGTTCTTTTTTCATATCCAACAGCGTAATTTTGATTGAAATCAAATGAACTATTGATGTTCATGGGTGATGGTCACATCTTGACTTAAGTATTTGTTTGTTTATCAGATTAAGAAATAAAATGACCATTTAGTGCGGTCGTATTTAACCCTTACATTAATACTGTCCTTTTGGCCTTTTTAATAATTAATGGTCAAGAGCAAAAGCGCTTTATACGTCCTTGTATTATTCGCCAAAGAAATAGTTAAGTTAACTTGTCATAAAGCTAACTGGTTTTTTCGTACCTTTTTAATTACATCTACATTTCACTCGTACGTTTTATATCAGTCGCCAGATGTAACTTTCCGGACAATGCTAGTAACACGGCAGATTTACGTTACCCCTGTCCCCCTAATTAACTATTCCTTACAAAAACTACGAAGTTAGCTGTTATACGGTATACCAAGCTAATTAAGAATGTCAGCATGATATTTTTAAATATAGTTTGGCAAACATTTTGCTTGTGCTCGCGAAAGTGGTAAACAATTTGATGATTTTAAAGCGGACCGACTTGCCTTAAAATACCTTTCCATATTTAACACAAGTCCACCAAAATGTAAGAAAGTATTGCATCATGGTTATATATAACATTGTGATGATTGAAAAAGTACCCCTATTTCATCATCTTAGTTCTGAAATGCGTCTATTATCTTTTTATTGCGCAATGAATTTGCTAGATTTCTATGGTGTAATTAAGATAACAATTTTCTTTTGTGCCTATGTAGATACTCGTATTGTTATAATTATTTTAATGCTCTCAGTAATCTTACTGTTGTTTACAGGACACCTTTAATATTTACTTGTTCATTAATACAAAAAATAAATAACAATACTGTCGTTGACCTTGGCAATTAGACCTTATTTATCAACGTAAGTCAGCTATTCGTTAATAGATGGCGCCTTTGATACACTTTGATTATTTGTTAAATAAGGATATGTAGTAATAATTAATATTGTTAATTAGTTGAGAGTAATAACAAAATTATGGAATAGAATAATATAGTTCTGAGCAAATTCTATATAAAATTATTTGGCATAGATATTTCTAGAATGTTATTTCTATTCCCCGGTAGATGGCAGTAAATTTAAATTTATCTGTTTAACTAGAGGTATCTCGAATTTTCGGTACGGTTCTCGACAACAGATCGCGCCGCGCTACGAGTATAAAAGCGGCCGAACGGCAGCGAGCGTAAACATTCGAGTCGAATCTTGACAAGCGAAACCAAATCAACGAAACGAAGAAAACAAATCACAAAAATGTCGTTGATGCCATTCTGGCTCCGTCATTTGAGGAACGTGGCGTCCAGGGATCCCATCACAAGAGTATTGGAAGATCAGTTCGCTGCATTGTCGAGAGATCCCTTCTTTCGCGACCCCGTGAAATTTATTAGACAATTGTCAGCTCCATATGAAGATCATCATGGAATCGAAGGCGTCTATTCAGACTCCGAAGTAAAAGTAGACGGCAAAAAAGTGGAAGTTCATCTGGACGTTCAGAACTTCTCCCCCGAACAGATTGAAGTGAAGACAATTGGCAACGAGATTATGGTGGAAGGGAAGAAGGAGATCAAACGCGAAGACGGATGGACCAGAAGTCATTTCGAGAGAAGATTCCTGCTTCCTGAAGGGTTCCCGCCTGAGCGAGTGGAGTGTCATCTAGATAAGGGGAAGTTGAAACTAGTGGCATTCAGAGCGCAACCATTGGAAGAAAAGAAGATTCCAATCCAAGACAAATCTTGCGACAGTGAGGAAAAAAAATAATGTATAGAATCTAATGTTACGTTTCAACCAACGCACCGTATTTTCTAAATTGCTATGGTTTGTATTTGACTGATTAGATTTAGTTTTCTGTACAATAAAGTTAGTTTAAAAAATTATTGTGTTCTTTATTTTGACCCTAAATTAATGACTCATTTAATGCGGATATAGTTCAAATCTAGATTTAGGCATACTTATTCAATATTATAATAAAAGTAAATGATGACTCATTTAAGGTGGTAGCTCAAGGTCATCATGGATATTTCTTTAAAATTTAAATTAAATTTTAAAGGCCGAAATATCCATGATTATTAATTATTTTTACGTTTTTCTTTCAACTGCGAGAACTAATCACTAACTAGACGTGAATTTAAATTCTTTTACTTGCCAATACTTGTTTAGTTACCCAGATTAAAGCCGAAACAAAATGTATGAAAATGGACCTTGAGGTATCGCCTTAATGAGAACATAGTTTAATTCTAGATTTAGGCACACGTAATCAATATTATAATCAACAAGTAAAAGTATACTAATAATGTAAAAAATTGCCATTTTCTTTGTGACAGATTTTTTATTGCATGGCGCTATCTACTGAAAATTGAATTCAATTATTATAGTATTCCAATTGATTCCAGTAGCGAGTTAGAGGAATTGTATAAATAGATTAGATCATGTAGTATTCAAATATATAAGTTATAAGGTCACGGAACCACTGATGGCTTTTAAAATCTTCATAAACTCGATACATAAAATAATATAAAAAAATATTTGATTAAATGGCAATATATGATCACTACATATTATAAAATTGAATAATAAAAGAATTAAACAAAAATTAGTATCATGTTCTTAATACAACACAAAAATGAAACAAAAATCATAGATCTGGTGTGCTACGTTAAGAATAATGTAAACATTGATTTTTACAAAAAAGTAAAAGGTTACATTAACATTAATAATACGTCAAGGATACAATCTTGCGGAAACCAATGGTCGATTAAGGTAAAGTTGTAGACTGTAGTGATTGGCATGTAGGACTGGCTGTTATTCGCTGCAACTCGAAACATTTTGGAACATAAACATATACATCACGTATTTATCGCCTAGTGTGTTCCGTCGCATGTGGTAGGGGGCGAGCCTAATGCCTATCACCATATCGGGTACAAATTCCATACTCAGCTCCAGGCTGATACTGAGCAGAGAAATCCTAAATATCATTGCCCGACCTAGGATTCGAACTCAGGACCTCTGAGCAGTATAACTATAACCATGCCACCGAGGCAACCTTTATGAACATGCTTATTATTAAATAATTATGCTCATAATTATAAATAATATGATTAGTTGAACCTTTATGTCCCACTTGCCAAATAAGTGTAATCTACAAATTGTAGATAAAGCTGAAGTTTCTTTTTAACTGGTCGTTGGTAGAAATAACGCCTACAAATAAGAAAAGTTGCATTGTTCGAAAGTCGTCAGTCGCCACAACAATGTAGGCTTTATTAGCCAACAGTCCTCGGGAAACAAATTACTAGAATGGTAGCTCATTTTATAATGAAATAACGTATAAAATTGATAACGTCTTTACAGACTCCTTGATTTAAAAAGATGACGTCGTAAATTCGCCTTTCCTTATTACTTTTACTGAGACTTAGCCTTATAAATTTCAGTCTTACTATTGTTCTTTTACAACTCTATAATTCTACGAGCAACAGAAATAGCGCTTTAGTTCCCAAACTTCTCGTAGGTAGAAAAGAAATCAAATAACTAAAGGGTAAACAAAGTTTTATAGTTAACCTTTCGGCAGGATACGATTGCTCGTAAAAATAAAATCTCAATAAGTAAATAAATACGAATGTAATATCTCTCACCTCGCAAAATATACAAGGTTAATTTATTTTAGTAAAAATATGGTATTGAATGTATTTTACCAATAAAATGTTGCCTTCTTTGTCAATACTGGTGCTGATGTTTGAGTTTTTATGTTGGAATGTTTTAAGCTGGAATTATGTTTAACTTAGTGCACACAATTTATGAAAAACCAGTTTTGTGGTTTGCCATTCCATAATCTATAAGCTTTTCTATTTTCGCCAGAATGGGAATAGAATCCCAGCCCCTTTTTACATAGTTGGCTAGTCTCCCGTTGCGCCATGGCGCCTGTTTATGTAATGTCCATTATTGCGATGGCCGAGCCCACTTTGCACACAGTAATGTTATACTTTAGCCGCCCTTTAAGCTAATAACACATCTATACTGGTACTATAGATATATTTCGTCCCTAACTCGTCTCGTAAAAGCCTCGGTCAGAATTGGAATTAGGCATATTTTACTTTTTGGAACATAATTAGAGAAAATCGACAGAAGTAGGTGACATCATGTATTTTCTATCTAAGCGAGCGTTTCGTCATAGGCATCCTTTTCTTTTTGTTAGGAATCATTGACGTATATTCTACCGTAATATTCTAGCCAGTCTTAAGTGACCTTACTACGAATGACAAAGGTGGAACGGTCGCCCAATGTCTGCCATGAGGTATCTCACTCTTATATTCAATGATTTATTTGACATCGTCAACGTTTTGTAATTATATTGCGCGTGTGCATCGCGATTATACGGGGCGAGTGTTTGAGGCCTGCGAACTTGCGCCGTAGCGCGAAGAACCATCTCTGTAGGCCGGCATATTTGTGTTGAATGGCATGAAATATCCATCTGTTGCCATTCGATACGTTATCTGGACGGTATCGCGCTTACCGTCAGGTGCAGTGCAGTCAATTTGTCGTGTTCTTTTAAAAAACTGCAGCAATATTACCGCGAATTTTGAATTAAAGGACATGGTTTCTTATGTTTACGCGAATATTAGACATTGAAATTAAACTAATTTCCGGATTCAATCGCGGTTTTTTGTATTTTATTTTTCTCCCGACGTTTCGAAGACTGCAGCCTTCATGGTCACGGGGGGACTACTCTTAAAGGGCACTACTCCCGTCACTGCCGCATTCAGTGTCTCATAATGTCTCATAAAACACTGTCTACAATATGATCCGCGAAATCGGTGTGATGTTGGCAAGGCTCTTACATGATATACCTGAAATGGTTTGCAAGGCTGCAACAAACTAATGTAATCTTTATATATCTTTATTACATAAGTGTATCGCATTCCGGGATCAGCCTGCGTATATTCGGTTCCAACAGGCCGGCATAATTGTATCAACTGTCAAGGGGTAATCATCTCTCGACACATGATAATATCTGGATCCCACTTCACTTACCATCAGGTACAGCGGGGTCATTTTGCCGTGCACATATAAAAGTTACATCACATTGAGGGCATTGTATGTGATTATTCCACGGACAACGACCTCCATGGCGCAGTGAGTAAACTAGTTCATAAACGATCGATCGCGGGTATGATTACTAGAGACATTTTTTATCACCTTTCCTGGGACACAAAAAATTATACTTTTTTAACTTTTTTGCATCAGTCATACCTCTACCCGCAAGTTCATAAACCTAAGAGACAAAATTTACATATTATTTAATTTATATTACAGGTACAAATATTTACAGCGTAAATCTATCATTTTAATAACTATTTAATGTAATCTACTGCTTTTATAAATGCGAGATTTTATGAACATATTTGAATAATTACTTATGGGTTATCTAAAATTAAAAGTAATCAGTATTGTGCATCTGAATATATTATAAAATTAAAAGAAAGCAGCTTTGATATATATATATATCTACTTAGACAACGCTTTATTATAGAAAACTATGTAGCAGTCCATTTACTCCGCAAAAGAAGATGCACGCGGCTACAGCCGGGAGTAAAACCTAGTTATAAATAATCCTCACAAGGTGTCACAAATACCACGATTGCTGCACTTGTCCCGTGCGGCGTGTGATAAGATAATAAATAAAATGTATAAAACTGTGATGTAATAGCTATCGGTACACTACTATAGATATATCTTTATATATATCTCTTTCAGTCTTAAGAAGTCCACTGCTGAACGTATGCTTCCTATACACCAACTTCTTAGAAGCAGCCTGCATATTATATATACGTTGTTTATAAATAAAATTTTCTGACTAATGATTTGATGATGCCTTGGGGTTGCCAACCATATTTATATAGAGTATTTTATGGGTATCCTTAAGGTTGCTTCATAAAATGTGCCAATAAACACAATGAAGTAAGTATATCTCAAAATTACTGTACATGACGAAATAATTTTTACGAAATATCATTACGACTTTCTCTATCTTAATTGTTTTTTTTTATCTGTCTTAATATATTCATTTTATATATTATTTTTATTATTTTATAGAACGAATGTTTTAAGACATCAGATGAAACAGAATTAACAAAACTGTGTAAATACTTGAAGTCAATCTTTCTGTATCTGTATTAAATATATTTCGGAAAACATTAGTGAACGCGAGGAAAAAGCACCTAATAAAATGTAAACATATTTTTTTGTTATTTTTATCCGTCTATCAACTATCTGTTATTGTCTGTTTGCTCGAATGTTCGTTGGCGAGTCCCGTTAAAACCAATGGGATTTAAAATTCAAAAAAGGAAAAATATTATTCTTTTTATGTGTAACATATAGGGTAAATCGGGGACGGACGGACATGTAGGGAGATAGGGCTTCACGCATCCAATTCCCTTTTGCTGAAGGAGGCGACGGGGGTTTAAAACTCTGTTTACGTAATTTGAACGCCTCCTAAAGTAAATTTACAATATTTCTTGTACAAAAGTTAGCAGCATTCAAGGATCTATATCAGAATAGTGACTCATATAATAATGTGCGAGTAAAGCATAGTTTTTATTATAACAAATGCTTGCATTGTATATTTAGTGCAGCGGACGATAAGCCCTAACGTCTGACCTCGCGTTCATTCACCGTGACGAAACAAATATTTGTACCATGTCTGGGTTATGGGACGAAGACTCCCTCGTAACCTACACGACCTTTTAAATTGTAAATTCAGTAGCGTTGATGTGTTTATGTAGAGTCTTTAGTAGTATAGTATGACTCGTCATTAAAATATGTTAATAGATGCACTAAAAACGAAACGATTGAATCTGTTTAATTATTACTTTATTATCATCAGCTGAAGGTTGTCCATGGCTGAACTTGGCCTCCAAAGATTTCCAGATCGACCTATTGAAAGCGGCCTGCATCCAGCGACCTCCTGTAACTTTTATTAGGTCATTTGTCCACATCGTTCGTTCATCTGCACGCTAATTATTTGTTATACTTCATTCATGTATAAATACAATATCTGTGACGCCGAATTTAGGCTCGGTGCAGACTACACATATAGACTGAAGCAAGCATTATACAAAAAGATTTTTCTTTTTTGTTGTTACTAATATTTGTGCGATAAAAAGGATATTATATATTTATGAAACCAAATATATAGACAATAAAATCGTAAGAAATTATTTCCATCCTTCGCCCTTTTTCCTTTATCAGTTGTAATGTATTTTTTATGGTATACGTATTTTATTTTTAGCTTAGCACACTGCTGTTGTCTACCATTATTAATAGACATTGTAAGCCACGTATTAAATAAATTCTACTTTTTCAGTCACAATTGTCATGTCAACAAAGTCTCTAATAAATGGGTTGAGAGAAGCTGACCGAACCTGAATGCCCTGATTTTTTTCCCTACCCATCCCTTGGCTATAAAGACGTAAATTTAAGTATAGATAGAAATCGATGATTTGTGCAAATTGCAATACATAGTGTGTACCAGACTTTATACACCAGACGCCAAAGCATTGCAATACTGTATGCGAATGGTGTGAACACTTAACACATTCAGTGTAGCACAGACCGGCTTGTTGCGCGGACGTATCGCAAAAATAAAACATTAATTTAACAACTTCGAGTAACTATAAACCAAAATTGATTTTCCCTAAATGTTTTTATGGTTTATTTTGTTATAAAACATGTTTCTTTAAGACGTTTTACTTTTTTTACGAAGACAATTACCTTAATGAACACATCAAAATTTGTCACAAGTTTTGACCTTCAAATACAGCGTGCATAAGAAAAATATTTTGTTGTTTTTAGATAGTGTTTATCATGGATCCGCAGCAAGCGCCTTTGGGTGAGTTTTATTTATATTTATGCTAAACGCTTAGTTAACCTTAATATGTAGGTACTTATGTACTTATGTTGTTATTGTTTGGCATATGCTTGCTTTTCCGTCTGTTAATATTTAGGGGAGGCCTATGTTCAGCAGTGGACTTAATGTGGCTGATAATGATGACGATATGATAAATGTATTTGAGCGGGAAATAATTAAATTGGTTTGGAAGTATTATTACAAAGTACTTCAAAATTTAGATACATATTTGGTAGAGTCATGATTAGGCGGTCACGTCTGCAATATAAATGGGCTGTGTACGCGACGGATGAAGATGTTCTTGCGCTCTAGAAGGTCACTTTGGGTTTTACGTATAATACCACGCCTGCATCCCATAGGAGTAGCCAGATGCATTGTCACTCCTACTGATTCTGGCGCACTTCTTCGGTTTTCATCTTCTAATGCATTCCCGCAATTTCAGACTACTTTCGATCTGCCCTTTACTAATTATTCTGATATATAACATTCAAAGGTTCGATGCGGTGGACACCTATCGGCTCCTACATCCAAACTTGTTTGATGTGCCCAAGATATATCGGTTTAGGAGGTGCTATAATGATGTAACTTCATACAGTGACAGAGTTTTAGCGCAGCGTCCTTTCAATGTTTTCCATTTGACAGTGAGATGCAGAGGTTTTTCAATAGGATCGTTTAATAGCTCTTGAGACTGGGCGGTAGTGGTAATTAATGTGTGGTTCACCTAACGTTCCTTGATCTCCGTGGAACATAAACACCCATAATAAGGGTGTACACGTATAAAAAAGACCACTACGAGATTATGCGCTCAAGTTGTTTGCCGACTATTATATTAAAAGCAACATGGATACATCGCCGCTCTTAATGACAAGGTAATGAGGTTTGAGGGTCTATTTGGACCCATTGAAATCTCAGACCTCACCATACGAAACGCACATTAGACCTCAGTAACTGTTTATTTGATACTAGTGTAGTTTTCTCCGGCAACAAGTTGACACCATCTAACTGACGCTTTATCTAGCCAAAACAAGCTTTTCATGCGTAATAAATAAATACGCATCAACTTCCAGGTGCTTTTACGCTAGCGGCAATATTTCATTACTTATATACGTATGCAACTGGCCATAAGTCCTGCATACTTCAAAATTTGCAGCATTCCGGTTGACCGAATTATTAACACGGTAAAAATAAAATGCGGAAATAAATTTCTGTAATTGTTTGGTCATCTAAACCTCAATAGCGGGTAGCGGATGGATGCAGGCTGCTTATGACCAGGGTGCTTTGCGCTTATTTGGGGAGGCCTACGTTCAGTAATGGAAGGCGACAGGCTGATTGAATTGAATTGAAACCTCGCTAAAAACTAGGCGTGCGGACTTGTTCTCGTAGATGTGAGGTCCCCTGAACTTAGGATCGAATAAAGAACAAATATTTCGGAAGGAATTCCATCTTACCATTAGACTGTAGGGTAGCTTACATAATTTGTCTTATCTGTGTCAACGGACATAATAAGCGCAACATATGCAAAAATGCTATTTGTCTCGTTGCCACTAGAGTCAATTTTGACTGTAATTTGTGCAGCAAATTGGTGGAACAGGTCAAGAAAGGTCATCCGTATCTGTTTATTTTTACTCTGGCCACATGCCGCCTATTATTTCGGTGTGAATGGCGATTCTGGTTTCGATCACATAACAGTTAATATTGTATGTGAGCTTATGATTTTAAAATAATAGACCGGGATCTGTTGTGTTCAATATACATATTATGTTAGTTTGTTCTAAGTTGGCATAAGTTTAACTAGTCTGACTGAACGAAGTATCGATGTTATAGATTTAATCGTAAGTAGGTAGTGTAGTTCAGATATCGACTAATAAACAATGCGTCGCTTTACATATTGAACATAACACATGGAGTACCCTTCCACCAGTAAGGTGCAGGGCAGACTCTACAAACTGTTACACATAAATTACTATCTACAATCAACAACATAATAATCGTCTGCGCGATGCCTTATCAGCGCCTTGTCCTGGTTCTCTAAATTTGCTTACTCTTACAGGCATCAGACAGTTGATATCGCTGGATCGAATAAAAGTGCGGCAGAAGACGACAGTGTTCGAAGGCAACAAGTATGTTCTAATGACGCCTGATGAGAAGGTGTTTATGTACGCGAAGGAAGATGCTGGCGCGCTGTCGGTGATGCTTGGAGGAAAGAATCGCGCCTTCCACATGGACCTACTCGACACAGAGCATCAGAATGTTAGTACTAATTACATTTAATATTGTTGAAATTAGAATGTGCGTATGTGAAGTCTGCCAACCTGCATTAAGCTAGTGTGGTTTAAGGCTCAAAAAACTCTCAGTAGTAGAGCTGATATTTTTTTGTTGTATATGATAGACGCATTTTTGAAGATTAAGTAAACTGTTCCTGAAGGAAGTTATTAGTACATACCTCACCTACCACAAATGCCTATAACCATTTAAAAGTACATCGGAAAAATAAATGCTTATTAATGGATTTGTCCATTAATAAAATAATTGCGTTGAGACGCACAACTCTATACTCTATAGTAATACTACAGCGGGTTTTTAATCATTTGCGTTATCGGAGATCTGCATGACGTCATAGTCTGTTGTAAAAACCGTAACGGCGTAAATAATGTAAAACCTGTTTTACTTTAACTTGGTTTAAAAACTTGTTTTTTGAATCGGCAAGATGTTGTATTTTTAATAATTCAGCGTAGTCATACACTATGTGGCATAGTGTTTGGTGCTTGGAAGAGGTGCGTGCAAGGAAAAATCTTAAATGCATATCTAATGTATGTAAATACGATTAATAAATATTATATTTTCCTTACAACTGAAGGCACATTTTCCCATATCAGAATGGTATGATGACTCACGTATATTCTGGGATTTATTCTGTGGAAGTCACGTTATTACTTCAATAATAAATCGATTCGACAATGCAATCGATTTAAATTCGATTGACATTGATCAAGATCTCGCCATACGCAAAGGCTATAACAATATGTTCTAAAAAATAAACGGTGTGTTTGTTTGAAAGACTTGACAGTAATTGACGCAGATTTAGGCAATAAATAGGATACCTAAAGAAAACATATTTATTGTTCTTTTGCTTGAATTTTCTCTTTCTGTATTCGAGCAATCGTATTTAAGAAGAGAGGAACGTATAACTAGAGGCTGTTTGCAAATTTTTGTCTTAGTAATTGTCCACTCCGGTCGCTTAGATTTATATACAAGAAACATAATATCACCTTTTGGAATTGAATGCAATTAGGAGTTTGGTAATACAAACTTCTGAGTAGTATTAAAATTCTGTACTGGCATTGACGTTTGGATTAAGGCGAGCGTCTTGTTAATCTCTTTATTCTTTAAGAAAAACAAAACCGCTGTAAACGGTAGAATATACGTCAATGGCAGTAAATGTTCGAGTTTGAAATTTATCTAATCATTTCGCAGTACTTACCCTCGAAGAATTAAATAACACGTTGTTTAATTAGAAACGCCTACGTTATCCGACATTGATGCTTGCCTTTGCCGCGTAAACTATGGAGTGATGATGGCATTACAATAAAAGCCAGATACAATACCACAGATGTTATTTTGTTTGGAATTGTCTTAAATCTCACCTGCCTACACACGTGTGGAAACGCGAATTTATGTGACCTGGCAGACATCTTGTTTGGTATTATTCAGCTTTTAAATTCTAAAATGGCCGCTACTGCGGTTTAATTGACCGTCAAGACAGAAATGCAGACTGGCGAAGATATAAATGCAATATATTTTCACTAAGGAGGTGCGTATGTTTTTTTAAATAAATTTTAAATCGAATAATGCATTTATATTGTATTTTCGCCTAAAGCCAGTTTGTCTAGTGACTTATTTCTTAATTTTACCCGATTATTATCTTTGAAAGCATAGCTATTGCTTACTATAAGACTTGAAATTCATTGCAAATATACATATAAAAGTGATTAATGTAAGAAGATATGTTTTAACTTCTCTACAAGAATTATATAGTCTGGCGTTGGTTAACTTGTTGCGTGAATGTTTCTAAATTATATTGTGTTTAATTTTCTGCGGTTAAGTCACTTTTAGATTAAAATATGTGCATGTTGAGTTTTCCTAACTTGGGCTTATATTATAGCTATAAGTTATAATATTTAAATTACTGTAATCGTAGGGTAAAGTCTGCTGGAAAACCTAATAAATAAAATAAAATATTGTCTGACAAGCCTTCGCGACAGACCTGGTAACAATTTTGTACCATAAGTTATTTGTAACTGCAGACTATGTTGAGTCACCCTTTAATTGCTGGATCCCAGCTCAATATCAAGTAACCTTAATGTAGCGAAGGTTATGGAGTCTCGCATGTTTACGTTCACTGGTGAAATATGTACGAAAGGGCGCCATTAAATTAAAAACTGTTTAGGAAACAAAAACCGCGTAGATTATATGGGTACTATGTACATACATTTATTCTAAAGCATGATATAAGTTACGGCGGCGATAGCCTAGTTGGGTGTGGAACGGACTGCCGAGACGAATGTCCGCAGGTTCAAATCCCAAGGGCACACACTTCTGACTTTTCTAAAAAATCATGTGTGTATTCTTTGTGAATTTATCGTTCGCTTTAACGGTGAAGGAAAACATCGTGAGGAAACTTGACGTCTGAGAAGTTCTCTATAGGAATTTCGAAGGTGTGTGAAGTCTACCAATCCGCACTAGGCCAGCGTGGTGGACTAAGGCCTAATCCCTCTCAGTAGTAGAGGAGGCCCGTGCTCAGCAGTGGGCAAGTATATAATACAGGGCTGACATTATTATTATTATTATTATGATATAAATTAGAGGCTAATTATGTTCCTACAGACATACTGCGCAAGTAGTTTTGTAGGGCATTGTATTAGTACAAAAGAACATTTGTATTTCCTTATAAATAAATAATAATTCCTATGTATATATATCTTAAAAGGTTTTCCTATTTTTTACCTATTTCTGGTAAGAATACATTTCATTTTGTCTTATGGTGACCAATGATATCCTTTTAATGTGTAAGATATTTTGTGGTTCTGGACTTTTAAAATTTAGTAATAGACCACTGATTTTAGTTTGGAAAGTGGTTTGTAAATAGCATACTTATAAAAACTCTTAAGTCTATCCACTACTTCTTAACCATCAAGCAAAAATGTGCAAGAATTGTATTATACAGTTTTAGGTTCTTAAATTTGACAACAATATCAGGCATTATGAGAAAGAAATCTGACTATTATAATATAATGAATGCAGGGTGTCCTTTTTTTTTAAATCCATATTTAAGGAGCTTGGTCGTTATTTCACTACTATGTCGCTCCGTACGTCCACTTTTACCCGTGCCTACTAAATTTTGATGAAATCAAAATATGCAGTATATTTATATTTTAAAGGTCTCTGCAGTGGCATAGCTTTTCATAAAAGGCCCTATATCAAATTTTCTTCGGGAGTCTACTGGGCAGTGCGAATTTTTGGGCGCCCGCTTAGTTTAATGTAGATATGGGCTAAGAGGCGCTCCAGGTCCTCGTATCATTGAAATGACTGATACGGCGGTAGTTACGCCCTTGAGGCTGGGTGACATTGTTATCGTTTATTGGCAGGCGTGCCACTCACTATCAGATTGGCCTCTCGACCTATTATTTAGTGCATTAAATTAAAACATTTTTGATATAGATGTGTCCGCGCGTAAGTTCTTTCTTTTAATAAAAACTCGATTTGGACTGTTCATGGAATTGATAAATCTACTTATTTAAGTTACTGCAAGATATGATTTATCCCTGTGTTAAATTCTATTCAAATTCGTTCAGCGGTTACTGCGTTTAATTCTCACAAATATCAAAACATATCCACAATTTTTTGTATTTATAATATAAGGAAGATAAAGAATAATAAAGAATCGCTCCCATCAGATAATACCTTACAGACTTTGGACTATGATATTAGTTAATTTGAATTATTTTTTTGGGTCCACTTATTGAAGTCGTATTCATGTGTCTGTAACAGGATAAATTAGCCGCGGGCTTTATTATCGGCGTCATGTTTAATTAATATAATTGTTGTTTAAGTTGAGGATATTGGTGTGTACCAGATGTTTTGTACCCGACTGTATAATTCATTCAAGTGACTCATTACATAGCCAAACTAAAGACACGGATGGCTTGTTTCGATAAATCACGTTTCGTAATCTGGGGTGAAATAACACAATAAATTTTAACGTAGTACATTTAGCAAATAACCCACTAAAAATTTGAATTTTTAAGATAGACATGGGCATGGTATTCCGTCAAGTCACGTATCATAATCTATGGTCAGCCGGTGCATGTCACCAGTAAGGCTGTCCAGCATGATTAAAGGTAGTATGCTTTTCTTAGTAAACAGCGTGGCGTCCAAAAATGGGTCCTAAGCGATGTCACCCCTAGACCCTTTGTGTAAGCGCAAGCCCCCCCCCCCCCCCGTATAGCGTAACGTTCCGAGGTTTACCTGGTTCGCCCCTTCTAAGGCCACCACTGTTGGCCATCGAGGGTTTTGACTCTTTTTGGTCAATATTCCTTTTAGTCTACACCAGACACTTAAACTTATGGTTTTATGTATCCATTTCTAGTTTCTAAAGCTTCACCTGTTTTAAATTTCTCGACAAGGCCAAACCAATGTTATAGGAATATAAAGATGTCCTACAAGTATAACTATCATTCCCAATGTCCATGAGCTAGCTAGTACCTTGCACTTACAGGGGCCTCGCGTGGGCCCTTTCGTTTAATTTGGCGACGTTTGTCTTTGCTCTTCCCTCCAACTGCCTCCTTAGAGAAAATCTGTGGGTACGCCAATGTCGATCGTCTAGCACCTAAATAATTCTGACATATTTAGTGTCTATTTATAGTACACGTAGTACCATCAAGAGATCCATTCTTAGGCCTTCTAGAAACGACGCCTTATGTGCTATCTGCAATATCTGCGAACAAAAAAATTTGTCGATTTCAATGTAACTATTACATAATAAGTCTAACACACATGAATACATATTAAACACTTGTATGTTCTACGCACACTGCAATCATTTTTATTAACGTGTGTGGTAGGAGTTGCCTTTATATGATACATCCTTTATATTCTGTTAGACTAACAGTCTTCCACGATGAAAAGGTAATTCCAATACCCTTCGCAGGGCATTTGTGTTTAAATGAATCTGGTAAAAAGTTTATTTTCACGTGGAAGTAATTGAGGTTAGCACGCGAGCTGACGATTTTAATCTACATCGCTGCAGTGTTACAGGAAAACAAATAAATCAATACAAGTAGTTGTTATTACCAGATATTTTTTATTCCAACAATTGTAAGTCTACTTAGTTAATAGGTACATTGTCATACACTAATTTGAAATATGTTACGTATTGAACAGTGGCGTAGCTTGTTTTAGAGGGGGTATCTATATCAGAATTTGCTGAGGGCCTTTCAGGACAGTATGAAGTTTTGGGCGCCCGTTTAGGTTTTTGTTTTCTAGTAATTAATTTTAATATTTTAACCCCTCCTCCCTCCCTTCCATCCCACTTATATACTTGTAGCACAAGCAAGCATAGTTCTTACCCTCCTCCTTATAATGGTATAATGTTTACAATAAGATATGATGTTCAAAATTATTCATCATTATTTATTTATCAAAAACATTATGGTATTAGTTAAATAATTATTGCTAACTAATCATACCGCTTCCTCCCTCCATCCTCCTCCCCTAATGTAGGTATGGACCAAGAGGGGCCCCTAAAGTTAGGGGGCCCTGTATAACTAATACGGCTGATTCGGCGATAGCTACGCCCTTGGTATTGAACGACAATATAATCAATTCTATTATCTTCGAAACAATGCAGCCGTCCAAATTCAAGGTTAGGTCGGGCATTGCTATTGTTTACCAGCATGGTTTAACGAGCCTGGAACGCAACCCTACAGTGAAGAATGACAAAAACTTATATTATTATTGCCTTATATTATGGCAGAAAGGTCTGCAACATGCTTTTACAAATGTGTTTTGCCGCACTCGCATAAAAGTATAAGGGAAGTTGTTAACTGTTGGCTATGAACAGCCGTTTTTAATAACCGAATCCAATCTCAATCTTTAATCCGATTTCCAGTACACTCCAATCAAAATTAGTAATTTGTAAGCTTGTCAAAAAAGCTTTGTTCTGATTGGTCCATTTTCGCGACAGACTGCAAAAAAGCGATTGGGATCATTTATTGAAAATGGCGGTATGTGTTGGATCATTAGTAATTTCTATCAGTCGTAACTTGAAGCCACGAAATTGGCGGTGTGATAACCCCTTGTCTCGAAAAGCACGTAAAGTCGTTTATCCTGTGCCTGATCTCTCTCTCGTCATGTCTGATTGCCGTCTCACCGTGCTGTGAAAGTGAAGGAACAGAGAGTCACCTGTGTACCTATGTATCTGTATACCTCCTGAGTACCTGGCAGATCTCTGTTGAGACTGGCCAGCGTGGACGAAATTCAGGCCATAATTATCGGTAGGTTGATATAATAATCTTGATTTAGACAAAAGTAGATATAAAACGGTACTCTACCTAAACATTGTTTAATTGTGAGTTGTGACGCAGCGCTCATACGGCGGCTGCATGGCGCCGACATGACCCAAAACGTCTAATTAACAACGTTTTATTGGAAAAACGATGTTTTTACATTAGCAACCGAGTAATCGTATATCTTTATTTGAATTTTTTGTAGCTGTAGGGGTAAATTGCGTCTCTACCCGCCCCTTCGGGAAGAAAATGCCTTTTGAGTAAAATTCAAACTATAAGAAGGAACTTCTAATTCCAGGTGGTAGCACTACGAAGACCCTACACGTTCGGAGCTGACAAACTGGAGGTACGTGTATGTGGGCAGCTGGCCAGCGTGGTGCGGCAGGAGCACACCTTCATGAAGCCCGTGCTTAACATCAATGACGCGCAAGATCGCAACATATTCAGGGTCAAAGGACCCATGAACATCAGTGGCGAGTGTGACTTCCGCGTAAGTTTGGTTTTATTTATTAACCCAAACGCATTTTTCTATCTCGAAAATGGACCAATTAGAACGAAGTTGTTTTTAAGTTTACAAATGAGTTATTTTGATTGGTTCAATTTCGAAATCGGATTGCAGATTGAGACGATTATATCCGCCCTGTGGAATGGGGGCGTTTGAAGAATTCCACCACGGTATCCCCTGCCTGTCGTAAGAGGCGACTAATAGGGGCCACGAAGGGGGTCGTCGGCGGGCAGCAGGGGGCTGTCCGCCCTAGTGCATTTTGTGCATCCTTGCACATTTTTCGGTTGACCCCGGGATGGACGGCAGTGTGTAGTGGGCCACATGCTGCCGTAGACGCCGAGGGCGTCCTTCGGTGCGTGGGGGTTTCTGAGCCCCCCCCCCCCCCATAGGAGACGGGCCGCAAGGCGGCACCGCGCAGGGGCGGCTGCGGACGAATACTTAGACACTTCCGTCAGAGGAAGCCCGCAGCCGTCCCTAATGCGCCGAAGAGGGCCACCGCGGAGTTTTAGCTGGTAGGCCGTGCATAGGTTAATTGTACTCGGGTTAGGGACTCGGCCCGGCGGTCGCCCGAAGGTCGTCATCAAATCCGGGCGGCTCAACGCCGGGCCGTAAGGCACGGTTACCCCAGCATAACCGCTCAGTCGCCCCCTAATACCTGCATTTGGAACTGTTAGATGGATGACACTAATCTCACCAAATGTCTAGTGTTTTGTTTTAGTTAACGATTAGAAAAAAAATAAAAAAATGCACAGGCAGTCGGAAGCATTATTCCTATGTTAGGGGCTAGGGGAAACCTAACCATCTGTAGTTTTTCACTCTAAAAGGAGGTCGACAGCATTTCTTCAAGCATGTTATAGAAAGGGTTTAGTGCCGGCCTGCCTGAAGTCAACAGCCTCTAGGTGATTGTATGTAATACAGAATGAGAGGTGTTTATAAATCAAATAATATATTATTAACTGGTTTATTAACCCTGTTCAACCCACGAAGGCGTCACGCAAAATACCAAATAAATCGTGACCGAGAACAATTCAACCTACTTCGTGGCAGCCTTCGAAGCATAAAGACTGACTGTGAAACAAAAGTCCATCTGTTTGAGTTTGCGACTCGCACCAAACTGTGTATGTAATATACTATTTTGGTCTGGATATTTTAAGATAGACACAATACAATATATAATTTTGTTTTCTCCTGTGTTTTATTGTGAATTGAGTGAGTCGCTGTAGAGCTCTGTTTATGTATGTATGTGTGATTCTATGTCATTTAATATTCTGTCTGTAATATGATTTTGATTCTACAGTCTAGGCGGGCACTCAATATTGGTGTATAATCAGTCAATACCTACTCCTATGTTAAACAGGATACAATATATCTGCTTACCTCTTCAGGAATAAGTTTGAATTTGTATTATTTCACAGATCCTTACTCGTGACAAGAAGCAGGTGGGCGTGATCAGGAAGGTCTGGGGCGGGTTCATGCGTGAGGCGTTTTCGCAAAGCGATAACTTCGAAATCGCTTTCCCGCTGGACCTGGATGTGCGCATCAAGGCGGCTATCATCGGCACTTGCTTCTTAATTGTGAGTATAAGGACTTTTAAATCAAAATAAAAACATACATATGCCTTCTATCCCTCAAGGGGTAGGCAGAGTGCAACTAGTGTATCTATCGCCTGTGTTCTATCCCATGAGCGAGTCTATCGCCAATCAGGCAAAATTACAGACTCCGGATTATTACTGAGCAGAAAAATCGAATGTCACTTCGCCCGACTCCGGTTGCAAACCTAGGACCTCAAAGCGGTGGTCGTAGCGCGCACGCAGAATACAACTACTGTACCTACTGAGGCAGTTACTCAGTTATTCAAAACGGTCCCAATTGTTCTTTTCAATCCATTGTATTAATGGACCAATCAGAACATGCTTACAAAATATAACGTGTTTTGATTGGTTTTTCTCGGAATCGGATCGAAGATTAAAATTGGAATCATTTTTAAAAACGACCGTTAATAGAGAAAAGTAAAAAATACTTTTGAAACTATTTTATGAGTTTTTTTTTGAAAATATGTTTTATAACTACTGCTTTTAGACTTCCAATATTTTTGTTTCAGGATTTCCTATATTTCGAGAAATGAAAATTACCCACCAACGTATTTCGGATTTTCAATTAAGTTTTAGTCATGTAAGGCAATCTTATAAAATAGTGTTTCTATATCGTGATATAGAGAAATACGTTGTAAAAGTTTATAATAATAGCATGATAATAATGATTGTTATTGATTTGCTGTTTTGATCACTCTTAATTTTAATGAAAGGTCAGAGCTTCGGGATTACGTTCAAGATGCAAATATGTTACTATATTTTAAATTATGTTGTTTTTTGCTTCTACTAGTCATGTTAGTTTCTGTTATATGTTTGTTTTTGATAGTGGTCAGGTCTCAAGCTCATTTGCAGTTTAAAAAGTAAAATGAGAAATAAAGTTTTTGATATGACAAGCTTTTATCTTTTGCTATCGCTAAGTGCTCAGGAGCCAATGAATAGTTATAGAACATATTTATATACAATTTAATAATGATTAAAGGATTATTATTGATATTTATTACAAAACCCACGTACACGGCTAGATCTGTAAAAATATGATTAAATGTTATGTATAAAAATAAAAAGTGATATAATGCGCTCGTTGTGTCGTTCAGTTTTTATAATTTTTTAATAAACACTTTTATATATTTTGTTTTTTATTGTGCCACTTTTGTTACAGTGCTAGGTTTGGAAAATTGTTGGTAAAATATAATGATGTCAACAGTTCTCTCCATTTTAATATACATTCCCAAACCTTTTATTATAGACGATCTTATAGCTGACAATTGAGAATCATAAGACCTATTTCTGAGTTAGCTTAGACATTGCTATATAATACTTTTGGAAAATATTTATTTTGTAAGTATAAACTACTCAGTTTCGAATTGGAAATTTTTCTTCATTATAGGTACAGCGCCATCTAGTGGTGTTTGTAAAATTTGCTAAATTAAAATGGTAAAATACTTTTACCTAATTAAATTCTCATCAAATCCGATAGATGTCGCTATTATAAATTTTAATAGCTAAACATGTTATCTATTATACATAGACTGTTATAATCAGAAAGAGCAAAGCTAATAAAAAAGTTTGTTAATTATTACTAAAATTCATGTTTCACTTTTATTTTAGCAAAGTATTAATGTGAGTATAATTATAATTTACTTAAAACTCGCATTAACTGCAAGAACTATTAGTATAATTAGTTTACCATTTCGAATTCCAATTCACATAAGAAATATGCTAAGTGTAGCTGCGCTTTACGAGCAAAGTTGCCAAGTCGCCGTAAAATGGAACGTTCTCGAATATAGATTCAAGGATAGGAGCGAACAAACTTCATAATTTAATCAATTATGAATTATGTGCTTTTGCAAATGAAAGGAAAGATATTGCTCGCTTCGAGAAACTTCTACGTACATAAATAGTATTTTTATAGCGATTGATAAGGGTACAATCGGCTCTATAATTAAAAAAAAAGGTGAGTAGTGTCGGTTATTCCGACAGACTCGTTAGTATCGTGGTCAGTTTAAAATATTATATGGCGTGTAAATTTGTGCGTTTACCTAAAATTAAAGAGCTTCATCTATGAATGGAATGTGAATACATAGAAATAAAAAACCTTAATCCTTGTGTTTACGACCCGGATTTCCATGAGCATGAACACGCCTTGAAATTTGTATCTGTATCCTTCGGCTCGGCAGATCATATCATCCTAAGTAGATACCACCACTTTATGTACAATAATATTTCTTTTTACCTTAGACTAAAAATATTAGCTGTCATTTTAAATTAATACAAACGTAGAAATAAATTTCTTATTAAAGATTTCTGTTCCCGCCTTTATTAATTAAGTCGTACAGATGGATATAACGCGGTGCGAACGTTACAGATTTTATCGTGGCTCTTTAATCAACTCTCTATACACCCGAATCCTTCCCCGGGTTTGTAATCTCATAAATATAATTAGAGTGACAACGCTAATGACATGGTTGAAGGCAGAAATGTCTTAGTTATTCAAAATAAGTCTAATTCTTGTTACAGTCTGTGTATTTTAATTTATTCAATATACCCGCAGAATTTTGTTTAACTAATAAATTTTCTACGTTTTTTTTATGATATAAGTCAATTCTAATCTACTCAATATTCCAGTAGAAATTATTTTAGCTAATTAATTTTCTACATTTTTTATGATATAGGAGGCATTATTACTATTATTACTGGTGGGGGTGTCTCATATGTGAGAGTCCGCCTGGGTAGTTACCACCGCAATGTCTTTTCCCGGCTCCAAGCAGCAGTGTTGTCATTGAAGATTGAAGGACTTTGTAGCCAGTGTAACTACTTGACATAATAAGACTTAACATCTTGTGTTAGGATGGCGAGCGCAGTGGAACACCAAACAATATTTTGTAATTCAGGGTGTTGGATGGTGTTTTTACTATTCATGGGCGGTTGTATCGCTTACCATCAGGCGAACGGCATGCTAGTCTTGTCATTCAAAGCAATAAAAAAAAGATCCAGTGAGCATACAGTTCTCCTGCTATTAAATGATCATAACCGCCCATGAACATCTGGAATACCAGGGGGCATTAGCGTTGCCGTCTTTTTAGATGAGAAAACGGTACATGTTTTGAAGTCAAATCATCTTGAGACAGTACCACCGTGCATATACATATGATAATTGCGTGTTGGACTGTAGTCAGCGGGGCCCATCCCGTCTACGGGGCGAATCCATATTATTGCAATTACGTGCATTCTAATCAAGGGTCAGATTTGATAGCCATAGTAGTAAATAGGGGATATTTCACTCTTTTATATCGACGGGGTAAGCAGAGGCGCAACCAGGGCACTCACTTTTTCACAAGTGAGTTCCGTTCCATGATGTCATAGGGAGCGAACCTATGGTCATCTCGGGTACAAATTCCAGACTCTGGGCAGATACTGCGCAGAAAAACCCAAATATCACTTTGTACGACCCGAGATTCAAACCCAGGACCTCAGAACGCTGCCGTACCGCGCATGCAGTACAACTACGCCACCGAGGCAGTTTTATACTTTGTATAATGATTTCTTATGTTTACGCGAATGTTAGACATTAAAATTAAACTATTTGTCCCCCCCCGTGACCACGAAGGCTGCAAAGTCTTCGAAACGTCGGGAGAAAACCAAAATATGAAAACCGCGATAAAATCCGAAAAATACTTTAATTTTAATGTTTATACTTTGTAGTTCAAAATGCCGCAGTCACTAAGAGACGTTTACAACCTTGGTTTATTACTGCCCTGAGGCTAGATATTACTATCAGAAATGTCAATTAATCGCCCGCATGCCATAAATTTATGGGGATCCGATAGTAAGATATTTCTACAAAGTGCTTTTTGTGAAAAGCTTATAGGGTATAGCAAAGTTACCTGCACCTGATGGTAATCAATGTGAGGTTCAAATTTGGTCGTCTTAGATAGTTATCCTTCGTCAGTCGATACAATCATACCGGCCTGTTGAAAACCCGATATACATAGGTTGCCCGAAAGCGACACTTAAGTAGGCAAGTATGACAGATTTTACACCTTGTAAAATTGAACCCTGTTTGTACACATTTTCATCAAGTAATCTATAAATTGTAGAGATACATAATATTGGTGTAATCACTTATAATCATAACCTATTCTGCGTCTCAATTATATAAATAAATAATCTGTCCCCAAAATAACAGGCCGCATTGACATCAAGTTCAAACAGGTCAATTGATATTCATAACCCTGTATTCCATCAAAGGCATTAGTCTATAAAACTTGTTAAAAATAACGGCCCCCCCGTGTAATGGTGGCCCGTCTGCCCTCGACATTCAAAGGATAATGCAAATAGCCCGCTTTATGTTTTAGCGATATAGTAAAAACGTATAAAAGTGAATTTTATTCAAAAACTGTTATTATTTATGAGGCAGTAGGCGCGGGTGAGCGCGATATGATCTGCCATCGCTTACTATGCGCTTTGTAGATGCGGTATTATTTTATTTGGACTAAAAAATATTTGTATTTTGTAAAAATCAATCGAAGTATAATTAAATTGAATGCTTTAACGGTGAAGGAAACCTTCGTGAGGAAACCTGCATACCTGAGAAATTCTCTACAGGATTTTGAGGGTGTGTGAAGTCTACCAATCCGCACTAGGCCAGCGTTGTGGACTTACGCATTGTCCCTCTCAGTAGTAGAGAAGGCCCGGGCCCAGCAGTACGACTACTGTCACTGTATTATTATATAATTATAATATAGGGCTGATATTATTTATATGCATTAGGTATCAAATCGACGAAGGATCTTAGCATCCCACAAGTTACTCATTAACTCAACGACTTTTGTTAAATCTTTAAAGTATTTTGAAAATGGTTCTTACCTAGTATAATAATAATATCTGTCTATATTTCAATATACGAGTTACTAAATATCTGTTAGACCTTCCAGCAGGTAAAGTTAGGAGACGTTTTGAAAATTTACATTCAACATTCCTTTATTCGGTTGACATTAGTTTAATTTTGTGCCTCTCTTCTTTTATCTTGGCTATAATAAAAAATACACTTTTTCGTTATTTTTTTTATGACAATTGTTGTACATTATGTAAAAAAAATAGATTTTTAGATAAATTAAGACAGTCGTTTAAATGAAGATAATACATTTTAGGTCATCAAAGGTTCCATGGAGTTGCCTGGGTAGACCACAGACTGATATTATCTTTTATTTTATTCATGTCAGGGTAATTTAAAATGAAAGCTTTTGTTTTAAAAATGTGTTTTTTTTAATCTGTAATCGCTTTGAAGTATCATTTACCCGCCATGTCGTTGCACCATCTTAGAAAAAGGAAAACTGGTAGCCCTAATTAGAATGCAGTTCATATCGCTGAATTTCGTAGCTCCGTGTAAAATTTGCAAACAGCTGCGTGCATTGGAATGTATATTGGTTATATTGTATGTGTTGACAAGTTGGGGATATTTCGGACATATGTCGTGTTATCGCGTGTTTTATGGACTATATCAAAGAGCATTACAATTCTACGGACTATGGAATATATTATTAGGAGTGCATGGTGATAGAGGCAGTCCTTGCGTGTGATTTTATGAGGGAATACCAAATTTTCTATTGCCTGTAGTTATATGGACGGTGTGATTTGAATACTAATGTTAAAACTATTAAGAATCCAACAATAATGGACTTTATCTGACACAATGTCTAAATATTTATACTCGGTACACGGGGTTACTGACATGTCGGATGTGGACTTTACAATTATTGTCCCGATCGTCGTTTCTGCGCATGTGTTGTTACCAAAGAGCCTCGACCAACATCTTCAGAATCTCTCAATTGTTCGCTGGGTCAGAGGCTAGATGCAGAAGGCAGTATTGCTGGATACGACACGCGTTGTGAGATTCCTCACTTTGAATCCTTACCCGCCGGTGGCTTGGATCTTGAGCTTTGCCATCGGAGGGTCATTAATCTTTTTATATTTATTATTTTTAAGATATGTATAAAAATGTAAAAACAAGTAACTTTAAAAATAAAGAGAATATAATACACTTTATTTTATGAATTAGAATAGCGAAATGAGCAAGTTACTTGGCTGATGGTAAATTGCCCATAAACGGTATCCTTTATACTAGAACATGATAATTTTTGCAAGCTGTTCTTTGGCAGTAGAAATAGGAGTAAGTACCTACATAGAATATAAGAATAGCATCAATATAAAAATTTTACAGCCTCGCTATGTATATACAGGGTCATTTTGAAATTGTTTTAATAAATAAACCTCCATACTCATCTTTATATCTGCTAACATTACGCCAAAAATCATTCATGAATAAAGAATATTTTCAACAAAAATTCTAGTATTGCTTTTCTGTTTTTTTTTGATAATTTTGTAGTTTAGCACGAATACGGCGTGTGCGTGAGTGTATTTCTGACTGAAAGTGTGATCCTATTGCAATAATAGCACCAGGGCATGTAAAATTCCGCCCTGTGGAATGGGGGCGTTTGAAGAATTCCACCACGGTATCCCCTGCCTGTCGTAAGAGGCGACTAATAGGCAGTGATGTGACTTATCTAAGATACAAGTATTTGAAATACAGATACAAGATACAAAGACGTATTTTCATCTTGTATCTAAAATACTTTTTTAGAAAGGATTTTGTATCTTGTATTTAAATACTTTTGTTTAGTATCTTAGTATTTTATAAATACTTTTTCTGATAAAATACTTTAGAAAAAGTAGAGATTATTTGGTGTCGTTTATAAAATAAATGCGTAGAACTGACCGAGCCGTTCTTGGACACTATACTTGAGGAAAAATTAATAGATAGCGACTCTTTCTTTCTACAAATTTCACCGGCTGTTATGAATAGTTATGATTGATTTGAAATCAGTTATTTTTCGTTTACTTTTGTGAAATTGGAGATCGTAAATATGGAAACGTAAGCTTTATTTTATTCAGCTACTTTATCTATTTCTATACTATATACTTCCTTTCGATCCGATCCGTTTTTTTGAATGAAGTGGGTACCAAAGGAGCGTAAAGAATATGTAAAAGAACTTATACTGACTGAAACACGAAAAACAAATTTATCTAAAAAAACAAGAATCTGATATTAAATAAGTGAAAGGATGAATCTTATTACATCTTTTTAGCGGATTCTGATTCCTCTATTGCAAGTGGCGAAAACACGGGGTCTCCTGCCAGCGCTAATAATAAAGACATAAGCCTAAAGAGCTTAAATACTTACACTACAATAAAAAAAATAAATTTTAAAATACACTTGTTTGCCGAGCTCTGCCTCTGTGGAACGACTTTTTCTTATGGGGTATGATCATGTGGCCTCATCGAAGGAAAATGAGTGATAAGATGTTTGAAGAGCTGGTTTTGTTTAATCTAACTTAAAATTAAAATAATTATTCTTGTGATCTATAATGATGATCTATAACAAACAAATTTAAATTCAAATGTTGTTTTCTTCCAAAAGTACTTGTATTTTTAAAAAGTATTTATAAGATACCTATTTTGTATCTAGTATTTCAAATACCTTTCTCGAAAGTATTTTGTATCTGGTATCTGAAATACTTAATTTAAAAGTA
This sequence comes from Manduca sexta, assembly GCF_014839805.1. NCBI lineage: Eukaryota > Metazoa > Arthropoda > Insecta > Lepidoptera > Sphingidae > Manduca > Manduca sexta. The sequence continues at coordinate 3,418,721 of NC_051139.1, forward strand.
TTTTGTATTTTGTATTCCAGATACTTTGTACAGGATATTTTGTACATCACTGCTAATAGGGGCCACGAATGGGGTCGTCGGCGGGCAGCAGGGGGCTGTCCGCCCTAGTGCATTTCTGTGCATCTTTGCACATTTGTCGGTTAACCCCCGGGTTGGACGGCAGTGTGTGTAGTTAGCCTCACACTGCCGTAGACGCCGAGGGCATCCTTCGGTGCGCGGAAGCTTCTGAGCCCCCCCCCCCCCTCTCATAGGAGACGGGCCGCAAGGCGGCACCGCGCAGAGGCGGCTGCGGTCGCAGACTAGACACTTCAACGTCAGAGGAAGCCCGCGGCCGTCCCTAATGCGCCGAAGAGGGCCACCGCGGAGTTTTAGCTGGTAGGCCGTGTATAGGTTAGCTGTACATAGGGTTAGGGACTCGGCCCGGCGGTCGCTCGAAAATCACCATCAAATCCGGGCGGCTCAACGCCGGGCCGTAAAGCACGGTTACCCCAGCATAACCGCTCAGTCGCCCCCCACGAAGGCTGGGCGGTAGTAATAAGGGACTTTCACCGCGAAACCAAAAAAAAAAAAAAGGGCATGTAAAATAACTTTTTATTGATATTTATTTTGTTAGAAACTTACACTTTTTTATTTTACATCTACCGCTTGAGTAAGTTTGAGAGACTTTCCCGCCCTCACACCCACCACTACAACTCCTGTAAGCCAGGATCAGCAATGGCACGCATTTTATGACACCGAGCAGTGAAGCTCGGCGAGTCTCAGGGAAAACTGCTATGTAATTATTCCGCAACGAAATTAATCAAATAGAAAGATAGGGAGGAGTTGGTAACGCTGGAGTAAGTTATTGTAGTGTTATATTTTAGAAGATATGTGATATGATTTCATTTCGTAAGGGAATGTTTTGACATTTCCATGAACCATTTTGCTTTACCGGAAAACTCGCGTAAATTGCCAGTTGGTATATGCTGAGAGATATCGATGCCCAAATACCCTATTCTTCATTTTTAATCCTAACCTATCCTTTAACACCAGCGTGATTTATTTTTCTCCAATTTTATGAGTTGTGGATAGTGGATACCACATCAGACGACCCACTCCCTTGTTTACCAGCCCAGATTAAAACCCATTTAAAATTTATATTGCTGAGGCAGCCATAATAAAATTATCGCACGCTTCAAAATTCGCGCAAAATACCAAAACTCCGATATAAAACCCAGTTGGTAGAGATTATATCGATCAGCGCTCAGTTTTATTAATTTCGGTTACAATATTTCAGTGCGATTTGTTTCCCGCCTGCAGGGCTCGGGATCCTTGAGGTCGGGTCGCACGTTTACGACTAGGACACGATGTTTTTATGATTTTACGGGTTATTTTTTTTATTCGTGTTTTTATTTGCTCGTAAGTGGTGAGGTTTATTGTCTTGCGGTGATGTTCGAAGTTTGGATGACTTCTCTTTGGTAAAATCAAGTTTCACTATGAGGGGAAAAATATGTTATTTCTGAAAGTACCTTTTTATGAAATAACTTACTACTTAATGACAATCAAAGAGTTTAAGGTAATAGCAAACAATATCTTCCGTTGTATTCATTAGAAAGGATTTTGAGTCAATCTTTTATAAATGGATGCTAAATTAAGATTAATTGAAGAAAAAAAATTGCATTAGTTTTTAAAGTTACATGAATGAAAATATCTCAAAAAAAATATTTTTCTTTATCCATCTCTGAGCCATCATAATCAAACCTTTCTATATCGTTACGTACCCGTGTCGTGCGCATGTAAACTGCATGTTATTGGTATTTGTAAGGTTCAATATTATAATACGATTGAAATCGCATTGAAACGTGATGTTTTCAGATTAACCCGCGTGGATTAATGCGTTTTATAGCGAAGCCGGGGCTGGGTGGCGCCCTGCCTGACCCACCCGATGTTATTCATTCCAACAATTTGTATTCATAAAAAATTTGCAAAATGTTTTCCGTAAGCCTTTTTAATCATGTCGATTATTTAGGTTGTGTTACAGGGCTGGATCAGTATTTGGATAGTACTTATGGTTTCTACTGCAGTGTAGTTCTATGGTTTTATCTCTCAACGTAATGCTAGTGAAGAAATAGATATTGATTTATTTTATAGTCCGTGGGAAAGATAGTGGATTGCCTCGTTAATGTTGTGTCGGCGTACACGCGCTGTGCATGGTAAGGTTTTGCTTTAGAAATTTGTAATATTACGATAACTTGACACCATCTGTTAAATTGTGAGACGCATGATGACTCCCGTCCAAGCGGAATTTCGGCCATGGCGGCCAATCTCAACAGAGATCAGTCAGTCCACAAATGTATGCGCGTTACACAAGTGGACTCTCTGCTCCTTCACTCTCATAGTTCGGTGAGACGGTAATCCGATATGACCAGAGAGAGATCTGGTGCAGGACCAATGTCTAACAGCTTTACGTATTTTCCGAAGTACAGGGATATCCCGCTGCCGATTTCCTGACTTCGAGCCGACTGAGTAATTTTTTAGATGGAGAAACCAAGTCACAATTTTATTTGGCTCGACCTCGGATTCGAACCCTAGACTTCAGCGCGGTAGTCGTGCTCGTACCGCATATATATTAAAACTACGACACCGAAGCAGACATAAAGTATATGTAGTTTGAGTGCACCGGTTGCGATTCTTGTTACCTCTTTGGGAATAAATTAGTAAGTGACAGATTAGATGTTGTGTTGAGTAAAAGTCCAATTTCATTTAATCTGTTTTATTATCTATGTGTGTGTCTATGTGATTGTCTATGTTTGCTTGTCAATTGTCAATTCTTTTTGTCATTCTCGCAATAAACACGTTTCGCAGTAAAAACCAATCGCCGGCCTCTATTATTAGTAAATATCCCACATACACAACATGTTGAATACTAAATAAATATAGATATCTTTCACTCCACGAGTTAGGAATTGGACGTCATAACAGCTTCATCAATAAACTGTATACAAACCTATTTTAATAAAGACAAAGTGTACCGATGCGACAAGATTTCACATTATGTATCAAGTATTGTTGTAGCCGGTGTAAACATAAAATTTAATGTGGCTTTATCGCGTGTTCAACATATGTTGGGTCCGTTTGAGTCCCGTGGCTCAACCCTCCGAGCCTGTTACATATAATGTTAAATTATATTAACGCGGGACGTAATGGAGTTTATATTTATGCGTCGATGGGCGATTTTTATATCTATATTTTAAATTAACCGAAAATTTCATAGAGGAAAGATAGAGAGGTATGGTTTTGTTCACGGATCGCGCAACAATTTGTGTGTCGGTTTGTCACATCTCCATATTCAGACAGCGTTTATTGCAAGCAGGCGATACGTCATAAACTTACCTGATCACTTTTGTAATTAATTTGTGATGCACCAACCTATAATTCAAGTCACATAAAGGCAGATGGAAGAAGAAAAGACAGAGAACATTAAATTTTTTGTCGCAATTTATATTATACATTTGTAGCGGTGTATAGATTGCCACTGCTATTAAAGAAACAGATTATTGCGTCTCTCTACGGAAGGGGAAGATTTCCAGCTAGGCGGATGTTGTGCATGTTTGGCCGTGGTTCCTCCAGCGATTCCTATTCGAAGGTGGTGATACTGCGCATCTCGCAAATTCAGAATTGACTATCGCCATCTAGTGCGATTGTGCGTTACCACTACAATAATTATATCAATGTATCAATCATCTTGCAGTTCCATTGATATTGACAAGATGGCGCTGTATACTAAATGTACCGCCACAAATTTAATCAAACATTATCATCGCATGCAAAACAAAGCAACAATAAAGGATGCCAGAACTATTCATCTTGTACAATTGCGGGTACACACCTGCGCGGGTTCACTACAGTTAATGTCATTAATCTTCGTTCAAAATTCATAACGTGTTAAACTCGATGCAGTCCTGGTCCCCGGGGAGGTTACCACGGTGTTTATTTTCATAGTGGGTCACGTGATATGGTACTGCTTTGTACTCGTAATGTTAGATAGCTGCCACAGGAAATTGATCTTACTGCATTTTATCTTATGTTAAGTTTAAAAATTTCTCGGACGGGGTTGGTATAATTTTAATATAAATAGGCTGTTTGACTAGTTTTTGAAAACCATCTTACATTACCTACTTAGTGGTGTTTATGGACCCTAATAATAATGTTTATTTGTAATATTTCATTTAAAAAAAATCGTTACAAAATACATTGAATAAATAACTGTCAAATCGCTTGCTCCGGCAATATGGCGCCGAATCAGTGATATGACGTCATACGTCTGTAAACACTCAACGTTTTAGCAGCGATGACAGCAGATGTCGATGTGACGTCATTGCAAATTTCGCCAATCGAAACCATTTACAATCACGTGCCATATAAAAATAAATAAGTTTCATTTAGGGTTTATTGCTAACAATATTCAATATATATTTTGGTATATTATTGCAAATTGATTTTAAACTTCTTAATTTATCGGATGGCAATAAATAACTCATTATTTTGCATACTATTAAACAGCCCATTCAGACAGCCTTTTTTGGTTTTGTGGCATTATGCAATTATCACTGTTGATCATATTTAGGGTTGACTTACGATTCAGCAGTGGGTCGTTTCGAAGTACTTTAGACATCGGGCGACAGCTGGAACTGGTTGAACCTTAGCCGCAAGCGACAATGTAGTATTTAAAAGAATAACACCCATGACAGCAAACTAATTAACAAATGGTGGTGGGGTAAGAAGTTGTGAACTTTGTGGTTTTTTATTTTAATATCAGACCTGGGAAAACCTGCGAATGTGTTACTGGAATTTCCGGGCTGAGTGACTGCAGAGCCCTGAAGGAAAATTGGAAGGGGATATCTGGGGAATGAAGGTTGTGGGTGAAAGAAAAGGAACTTTTTTGTTCGGACCTAGAAGAAAAAGACTATAATGCCGGTGTTCCAGTCTCTGTTAAGGAAAGAGGAGCGTAGACCAAGATTGCTTGTAGAATTTACCATAAAGTAGAAAGGGGAAATATGAATTCGTGTCCGATTATTAGCCGACTACATTTTGTTCATGTACTTTTACATTAGAATTTGTAAGATTAGTTTGGTACTAGCTTGCGTAACATCTGGAACTACTAGGATACTAGAATTGTGTATAACATGTAATGCTTTTAGTCAAACTTATAGTCGACTTCCATCGACAAAGCGTCGAAAACCCGTAGTACTAGTGCAGAGTCGTAAGTGGGTATTAAAGTGTTGTACACGCTAATAAATAAATAATTAGGTCCACTCGCGTCTCGTCACTCGGGAGTCTCGTACGATTTTGTAATTTATATTGGAGCGCGCTTTGTTACGTCCCCAGTCTCCCCACGGCTGTGTCCCCGGCTCTAGGTGTAATTTACCTACAAATAATTGTCTGTTTTGTCTTTCAGAGAGCTGGAGCTATTTCTGAAATATAAATGGGTAGGACTTTTGGTTCTTGTTATTATTAGGTATTCGTTTAGTTCTAGCTGGACTATTGTTAATCGTTGTACGTTAATTATTTTGTGTATTAACTATAAAGACTTTGTAATATGTACTCTATTTTATAATTCCTAAACAGCAGTTCGAATATGCACTCATTATGGATGTTTTATATGCGATTTTTTGCCTTTATTTAAACATTAGCTTTTCGGCTCCGCGTAAGAAAAAATATTTTCCGGGGATATATATTTTCTCATGATAACAAATAGTCTTAGGAGTAATGCCGCATTCTAGGGAAAAAAATCAAAGTCGGTTTAGGAATTCCAGAGATAAGCGCGTTAAAACAAACTCTTTAACTTCATATATTAGTATAAATTATATTCATTATAATACTAAAAATATTATATTTAATGAAAATATTTTTAATAATACTAAGGGAAAATAACTCCATAAAACCACATATACAACTATATATAAAATTTACGCCACATTAAATATACAAGCACTCGGTCACGATGCGCTGTAATCGAATGGCTCCGAATAGCTCGACGTACAGATGTTCTGGATTTTGTACTGTTATTTTCAGGCGATCGGATACAGCAACAAAGTAGTATAAAGGAGTTCCTTGATAGCATACAGCAATAAAATAGTTAAATCCTTGAAAAATTTAAGCTAAAATGTTAGCTATATTCTACTGACTGCCTTCCTGCTTTACACTTTCGTATTATTCTTATTAATGTTATAGAGCCCTAGTTTTTTTAGCTCCGTCCGTATTAAGCCTCACTGCTAATATAAAATATTCTATAGCGCGCAGGGTAATGACTAATGTATATATTTGCAAAATCGATAACGTTGTTTTTTTTATGACTGACTATGAAGGCTGCAGGGTTCGAACCATCAGGAGAAACTAATAATAAATAACCGCGGTAAAATTCGTAAATAGTTTTATTGCAATGTAGTTAAGTTTAACCTTTACAAACATATGAAAAATCAAATGTTTTCCCTTTATATTATATAAACGTTTATAAATATTGATAAAATAATAAATTATCGTATGTAAACGGAGTTAGTTTTTATTAGGAAATTACACGAGTTGAAGCGTGAAAGAAGACAGAACGTACGATAAATGACATTAACAAGGAGGGTGCGTTTGAATATTTCTTCAAATATCTTTGGAAATTTGTTGGATGTACTACTTAAATGCAAAAATACCTGAATTTGTATGAAATTTTACATTTTGAAAGAGTATGCCAGATTTGATTAAATGCTATGTTTATGCTAGGAAATTATATTTACACTTTTACACCAAGAAAAGTCCGACACGAGCAAAGTCACTAGTTGAACATAGCTTACCTATAACAACCCCCAACAGACTCCGCTGTTTTCAATATAAAATTGGGAAAAATAAATAATGAAAATATGCAGAGCTCACGGCATTTTCTAGTGGAAATGCCTGCATTAGATTTCCAACCGACCTCAATAGCATGGCCGCCCTGAATTCTCATGTTTTTCATTATCCATGTAGGATATTTGTAATGTACGTTTTGCGTGTTGTAAAATTGATCTGGCTCGAGTGTTCTCATTCATTAATTATGTGGCGCATCGATCCGGCCGGGTAACGGGTTGCTTTCTGGCTTGTCTTGGGTTTTAAATCGAATGTAAAAGAATGTCGGCTTACTGCCAAATGGAAAGTTAAATTATTGGTTTAATTTTAGTTTCATTTGACTATACAAATTGATAACAATCGTAAAAAAATATGTCAATTACAGCTTGCTGCTTTTTATTTTAATTCTGGTACTTCATCGCAAAATCAGCGATGATATCTTCAGTTTAGGCAGAAGTGTAACAGTACATTTACTCGTATATATCTATCTTGTAATGTGGCAAAGGACCTTATCGTAATTTCAGGCGCGATTTCTAATGTGTGTATATTTGAATAGAGAAAATTACAATTTTTTTTAGATTCAATTATCAACTACTGCTAACAGACTTAGTGCTGAGGAGTAGTGAACAGTACGTCCAACAAGCCTAAACGGAATTTATCACATGACCGAGCACAAATCTCGGAAAGCCATTTAGATAAATAAACAGAAGTTCATATTTACATTAAATATCTATAAATACGGAGTGCGAGAGATCGCGGAAGAACAAAGGGACAGAAGGCTGAAACAGCGTTTAATGTAATTAGAGGGTCAGATAAATTTAGCGGAGGAATTGTTTTCGTTTATCTGAACCTTTCCACGGCGTCTGATTTAGCGTCGGCGCCCCGTGCGTTTTGTCGACGCTATGGAGATTTCGCGCAATCGTATTTCGTGGTCGAATGGAGTGTTAAAGTGTTGTGGAGGAACAGTACGGCGTGTTTACGGCTGCTGCTCTTGAGTGCCAGTTTTTTTTTAATGTGTGGTTGATATTCGTTTTTGGTGATGCGTATAATTTTATTGTATAATTGTTTTTCTTTTGATTTTGGTTATATTACATGTATGGTTTGAAATAAAATGGTAATATTTCCATTGGCTTTTTGTGACCGTTTAGTGTCTATAAATTATGATGGCGATTTATTTTTGTATATTTCTGCATTAAAAGTATAGTATAAAATTTTTTTTTTTTTTGCAATAATTGTATTTATTTATACGTATGTATAGTATTTGTATTTATGTATAGTATTTTTTTTTCTTATCTTTAAGTAAGTAATTAGTTATATCCTTCGTACGCCTTATGCTGCCTTATTATTCCGTTTTCTCTTATATCCATCCCATGGTTGTCTGTAAGAGATTGCCTTGTGCGATAAGACCGCCATTTGTACTTTTTTTCTCTTTTCTTCTTACATTATTTTTATCCATGGTGTACAATAAAGTGTAAATAAATAAATAAATAAATACATAAAAATAAAAATAAATGACGGAGGTACCTAATCTCCTACAAGAAGCAAACAACGATCACCGAATACAAAATAATATCTACTACGCTGTAACTAAAATAGTTTTCCGCTGTGTCGCCATACTGCAAATCCTATATTGGTTCGGGAGGGGAGTGCGAGTGCTAGTGAAGCGTTTTAGCACGAGCCCTCCCGCGGCGAGAGGTAATGGTTGGTAATTAATGTGCTTCGTACTCATCGGTAACTCAGATTTTTTTATATGTTCACTATACTAAATACAGTGTTAATAAAAAAAACGTTCTTACTGTTGTCTGAGACATCTCTCTGTCTTGATGTACAACTATTGAAGTTGAATGTCTCGGAACCCAGAATTAAGTTTCATAATTTTTATGGTTATGTTTTTTTTTCTTGGTGAGAGTCGACGGAGTCCGATGGATGAGGGCGGCCCAGAACCGGTCCCTGTGGCGCTCAATGGGGGAGGCCTATGTCCAGCAGTGAACGATTCGCGGCTAAAATGATGAAGATGATGTTTTCTTTTCAATCGTAACACAAAACTTATTCGTTGAATAAAAGACAACATAAATAATATTTTATTTAAATTAAGCTATAAATAAAAGATGAACAAGAATTACATTTGCATGAATAAAGCTGGTCTGATGTCTAACTTTTATATTCACTCAGGTTATAATTTATTTGATGGATAATTTTTCAACACTAAATAAATTTTACTAGCTGTAAACTTTTCCACTGCGAGGCACGAGCCTTTATCTATGTGTTACTTGTTTATATTAGGATGTAGTTAAAATTCCTGTAATGATAGTAATAATAAATAATAATATTAGCCCTGTATTATACACTGTTTCACTGCTGGGCACGAGCCTCTTCTACTACTGATAGAGATAAGGCCTTAGTCCACCACGCTGGCATAGTGCAGATTGGTGGACTTCATCAAAATTCCTTTAAAGAATTTCTTAGGTATCAAGGTTTCCTCACGACGTTTTCCTTCACCGATATAGCAAGTGATAATTCACAACAATATACACACATAATTTTAGAAAAGTCAGAGGTAAGTGCCCATGGGTTTTGCACCTGCAGAAATTCATCTCGGCAGTCCATTTCACAGCTCGCTAGGCTATCTCCGGTTTTGTAATATTAATACGAGCTATAAATGATTATAGTCTTTTTCCCATCACACCAGAGTGACAGCCGAGACACCTTTCTATAAATTTTTCTTTTTCAGCCTTTGGAAGTCCACTGTTAAAAATAGACTTAAAGGTTTCCAGACCAGGCTGTTAGAAGCGTCTCTCATCCTTTACAATCGTTTACGCTATTCAGTCCCGGATCTTGAATTTTTGGGGGGAAGGGCATAATCTGAATAATGCCGTCCTCGACCACCTATATTTTTAACTTTGTCATCATCATCATCATCATTTCGCGCCGCGCGGGAAATAATTTATGAGAGTAATGTTCTGGATGTCTCAGTAGTCAAAATTTGGATTTGCCGCCCTTTGCCAAGTTTGGATCTGCCGCCCATAGATCCGTGGCTGTTAAAAAACAAAAAAATGAATGTTAATGTCATATTCTAACGATAAGTCTATCGCTAGCGTACGTCATTTCGATACATAATGTTAGCGTTAGCGATTGTAATAAGGCCCTAGACGTTTGGTAAATGTGGGTATTCTTGTTGCGCGTCTGCCTCGCCACTTTAGATACAGGCGAGATGTAGGGGCTTTTTTGTGACATGAGTATTTCATTTGTATTTCGGCTTGTGTACGTGTGGAGTACCAATAAAGGCAATTTGCGCTCGTTACCGCGTTTTTGGTGCGTGCCATTTGGCGTACGCTATCGCATTTTCAGTGATGTATTATGTCTATGGATATGTCTAATATGATTTAGTGTGTGGATAAAGAATATTCTAAATAGTCTTTAACAGCAAGTTTAAGGTGTTTTCTATGATTGTAGCACTTGCCAAATCTAGCCATGCATAATGCTATGACGGACAGGTGGGCGTTATTATTTGAGTAGAACATAAAACGTAATTTACTTGATTTATGACAACGGGTTATATTCGTCTTAGGGTCGAACCCAGGACTCGTTTTACAGTCTATCCTTTACTCGCATACTATCCTTTTTGTTTTTTTATACAGTGATGGCAAAGAGATTCCACTGCAATTGATGGTAATTGGATTGTGGTCTAATAGACTGTCTGACTGATGAGAGATGATTATTCCTCGACAGTCGCCACAATTTTGCCGGCCTGTTGAAACCAGATATACGTAGGCCTTACGTGGGCCACTATGGCGGGATAACACATTGAGTACGGTGGTCGCTATCTGGGCGGATATAAAATATATCCTACCACCAACAATAATCAATGTCGACTCAATTACAATAGCAACGGATAAAAACCATTTGAGATAAAATCCAGTCTATTCACTAGTAGGAAATTATGAACTCGAAATGTTAATTTAACAAGTTAGCGGGCTGCCCCGTCCACGCCTTACAGGAATTTTGTTTTAATTTCACTGTACTTGTGTTAATTACAGTCTACCCTTAAGGGCGAGTGCTTCTCGGGTCAAACGGGCGTTCAAATAGCTCCTAGTTACTTTAAATTGAATAATAATTAGGCTACATTTGCGCGGATTGCTACGATTTTTGTAGGTTAAGTGGGAGTGTGGTTACAATTGTTCGGTATGATTTTTTTATTAGAGACTTTGTTATTGCTTTATTTGATATTATTTTATTTTTATTTTGATATTTGGGTTTTTCTGCTGAGTATCAGCGCGGAGTCTGGAACTAGTACCCGATATGGCGATAGCCTCCCTATCACATCATGGGACGGAACACACTTGGCGAAAAGTGGGTGCCTTGGTTGCGCCACTGCATACCCCTTCGGGAATGAATGCGTGCTGTGTGTGTGTGTATTTTATTTTAAACCTTCTAGTATTGATTTTATGGAGTATATGTTAGTTATTTTTTGAGGTAGCGTTCTGGTCGGTTTAAAAATGTATTCAAATATTCAAAATAATTTATCAAAGAGGATCGGAAAATTATTGTTCTTTTTACATTGGAATTTTTTAAATTATATTTTTTGCAATCGTGTAATAAAGTTTTTTTTTAAATGTGGGGAATATTTCTGTACACAGTTATTCATTATTTGAAATAAAAATTTTGCAATTTACAAACTAATGATTATTGTACATAACATTTATTTTGCATTGGTTTGATGGCTTACGAAGAATTTAATATAATAATAAATTAAATACCGTATTCCAAAATTCCAATAATAAAAACGCTTTATATTCTTACAAAGAGGTCAAAATAACGCGCAATAATATGAAATACTTCGAAGCAATAAATTTATTACTTATGAAATAAATTAAACACGTTCATTGATATGTGCAATAAATATTGAATTCTCATGTTTTCAACATAACGAAACCATATTTGAATTTGTTTTGGTGTGGGAAGCAATGTTGGGCATATATTGTGAGCGTTTCATTCAACCTCTGGATCTTTTAATAAAATACCGATTGATCAGCCTGTCTGTTATGTACATTTATTTCGAGCAGCCTGGTTGGAATGATTAGTTCCTCAATCGAAGAAATCTACTTCTTCTAAACATTTTGTCAAGGCAGAATTAAAAGAAATCCAACGGATTTGATGCTAGTGACCCCGGTCACAGAATTAGGCTCAAGTGTCCGATCCATCAGTCGGAAATCGGCATAAATGTTATTAAGGTAACTGTTTAGTTGCAGGAAATGTGTGGGATAATTCATTTTAGCGTCACATTCTTTTTCGGATAGACAGTGGCAAATGGTATGACTTTCACCCATTTAAATTTATTCCTTATTTTTTAAACAAGCATCAGTAACTACCTACGTTTTTATGTAGTTATTACGGGACACTCTGTATATAGGCACAGCCCTGTATATTTATTTGTTGATAGAAAATTTCTTCTTTATATATATTTTAATTTAAGTCCTTAATGATATCTTATGTTTACGTAAATGTTAGATATTGAAATAAAACTATTTACGGACTTTACAGCCTTCGTGATCACGGGACGGACTCCATGATGCAAAGTCTTTGAAACCTAAGAACAAAATAATAATATTACAAATAACCGTGATAAAATGCGTAAATAGTTTTAATTTAAATCCATAAATTCACGTTTGATATTCGCTATTGCGTTGTCATTATGTCGCGAGACAGGAATGTATTTAAATAAAATTTCTCATGACCACGAGCTGAAAATATGTTATTTGTATTGAATTTTTAATAACATAGAAGAGCTGTTGAGATATATTGATATAGAAATTGCTTTTATGTGACATCACATTCTGAAAATATTAGAGCGTTATCTGTTTTTGAAGTCATCATTAAATCGACTGACAGAATTCAATTTTGATTTATTGTATGCAAATAACGCGTTGTACTTTCATCGTATGTGTGTGCAAATTGTATGAACTATTAACTTTATTGAATATTTTATACTAGCTCGCCAAAGTGACCCCACTGCACCTGATGGTAGTGGAGTAGGGCCAATAGACTGACGACTGACAAGAGATGATTACCCCTCAGCAGTCGCCAATTTTATGCCGGCCTGTTGGAACTAGATATACACAGGCTGATCCCGGAACGCGGCACACTTACGTGGGTCACTATGGCAGGTTTTAACACATTGTGTACGGTGGTCGCTATCCGGGCGGATACGAAATATATCCGACCACTAGTATATTTATGAATCGAAAGACGAGCGTGATTTTTTTAAATGTAAAATTAATAACAATACGACCAGCTGCTCTGATGGTACACTACATGGCACTTCATTAACAGTAGCATCACCTGAACTTTGAATTACAACACAAGTTCTGTACTTATAACACCGAACTTGTAGTTAGAACTCTAATATTCTGTTTAATGTCTTTTTTAGTTATAATTTGGCGTGATTTTTAATCGACTTCAAAAAAGGAGGAGGTTGGCGCATTGACGTGTATTGTTTTTTTTGTTTAATGTTTGTTACATTCAACCTCACAACTCGGTCATTTATTAATAGATATGGAAAATTCTTTATTCGAAAGGATACAGTTTCCAGATTTTAGATGCCATAAAATATTTTTGAAATTTATTTAATAGTATGGATTTTAAACCAAAATAACTGGAGTAAGTGTGTCGTACTGGTAAACAAATTTTGAATTATGCTTTCTCTTCACAATTTTCAGTCATGTTTTTGTGTTTCCTTTTTATTATAAAGCGCCACATGGTTACTAAAGGAGTCTTCCTTTAGCAAAGATTTTACAAAGCGTGTCATACATTTAATTATGAACTAATACAATGGTTGCAACCAGAGCTGACGGAGGGATACGAAGCTAGTCCCCCACTATATTCACATTTATTTTGTGACGAATAATATACATTTACTAAAAATTGCCGCTACTTGCAATGGTTAGAACAGGAACTGAGAACTACTCAATAGTTTATTGGTCTGAAAGTTCTCGTACTCTCTTCACAAGTTCGGGAGTGTTTGTTTACTTTGTCTGGGAGTTGTCTATCTACTATTATTACTATTAGAACCGTTATAATTATTGCAACTCGATTTCTATGGAACATTAAGAGCAAATTATGCTTTCTATTAAAGAAACTTGCATTCAGGTGGTAATAACAGGGTGGATTTAAATTGAACTATGCTTCTCACATTGACTTTTTTTTATTGCTTTCAATGACGAGACGAGCTTGCCGTTCGCCTTATGGTAAGCGCCTTATGATACGACCACCCATAAACAGTAGAAACATCAACCAACACTTTCAATTACAAAGTATTGTTTGGTATTCCACTGCACTCGCCATCCTGGGACGTGAGAAGTTAAGTGTTATTATGTCCAGTAGTTACACTGGCTACAATGTCAGTCAAACCGGAACACAACTGTGACTACATACTGCTGCTTGGCGGCCGATATAGACAATGCTGTGGTACCTATCCAGTCGGACTTTTAAATATGAGTGACCTACCAACAGTACTTCCAACTAGGCTATCGTTGCTTGCAGCATTGATACAAAGTCTATAAATGTACTTCTATATTTTTGAAGACCGGATGAATTACCTAACTAAATATCTAACATCCAAACAAGTTCCCAGTTCCCAGAGCGTCCCCTTAAAGCCAGCAGGAAATCTCATTTGCTTATTTTAACGTGAAAATAAAACTGTTCCATTATTCGCTTATTTCCCCCTGAAGGAGATAGTGTTTTTAATTATCCCTGTTTACTGCAACGCATTTATAAATAATGTCTAATTGTATCTCCGGCACTCGACGTTATACTTACTGTTTATAATAAACTCTATTTATACGGCTTATTAATTGTAACATGTTAATTACTTCTAAAGAAGTGCAGAGGCTGTTTTTAAGTAATAAGGCGAAATAATCAGGAATGGATATGCTCTTGAATTGTATTGAAAATCCCGTGCATGCACACACTTACGAGTACATTATATAGAGGTCGCAATTTCGCTATTGGCTAGTTTGCCGCCCATGCGCGCTTAGCCTTTAATATATTTTTAGTCTGTTCCTTTTTCAAACTCGAAGACCGAGTAAAAATATATCCAATTTACGCAATTTAAAACTTTTTCTTGATTCAATAAATATTTAAATTTAATTTGTAAACTCTTCAAACCCTTTGTGGCTCCGAGGTGCGGAACTCCGTCAAATGTTTAAACGCAAAAGTTGTATGATTGGGTTCAAGTTCTGACACGAGATTGACTTCTTGTCTTAATGTATCCATTAACCCATTTAATAGAAAAATGCATTAAATTAGATTCGTTTATGTGAAACGTTTATGTTCTACATTTGAATGTTTCGTAATTTTGCGTTACCTTAAAAATTATTTTAGTGCTGTGATAATTACGTGTGAATTTATCGATAATTTTTTATGATTTTATTGATCGTAATTGTTATTGCCGGCCTTTCAAATTGAAATACTTGGAGGGTTTACAGTGCCGCTGTAGGCTCCTGTAACGGGATTGTATATGGCATCCATTAAAATGTGAATATAATATAATAAATAATATCAGCTCTGTATTATATACTATCCCACTGCTGGGCACGGGCCTCCTGTACTCCTGAAAGGGATCAGGCCTTAGTCCACCACGCTGGCCTAGTGAGTAGTTGGTAGACTTCACATAACTTCGAAATTATTATGGAAAACTCAGGTATGCAGATTTCCTCACGATGTTTTCCTTCACCGTTAAAGCAACCGATAATTCACAAAGAATTACAGTCCTAACTAGGTTATCGCCGCTTTTAATTAAAATGTGAACATACTTTTGAAATAGCTCAACACTGCTTATTATGATTTCAATCATTTGGATGGTTGCGTTCCCTCGGGGTTGCGCCCCTGTTTTCAGACCCTAGCTATGGCCCTGTGCATATGTAGGTACATACATTTATTTATTTTCACAACTCTGATAAACCTGCCATATAATATGTATAACCAAGTATTTAAACATGACTAAGCTAAGCTGACATAAATTCTTGTTAAATATTTTGAGATTTTACACCCTCTTCAATGTTTTGCTTGTATAAATATTGTAAAGTAATAGACTACGATCTCAAAGCGATACGTATTGCCTTTCGACTTTTAGCTGAGTTTAGTACACAAATAATATGTACCATTCTATCCATAACTACTTAAAAAACCTTTTTTCCTTCAAATAACGATAAAATAATTAACGATAATTCATTGGGGTTCGGTGAGAAAAGTACTTGTTGCAACATGCATGTTACCTGAACCATGTTTCATGTTTTTCAGTCTATACTATTATATAAAGCTGAAGAGTTTAACGAACGCGTTAATCTCAGAAATTGGTTTGAATTGAAATAATCTTTTACTGTTGGATAGCCCATTTATAGGAAAGCTATAGGCTATATAACATCACGCTATGACTAATAGGAGCGGAGCATCAATTAGAAATGTTGCAAAAAAGAGGAAAAATTCGTTTTGAGAGCTTCTGCTGCCTGCGCTACGTAATCTACCTATACATATTATAGAACAAAGTCCCCTTTTCTGTATGTCTGTATATTATCGATTTTCTCAAAATCTACTGAATGGATTTTTATGAAATTTGGTATAGAGAAAATTTAAGACACTCGAAAGGCTATAGGCTACTTTCTTTTCTCCCGAAAACTCTTTCACGCGGGCGACGCCGCAAGTAAAAGCTAGGTACACATAAAACAAATTTTGCTTGAACAATTTTACCGTTACTTTACCCAGAATCAATTTGGCGCTGTTTATATTTTCTTCTGAACATTTACATCTGCCGTGATACGCTGTTTGTGTGAAACAATGATCAAACATACCTTTGTATGTGATCAAACAATAACATGTCATAAATGGCGGAAGGGCGTTAAATAAATGGTTATTAATAGGTTTTTTTTTCGCTATTTTACACAAAATCACGCGTATCGTGTTGGTGGTGGGATATTTGAGTCCAGAGGGATTGCGAACATTGTACGCGTATATAAAACACCATAGTGGCTTACGTAAGAGTGTTGTTCAGGGATCGGAATGTGTTATACGGTTTCAAAGAGACCAGCATATTTGTATTCCTTTTTTGCATTTTATATACAAATGTGGATGTATATGATGCGGCGATAGCTCAGTTGGTTGTGGAACGGATTGCTGAGACAAATGGACGCAGGTTCAAATCCCAAGGGCACACAACTAATTTATAAAATGATGTGTGTATGCTTTGTGAATTATTGATTGCTTTAACGTTGAAGGAAAATATCGTGAGGAAACTTGTATACCTGAGAAGTTCTTTATAGGAATTTTGAGGGTGTGTGAAGTCTACCAATCTGCACTAGGCCAGCGTGGTGGACTAAGACCTAATCCCTCTCAGTAGTACAAGAGGCCTGTGCCCATCAGTGGGACAGTATATAATATAGAGCTGATATTATTATGTACAAGTGTATATAGGCGGACTTAATGCTAAAAGCATTCTCTCCCAGTTAAGTTTGGGTGGTACAGGATTAATAAGGTGGAAAGGTGCATCAAGGTAACTTGATATTTAACGATACGAATAAACATACATAAAGATAAATAAGACGATTAACAATACCATATTTAATCGAATATAAAATAGCTAATATTATAAATGTACAAATACATAAAATACAAATTATTATTAATTTTTTTTTATTAATTTGTTCATAGATACATCAACATACAACATACTGCCAATATTATGTATATAATCAATGAATGTCCAGACATTCAATTAAGAGTCTGGACTCTTCTGCTTCGTTGAACTTAATTGAATCGATACCTTATTTCACCATTACTGGACTTACCATTGGTTGCAGGCAGTTTGCCGTGAGGCTGGCGTGCTGTATTACATGTACGCGTATGATTTTACCAAGATCTCATTCCTTCGATGGTGAGAGGCTCTGTCGAAGAACCGACTCCTGCGAGGGTTGCGGTTGCATGCACATACGCATTCTTCGATCTTCGATATTAGAGACACAGTTGAATGGCGGGTCTTAGTCGGTAGAACGGTTTATACTAGCGAGTCCGACAGAAATCGGTAAACGCATTCCCCGTATTAAAAAAGGGGAGTTCCCGTGCCCATATATAAAATAAACGCAGTCTCCTTTTTCCAGAGTATATACGTGTGTTATAAAATCCATTCGCCAGCTATCTATATATATAAAAATGAATCCCTATTTCTCTTGGTCACGCCGTCACACGTGAACGGCTGGACCGATTTTACTATTTTTTTTTTGTTTTATTTGTTATTGTCAGGAGAAGGTTCTTATGAAAGAAAAAAATTAAACAATGCGCGGAAACTTAGAAAATTTAAGAAAACTTAAAGAAAATAATCATTTTATATAACTGTCAATTGTTTGAAATAACTGTCAGCGATGGACAGAATGCGCGCGTGCATACATAGTTAAGACAGGACAACGACTGTCGGGTCAA
Organism: Manduca sexta; assembly: GCF_014839805.1. Taxonomy (NCBI): domain Eukaryota; kingdom Metazoa; phylum Arthropoda; class Insecta; order Lepidoptera; family Sphingidae; genus Manduca; species Manduca sexta. Next base: position 3,437,039 of record NC_051139.1, read on the forward strand.
CTAGTTTTAAATATAATAAAGGGTGAACCTATAGCTATTTAGTACGGCACAATTCCAGATTCTGAGACGAAAACTTTTACCACATTACCCAACTGGATCTGAGGTAATCTCACAGAAGTCGTGCTGGAATACAACGAACAACAGATTAACAGTACCGCGTTTCCAAAATTCCGTGTGGAATCTAAACCATAGGGAATACATTCGGGTAACGTGTTAAAGTTAGCATTGCTCCCGGCCTCGCCTGTAATTACGGTGTATCGGCATGTTTGTCGAGCAGCCATGCGTAGCGCTTGTAATGAGTGGGTAATTGACTTCCAAACAACTGCTTTGCTGTGAGGTCAAAGACTTTAAACAGTGTAGTTAGTTATAGACTGGACATCAGAGTCGAATTTGTGCTCTAAAAGTTAGAGAGAGATGCTCGTATTTGAAATACCCGTGTGACAAGATGTTTGTGTTCTTAGATATAAAAAAAAAATAACATATTTATAGAAAATATGGAGCAGACGAGTCCTAGAGTGGAGACCGCGTCTCGGTAAGCGTAGCGTAGGACGACCTCCGACCTGCTGGTCCGACGATATTCGTAGGATCGCTGGTGGACGCTGGATGAGGAGAGCGGAGGACTGAACAGCATGGCGCGCTTTAGGGGAGGCCTATGTTCAGCTGTGGACAGCTGTAGGCTCATGATGATGATAGAAAATATTATAATTTGTCCATTGAAAAGCTGCAAAATACGACATGGAATATTTTTGCTATTTCACAGCAGATTGAGTAACTCGCATGAGCGCAATATTTTTGTATGACAATCTTTACAATGTCCGCTCTATATAACTTTAGAACTCTTTGTGTTGTGTAAACATGTTATTTGTTATTGACTATTGATGGACAACAGACATGGCTGTTTGTTGGAACTTGATTATTTAGGTTTTGTTACGAGTCTTATATTACAGCTAAGCTTACGCTTCTATCCCTAGAGGTAGTCAGGCGTATAGGCAGAGGTATAAGGGCACTTTGTTTCACCGATAATATATATTCTAATTGTTCAATGAAGAGATACTGGGCGAGCCTATCGCCATATTCTATAAATTCCTATCCCGTGCCAACTCAGGCGTGTTTTTAGGAAACAGAAAACACAAAAACAGATTATAGAAGGTGAATTTAATAACATCTATACATATTATAAAACAAGGTTCCCTTTTCTGTCTGTATGTTATCGATTATCCCAAAATCTACTGAACGGAGATTTATGAAATTTGGTGTGAAAATAGTTTAAGACCCTGGGAAGGTTATAGGCTACTTTTTATCCCGGGAAAATATATAGCGGGACTTTTATCCCGGAAAACTCCTTCACGTGGTCGAAGCTGCGAGAAAAAGCTGATTAAATTATAAGTCATATTGTATAGAGTAACAGAAAAAATATCCTAGAAGATCGAACCGGCGATCTCCTGTTCCACAAAACACTGGTCACCCTACGCGCCATGATGGCCGAATGTAATAATGCTGACGTGCAAGCGACAAGGACAGCAAAGCAGATTTCGTAATGGATGACTATACGACTTGACGAAATGCAACATAGGCGCATATAACAAACTAGGTGATGCACGTGGCTTCACCTGCTGATCACCCTTTGAGTACAAAAAGTCGCCTGTGTTAATTTAGTTCTGATCTATCTGTGTTCCAGTGGTGAAATGTGTGTCATGTATCCTTCTTTGGTGGTCTTTAAATAAATAAACAAATTAAAAAAAGGGAGAAATTTTCCGTAAGGGAATCTGACACAAATAAATGCGGTTTGCAAATCATTTTAATGATAATTAGATTTTACATGAATTGCAAAAGGGTAGCCAGCAGGAATCGGGTTATTTGGTCCTTTCGTCACTGCTGTGTTCCTTATTTCTTTCAAACCAATTATTTAGTATTTTTCGCGTGATTGGCTAACAAACAACAGTTCACAAACTTTAAAGATTAAGGATTAATTACGACCAATCCCGTGACTTCAACCAATTTAACCTATCAACCAATCTAAAATTAAAAGAAATTGCACCGTAAAATATTTTCACGAGCGCGATATCTAATTCGCATTAATTCGTTTCGCAGGTGAAGTATAGGGTTTGTTTATGCGAGTGGTGACTCGTAAACTGTTGCCAATAAAGCTCAAGTTATCAGTGCATCGCGGAGGGCGTGCTCTCGCGTTTATCATCCAGACAATGATCCCACAAGCTTGAAGGAGTACGGAAGGATCACTGCTGTCCTGTTTTTGCTTGCGTTATGTCATAAACGAATGTTTAAAAAAAATGCGTCATGCTAGTAGATACTAAAGCATAATCACTTTATATTTATTGTGTTATGTTCTTTGTGGTGATTACAAGCATTATAAGTCGCAAACAAGCGGATAGATCTATTGGTATTAAGTTATAAATACAAACATAAAGCCGAGTTTATCAAAAATCCACGAATACGTCTTAAGATAAAGTGTTAAATTAATACCTTTCAAAGGAAATTGAACCTTCGTAAGTTCTTTGTTGCCAGGCTCGAAGCTTTGATCTCCTGGCAGATAGGCGCGCGTTGATCGCGGCGGAAGTGGGCGGCGCGGGCGGGGCGGTCAGTGCGCGCCCTCTGCGATAACACTCCTCGCAGCCTTTCCACACTCTTGATCTATGAGCCCATTCTTAATTCCCAACCATTTTTAAAAACTTTTAACGTTGTTTTGATAGCGGAGAATTTTGTTGGAAATTTAATTTTTATTTTGAGGTACTTTTTAGAGGTTATGACTTCGAAGTTTTGTGAAAACGTAGCGGATGAACAGCTGGACAGATATGGCTTTTTGCTAATGTTTAACGTAAAAATTCTTTATTAACATGCAATATTGATAACACAAAACAACATATCAAGAACGTATTAAATTCGTCACGGAACCCCAACCATCGCCATTCCAATACGTAACTAAATCCAAAACTCACAAACAAACCGACAAAGTTTACATAAAAAAGTTTGAATTAAATGAACCAAATGTCTGTATGTTTAAAAGTCCGGCGAAGAAAGGGGGGAGGAAGCAAGGGAGAGGGGGGGTGTTAGGCGCTCGAGACCGGCCATTCCAATTTAACTTTGCTGGAAGAGCCCTTCCAGATGCCTCTGATTGTCGCCGGCTACTTTGTTACTACAGATACTTACCAAACACTGTTACTTTACCCTTTTGAATGCAGGTGAGTGCACGATGTGTTGAGAAATTGTATTGGTTTGTTTAATACGTAGTTAGTTTGTGTTAACGCGTGCGAGTCGAGAACCGACGTTTATGGATTTAGTATCTTAAGTGAAGATATTGGAGGTTGCAGATGTTTTGATTTTTTATACGTGCACAGCAAAGTGACCCCACTGCACCTGATGGTAAGTGGAGTGGGGTCCAATAGAATCGACTGACGAGAGTTGATTACCCCTTGACAGTCGACACAATTGTGCCGGCCTGTTGGAACCGGATTTACACATGCTAATCCCGGAACCCGACATACTTACGTTGGCTACTATGTGGAGTTTTAGCACCTTGTGTACAGAGATTTATTGTTGATTGCATGATGAAACGCGAGCCGGCGACTCCTCTTAAGACATAAATAGTAGTTGATTTTTTTATTACTATCAGTTTTATTGGTTTTATGGCATTGTGTATAGAATTATTATATTTTTCTCACATATATTCACGCCTTACATTCTCGAAGGGATAGGCAGAAGCGCGACAGGTGAACTCACATTCCGCCATCGAATACAAGTATTCTGTCTCATGATGTGATACGGAACGAACCTATCGCCATATCGAGCACAAAATCATTATATTTCAAGTGAAATTTTCGGTATTATTTATGTCTTCATACTTGTAATTAAAAATTGTTATGCATTTTGTTTCTCGGAAACAGCTATTCAGGTTTATATCAAATGTTGTATTTTGGATAAATTAAAAAGCGGCGATAGCCTAGTTGGTTGTGGAACGGTCTGCGGAGATGAATGTCCGCAGGTTCAAATCCCAAGGGCACATACCTCTGATTTTTCTAAAAAAAAATTATGTTTGTATTCTTGCATGAATTATTGCTTGTTTTAACGGTGAAGGAAAACATCGTGAGGAAACCTGCATACCTGAGAAGTTCTTTATAGGAATTTCGAGGGTGTGTGAAATCTACCAATCCGCACTAGGCCAGCGTGGTGGACTAAGGCCTAATCCCTCTCAGTAGTAGAGGAGGCCCGTGCTCAGCAGTGGGCAAGTATATAATACAGGGCTGATATTATTATTATAATAAGATAATAGTGAAAATGAATACTAAAACAGACTTAACTGAAAAATCAAGTGTGATGTGTCAAAGTTTTGAAGGGCAGCTTCGAATGCCGTGTAGGTAAGAGAGTCAAAAACTCCCTTATTAACTTATACGGCTGCCAAAATTGTCCTACGATTAGAACGTCCATAATTGTAAAAAGACGGATATGCCCTCGGAGACGGAATAGAGCCCTTTACATAACATCACGCATTTTATCCCCGAAGGGGTATGCAGAGGCGCAACTAGGGCACCCACTTTTCGCCAAGTATGTTCCGTCCCATGATGTGATAGGGGGCGAGCCTATCGCCATATCGGGCACAAATTCCAGACTCCGGGCTGATACTGAGCAGAAAGACCCAAATATCACTTTGCCCGACCCGGGATTCGAACCCAGGACCTCAGAGCGTTAGTGAACCGGACATGCAATACAACTACGCCACCGAGGCAGTCCCGGTAGAGCCCTTTAACCTTATTAAAATAATTTAACACCGATATTACTAAAATAATACTAATATACCATACTCCACAGTTTTAGAATAAACTTAATGGGTATTACGTTTTCTTGGTATAAGAAATATTCATTAGTTTCTTAGAATTCTTGAGCATTTTCCAATATGATTCAACTAAATAATTAAAAGCTTTCATTATCTTTGATATAGGTACAAAGGCGGTTTCTGCCGTCGATTTTGTGTGAAATGTTAGCCTTGAACACGTATACTGGAATAAGCTCTTTGTACAGTTAAAGTTAAAAATCTAAGTACAAGGCTATAATCTATAACGCTAAGTATTGCACGTTTGCCTGCGTGAAATTCCTTTCCTGCTATAAAAGTTCCGAAAACAGCGAAAGATGCTAGCGCCATCTATTTAGAAAACTGGACAAGTGCGAGTGTCCATTAATATGAACTTTGAAATTTAATTACTCACGTTTATTTATCCATTCACTTATTCTTTCATGTGAGATACTAAAGAAATACAAAAATAATGGAAAATATGTTGAATATCGTAAGTATGTCACTTTATCCTATTAGCAATGTCCTATACAAGGTTAGAAGTATACCACTTTTAATAGTGAAATTTATAAAAATCGTCACCTAATATTTATGTTATATACAATGTATAATGCAATCTCTTAGTACTCTCTTGTCCGCACTAACAAGCTCTTCAAACCGACCGAAAACTATTGCCATACTTACTTTACTTGGTTAGGAAGTTAATTATTAAACATAATGGGATATTTATAGTAAATTCCCATAATGGTCGCCGCTTATATTATAGGTAAATTTAGTTTAAAATATGGAGTCCTGCGAGGGCCAAAGATAAACACACTAAACCCTCCCAAAATTCATTTAAAATAATATTTTTGATGAAACATAAACATGTAAGATCAACATGATATTAATTAAACGTGTCCAGAGAATAAACGCTATCTTTAAGATGAACGCAGATAACCGATTGTCGGACGACAAATATCGGTGTACGATTTTAGACGTTATTAACAAATAACATGACAAGATTTGTACCAAATTTGTCACAAAAAAAAAGAAAACATTGTGTATTATTTTTATTTATAAATTACTCATTTAATAAATGTACTGTGCTGTTTATATATAGTACGTACTAGATTTTGCTCGCGGCTTTGCCCGCGTGAAGGACCCAATTTCATAAAAAATCGTTCAGCAAATTTTGAGAAAATCGATCACATACGGACAGGCAGAAAAGGGGAGTTTGTTTTATTATTCATATGCCTATAGATTTTGATCAAAATAAAAAGAACTATCACTGACTACTGAAATACTTTCGCTAATATTTCACGAGTCAACAGACTTTTACGACTTGTCAATGACCAACTGCCTCGATATATCCAACGCTCAGTGTTTTTATAACAAAAGATGTCACAAATACCCTCACAAGAATATTTTTATCCTAATAGTATTGTAATTGGCGATAGCCTAGTTGGTTGTGGAACGGATTGCCAAGACGAATGTCTGCAGGTTCGTATCCCAAAAGCACATCTCTGAATTTTCTAAAATTATGTGTGTATTTTTTGTGAATTATCGCTTGCTTTAACGGCGAAGGAAAACATCGTGAGGAAACCTGCATACTTGAGAAGTTCTCTACAGGATTTTTAGGGTGTGTAAAGACTACCAATCCGCACTAGGCCAGCGTGGTGGACTAAGGCCTAATCCCTCTCTGTAGTAGAGGAGGTCCGTGCCCAGCAGTACAACAGTATACAATACAGGGCTGATATTATTTATTATTAACAGTATTGTATTTTAATGCAGTTTGTAGGACCGTGTATTAACGGTCGTCTGCGCCCGACGTTAATTGTTTGCTGCAGACAAGTAAATAAGCAAGCGCAATTGTACTTTCAACTTGTGATTTTTAACTCGCCAAATAAATACAACTAAGAAAACATTCGTATTAATTTCGCACTACTTTGTTTGACAAATAGAATTATTTATTTATTTAAAGTCGAATATAAGCTTACAGTGAAGGTATATTAAAAAGGTTTTTAAGTACACGGCAAAGTGACCCCACTGCATCTGATAGTAAGTACCTATAGTAGGGTCCAATAGAATTATCAATGTATAATAGACGACCGACCTATCATTTTGTTGCACCAGCCTTAAAATTTATAATCTTAATTATATTGACCAAGATCTGCGACAAAATATGAAATGAAAATATTACGTTTGTAAATGTAGGCGTATGCACGCTGTACACTGACTGTTTCATAGTCTTTATAATTCTTTTAGTATTATTGTTTTTTTTTTCGTTAGTTTTTAGTTATTGCTAAATACTCTTATGTGGATTTTCTCCGCAATTTTACGGTGATGTGCGTGTATTAGCTTATATAATTAATCAGACTTTGTATAGAAAAGACTTATTAAAAATATATATATATATATATTTAATAACAATATTATAAAAGAATGGACAATTGATGACAAAAAATAAAGCCCGGAGTTTCTTTCTGCCTTTTTTCTTCGGGTAGTCATCGCTTAGGTAGTTAGTGAAAGGCTGGTAGGTTAGCTAGGTTAGGGCTTTTATTGTCCTCACCGGTGAGGATCGCGACGCGTTTCTCCCTTATTGCTTATTTAAAAATACATACATACATAATTTTATTTCTTCTTCCCTGCCAGCCCGAGCTGGCTTCTTTGTTTACTAAGTATATTTTTCATTTATTTTATTGTCTTTGTTTATATAAGCTAATCTAATTAAGTAATAATTGAATATTCTCATGTACCTTGACTTATCATAAGTGCAACTATGTTCGCCTACGTGATGAATAAAGCATTTTTATTTTATTTTATTTATTTATAGAATGTAGACTGACGAGAGTTGATCGCCCCTTGACAGTCGATACAAATATGCCGGCCTGTTGGAACCCGATATGTATAGGCTGATCCCGGAACGCGACATACTTACGTGGGCTACGGTGGTCATATCGTCCGTATCGTGTGTACCTTGTCCTCGCTATCCGTGCGGATATAAAATATATTCTACCACAAGCATATATGATAATATGCTAACTAATATTGTAACAAAAGCAGCGTAATGGTAATAGTAATTAAATAGAAAGATATATAATTATAAATTAGCGTATGCTCGTGGCTTCACCTACATAAAAGTTAAGAAGTAGTTTATACGCTATATATCTCAGATATCATGTAGTTCCGTGTTCACGGCTTTTAAAGATGGAATATTGCTTCCATGGAACTATTGAGCTTCAGCTATAGCCACGTGCATCAGCCAAACAAAAACTAACTTTAACTTCTAAAATAAACAACTTGGGTGTAATTTTCAAAGCTTGATTAACATTGTACGAGCACTAAGGTTGACCTATACATATTATAATCTAACAGAACGTGCTACGGTTATATTTTAAATGACAATAATATACTCACTGCGACTGCGTCGGTGGCGTAGTTGTACTGCATACGCGGTACGGCAGTGCTCTGAGGGCTTGGGTTCGAATCCCGGTTCAGGTAAAGTGATACTTGGGCTTTTTCTGCTTTGTATCAGACCGGAGTCAGGAATTTGTGCCCGATATGGCGATAAACCCGCCCCCTATCACACCATGGGACGGAACACATTTAGCGAAAAGTGGGTGTCCTGGTTACGCCTACCCCCTCGGGGATAAATGCGTGATGTTGTGTGAGTATGTACAAGAAACAGAAAACTAATAAACATGATCATTCATATACAAAAACCACTCAACCATACCCATACACACTGATTCACAAGCAATCAACCAAACATTATGAACCTAATAGCATTTTACAACATGAAAACTCCATTCGAAAAGAGATTAAAGCAAATCTCTAATCTTATCAGTGGAGCTTTGTTTTACAGCGAAAAATTAATGTCGCAATTTACGAGGTAACTTCTAACTCCCGAACAACTAAAACTAATAAAGGAAACCGCGATAATAACAGGCCGGTCGCACCAACTTTAACTAAACTTGCTTGGTTATCTACGGATATCAGACGTGTTTTCCTTTATTTATGTGTGTTTTGGCATGTGAATGTATATATAATATCAGTCCTGTATTATATACTTGCCCACTGCTGAGCACGGGCCTCCTCTATTACTGAGAGGGATTAGGCCTTAGTCCACCACGCTGGCCTAGTGCGGATTGGTAGACTTCACACACCCTCAAAATTTCTATAGAGATCTTCTCAGATGTGCAGGTTTTGCTCACGATGTTTTCCTTCACCGTTAAAGCGAACGATAAATTCACAAAGAATACACACATGATTTTAGAAAAGTCAGGGGTGTGTGCCCTTGGTATTTGAACCTGCGGACATTCGTCTTGGTAGTCCGTTCCACACCCAACTATGCTATCGCCGCTATTTATGTGAACGTATGGTTCATTTAAATAGTATATCAGTAGCAGAGGGTCCATATAACCCGATTCCTGTCAGCTTCCCTTAATGTAGAATTTATGTAGAATCTAATTATCATTAGAACGATTTGCAGACCGCATTTATATATATTAGTACTTATATGTTGTGTCGGGTTCCCTTTTCGAAAATATTACCTTTCGTCACTGTAGTATATAAATTTAATATTAATCAGTTCCCTTAGAATGCGGAAAAAATGGACACGTGAGTACGTGTCGTTTTATTGTGATCAGTCTCGAGACAAACGTGTGATACACGCGTTGGCTTCTCGACCAATCACGAACGTCATAATCAAACGGCACGCACCTTCGTGTCGTGTTTGTTATGCCTCATTCTAAGAAGGCTGGTGATGGTGTATGTGGGCTATGAACCGTCAGGTTTTGGCACTATTTACATATATTATCAAGTTTTGAAACAAAGTTTTATTTTGGGTGAAAACAAAGTTTTATTTTGGGTGAAAAAAAAGACTGAATGTAGTTATTATAAATGATAATATAGTTTCGGAGGCGATAATTATTTTTACATATATTTACAGACTATTTAATTGCATTTATCGTAGAATATTGGGTGTAAACTACAGATATAATAATTAATCATTATTTCATATTAAAGTACTATCCTAAAAATTCTACGTAGGAATTTCGAAGGTTAGTAAAGAGCCAATCTGCATTAGGTTAGCGTGGTATACTAACATTAAACCCTTCCAGTCCTCCTAGTTAAGAACTGTCCTGGCTACATATTAGTTCCATATACACTGATATACTTAATATTGGAATATTATTATTTAACGTGTTATGTATTTGTTAATAATTAATTTTTGCCCTTTTCTGTACACGGCATACTACCTGGTTATTAAATTTTGCAAACGTTATAAAACAGTAAAGTAAAGTCTAAACTGATTAATGGCTAAGTGCATCGATTTTTAAACCTGTGCTCTTGATAAATGGCAAGTCAGCTCGTTTGAATACAAAATAGGTTCACAATAAGAATTGTTATTGCAATCTTACGTGCGCTCATTCAAGCCACTTTTCTTAGTCACAAAACTTGATCGATAGTGCACTAGTTTTTGCATTCGGCGTCTATAGCAGACATTAATTACAAATTTAAAAGAATCAATCACAGTCACGGCCTTTGTTTTGTTAGAAAATGATTATAAATAAACTCTTTTAAATCTTAAAATAAACAAATATCAACTTTTAGCATTTGAATTGTACAGAAATATTTTCCCTTTAACGGGCGTGCCTTTATAATGAATTTGAACAAGTAACTCGAGCCTTTGTATATTTTTCAATTAATTTAAAATATCGACTGTACTGACTTTATATTTTTTATACAATGAATGTCTGGAAGAAATCGCTTCTATTTATAATACCATCCGATGTAATAATATGCGCACACATCACACTTTTATGCTCGAAGGGGTAGGCAGAGGTGCAACCAGGGCCCCTACTTTTCGCCATATACGTTCCGTCCCATGCGATAGGTGGCGAGCCTTTAGCATTACAAGTAATATTAATGAAATAAATGATTCTTAATCATTATCTTAGAAACTCTTCGAGGTTTACCGTTTGGTAAAGGCGTGCCACTGCCGATCCTAGCTAACAAGAGTGAAGTTGCGACAATCTCTAAAATTATATGATTGATTAATTGAAATTAATTTACTAGTAATATTTTTGTATGTCAACAATAAATTTTGGATTTAACGAAGGTTTAATCTGAAGCGGTACGGCCGGTCGCGAGGCGCGGCACACAGCAGAAGGCCCATTCGTCCCGCGTCAAACATCATAATTTGTTAATGAACGACTTCACAGAACACCCTGTCTCCAACTAGTTTGCTATTCATGGGGTGCATGATTATACCAGGAACTTCCCTCGCTCTGCATTTGACGTTTGGAACGGGGGTTAAATTTTTGAATGTATTTTGAGTAGGCGAAATATTGTATCCATTTGAACATTTTAACCTATAGTCAAAATATTATTACGTAATAAGTTGAAGCTACCTGTTGACTTAATTTTAACTTCATAATTAATTTTACGAATAAAATTTTATTTAATAGGAAATTTCTCTTTCTCCAAGTATTCGGTTATTTTAAAATAAGTAATTAATTAATTGTTATAAAAAATAATTTTCAAATAAAAACTTATACTTTTTATTCAATGTTGATATAATATTCTAACCTGCTTGCGACTTTACATTTCTCAAAAACGTTTAACCGCAGCCCTCACATTAAAAAATAAAATTCAAATATTCAAAAATAGAATTTAGAATATCGTTACGAACTGATGACGCGCAACAAACCCGCGCCCGTTGAGAAGGGTAACGTGATTTACACAATATTAGGTTAGGCGCAATTACTTTATTACCACAGATATTTTGCTCTAGTAACCGCTCCTCGGGGAGCTGACTTATCGATTATAAGGGTTTTACCTTCCTAGAAGCCCTATAAAAGTCCCCGATAACCTCCGGGTTATTAGTGGGCCGTTTTTAATTGCTTACATTTAGTTTAATGAATTAACGTTTATTATTCTCGTCTTACATTTGCACTTTTACGCTACGTAGTTTAGCGGTCCTTTATTTTAATCTGACGTGGTTTCGATGTACACACTTTTATACGCATATTGCATAATATTTTGGCTTAGTTTTTTTGATTGACCGCCTGCCCATTTTTAAAAAAGGAATCAATCCCGTAAAACCTAATAAAAATGTGTTCGAAAAACCCACTTCAAGTGTTCGACCAGGGAATGGAACTGATAAGCGTATATACGCTGCCATTACAAGAATTTATTTATATATAAATTATAATAACTGACTCAAACAATAACACGATGTTTATAATTAATTCATTACCAGTCTTTAAGATTTCATAATCCCTTATATTATGTAGAACAATCACTTTAGTTTTGAACAATGTGCTGATTTTATCTCCCCACACCACACGATAACTTCCTAAACTAATAACTCGGGGCCTATCTTAACGATCTATAATAATATTGTAATAGTTGGTCAGTTTGTTTATCTTTTACAATTTTCATGTTGCTAAAATCACAGTGGACCTTCGGTTCTACTGAAGTACTAGTGTGTTCGTCATGCTAGGTTAGTGCGGGCAGAATTTACATCTTAATATCGTTATGGAGAATACTCTGATATTTTCTTACCATGTGTTTCTTTATTGTTAATGCGCGTTGACTAACTTGGCAATCCCACACATCCTCTTCATTAACCACCATGTCTTGGATTAACATAAAGTCTACTTTTTATCCCCGTACTTTCCTTCCATGAGAATTAATAGAATTTATGATCTGATTTCTTAAATAGAGGGCGCTAGCGTCGTCGGATTACACGCGCAGCCGCGAGTAACACCTAGTACGTCATGTAGCCACTCCAATAACAATATGAAACTATCCTTATACCCGCCACTGCAAATCCTGAAAACCAGGATAGACAGCATGCATTTATGACACTGAGCAGTGAAGCTAGGCAAGTCTAGAAGCACTAATCTTCAACGCGCTATGAATCAGAAAGAAAGAGAAAGAGGAGAAAGATAGAGACTTGAAAATATAAATTTTCCACTTCCAATAGCACGAAAAGTCGTAGAGCAGAATTAGTGTCGCTATGAAGCAGTTGTAACCGCAAACTAATAGAAACAAGGAACTGTGGCATGTGTTACGGCGCTGCCTACATTTACCATTCACAAAGGCCCAAAGTTCCCAATGGGGACGCGAAATAGTTCGCTTCGCAATGTTTTATTAGATAACTCCTAAACAATTATAGTTAAATTGTGATGTAGATTCTGTTCTAAGATTTTATGGCGAGATATTATTATTATTTTATATCGGATTTGCCGGTTATCGTTGCCATAGAAAAACATGACATACTAATATTTTAAAGAGGAAAAGTTTGTTTGTAGCTTTATGGCGGCATCTTCGGCACTTTTAAACCGATTTTGAAAATTCTTTCACTAGTAGGAAGCTACATTACACGGAGTGCTATGCGTTTATACCGAGAAAATAAAAAGCGGGATATTTATCCCAATACAACCTTTTTATAGGAATTTTGAGGATGTGTAAAGTCATCATATAAGTAGTCACATAATAATATCGTATGTGTACATAACTTTGAAGAAACAATTAATTATATATTGCAATGTAACGAAAACTATAAATTTATATATTTTATTAATCTAGTGAATCATTGTTTTTAAAATTTCTCACTATGACACGGTCATTCATTCAGTCTACCAATCCGCACTAGGCCAGTGTGGTGGAGGCGGAGCGGCGGGCAAAAAGAATCATTAATATATCAGTCCTGTAGACTTTATCGGTTTAAAAAATGGTAAATATATTATTTCAGGTAATGGTCGAAGAATCTAAAATACGATAATATCACGTCTGATAGGGTGTTTATATTCACCTGTATAGCCACTGTATACAAGGTGTAAAGCCAGTCATAGTGGCCTACATAAGTGTAACAGATCAGCCTGTGTATATCCGCTTTCTAGGCCGGCATAAATGTATAAACTGGCGAGGGGTAATCATCTCTCGTCAGTCGCCACTATTTAGATCCTATTCTACTTACCATCAGGTGCAGAAGGTTCATTTTGGCGTGGCCTTATAAATAAATACTACCTTGCCCGTATACAAAAAATGAAATACAGTGAATACATAATGATTTGAAGATATATCCAATAACTTAACCACAATTTTCAGTTAAACAAACTTTTATATAATTTTACTTTTCTATGATGTTTTATCTGGCCAAGTTTTCGAATTTATCTTTAATTACGTTTATATTGCCTTTAGTCGGAGTTTGGTTTCTTCGAGTTTTGACCTCTTTAAGTTTAGGAATTGCCCGAAGACATTGGAACTTGTTGTATTTAAATGACTTATCTGTCAGTTGTTGTCTATATATCAATATATTACTTGATAATAAATGTATGTATGTTTCCTATGGACTCCAAAACGGATGGAGCGTTATTAAGGTTTTTAGGTAATTTTTCGATTGGCTTAGCGAATGATCTTGTGAAGTTTGTTATTTATCGGAGTATAAGAAGTCATCTGGCTTGATAATTTGTGCTGCTCGTGCAAAGTCGGAGCGGGTCGTTGTTCTTCATAGTATATGATATAATAAAGAAAACGCCTGAGACTATTTCTTTGTGTTTGGTATAATTATTTCTTATGTTTATGCGAATATTAGGCATTAAAATAAAACTTGTTTTAGACGTTTATCGCGGACGCCTAGTTTTATTTCGATGTGTTTAGTGAAGCTGTTTTTTCCCGTAGCACTACATTACCGCCATCTTGCAAAGAACGATGCTAATTAGAAACTTACTGTCTTGTCCTGGTTTAATGCATCTACTAATATTGTCGGAGAACCAATAATCCTGTTTATTTGAAAGCACAACCTAGCAATTCTCAAGTTTAACCTTTTATTATTTTTGTATAGGTTTATATGGCTTACCTACAAGATGTTATAATTATTTTAGCAAACATCACCAAACGTATTATGTACCAACTTACCTGAAACAAAAGAAACGTGTATTCTAACATAAGTGTGTTCGCATTAGACACTTATTAGCGAATATTTACCAGCGCCAGAGGCAGCGTAAGGCGTGGGCGACAGAGGTTATAGCCCACAGATTCGGTTCCGGACCTCGGGGGGCCTCCCACCTTATAAGTTTCTAAGATCTAATGTATGTACTATCAAGACACTGTGAGCTCAGTCTACGTAGATTGGACCACCAACAGCTAAAATTTAAAAAGTTGTATAATTATAAAATGTAGGCAGATATTGTAACTATGACTTTACGGATGAACAACACCTCAGTCCCCCCCGTGACCATGAAGGCTGCTTCGAAACGTCGGAAGAAAACTAAAATATAAAAAACCGCTTTAAAATCCGAAAAGTAGTTTAATTTTAATATGTAGTATGTAAATAGCATCACGCCTTCTCACCTCTTCAAAAGTTAAAAAGAGACAACCATATTTCGATAACTATGTTAGATTCTATGTGATAGGGGGCGATTCCATTTCCATTTACCGAGCATAATTCTATAGTTATAAAATGCAACGTAATTTTTTCTCGACCTGACATCGAGTAAAGATTTTATTGTTCACAAAACTATAAGGCGAAAGTCGCTCACTTCGATATTCATGTTTTGTTTAGTCTTATATTACATTTCAATAATTATTAATTTAAATTATTTTTACCTAATCAATGTACCAATAATTTTATTTAGTATTCTCTATCATTAGTTGTAAAGGAAGAAAACAATATAAAAGAAACATAAGGGTGTGCCTTTTTAATTAATTTTTAGCAATTAATTCAATTTGTATTATCTTTTTTAACAACTAATATAAATAAATATTCATTTGTTTAAAAAAATATCGTTGGTTTTCCAAATATTTGTTAAGATTAACTTCGGCTCTTAGCAACGATATTGTAGCAAAGTCGCTAAGGGCTTTGTTTGATCAACATCAAGTCTAGAACTTGTTAGTTTAGTAGTTTAGTTTAATCTGCTCATGAAGGTAGCCAAGGACTTTATGATGTTGTAAGAAATAATATTATATTTGCGTTCTTTTGCTGGTGGTAGGATATGTTATATGTCCACCCGGATAGCGACCACCGTGCACAAGGTGTTACAACCCGCCGTAGTGGTCCACGTAAGTGGGTTCTGTGATCAGCCTGTGTATATCTGGTTCCAACAGGCCGGCAAAATTGTGTCGAATTAGAACCTGCCATAGTGGTCTACGTTAGTATGTCGCATTCCAGGATCAGTCTGTGTATATCTGGTCCCAACAGGCCGGCAAAATTGTGTCGAATGCCGAGAGTTAATCATCTCTCATCAGTCGACATTCTATTGGATCCCACTCCACTTACCATCAGGTGCAGAGGGGTCACATTGCCCTGCCCGTATAAAAAAGAAGTTAATAAAAGTAGACCTCATAAAAATCTGTATTTGCATTCCTGTGACATATGAAATTCATTTTGCTAAATCGCAAATCCTCGGTGAGTTTTTTATTGTTACAATCAAATTGAGCTGTTAATAAAATATAAGCATGCATACCTGAATCAACGACTATCAATCTTGAAAAATTTTCGCAACTCCCAAAAGAGGCATAAACCGATGCGAAAAGTAAAAATCCATGTTTAATTCGCTCCACACGAGAGGATACTGGAGGGAGGGATGCGAGGGAAAGAAACGTAAGCGTCACTCATCAAGAATTAATTCATCCTATAAATTTAAGCTATGTAGCCTTTGTACAGTATACATAGTAAATCTCAAAGAACAGTATGCAAAAATTATGTTTTTGTATGACGTCACTAGCTTGTTTGGTTGGTTGTCCTTGCTCAGAATTATTATCCAGAAATTGCAATGACTATTGAACGGCATTATACTGCGTTCATTACTAACATATTAATTCATTGTTTCATGATATGTTTAGTAGGTACATTGTTACAGTTAGAGTCATTTAAATAAGATACAACACACTTGCTTACTACGTGGCGGTCGAAATAGGTAATGCGATATACCTATCTCTTTCCTTTAATATATTAATTTTACCAAATCAGTTCGACTATGTTAGTACTATAACTTATTAACGTGATCTATTCCCTATTCCCTTTTCTCTGAATTCAAGAAATATCTTTAAGTACTACCTACAGTTAAAATTTCCAAGTTACCAGTAAATACTATTCACATTTAATTATTGTATGCAATTGCATAATAGCCTCTATATCTTGAATACAACGTTTCTACGTTTTGTAAAATTAAACATCAGAGACATGTCAATAAAAGCGATAACTGCGTGTCAATCAGTGTCGAGCCCGACTCAAAATAGTATTCAGAGGAACTTCATCTTGTCAGCGAAGTTACAGTTTGTCCTATTTGACGGAATAATGAGATGTACCGCCAAACTTGGACAACTTTCGTGACCTGAGGAATTTGAGTCCTTGATGGAGTGGTCTATCAGAATGTTAAAGAACAAGGTGTTCGCGATTCTGCGTGTATGAATTGTTTTCTAGAATAAGTCACACTTTATTGTGTAATAAAACTATATGTTAATCCAAGACATGGCCTATTTATGTACCAAAATGTATCCAAATCTGCTCAGCGGATTCCGCGTGTCTAACAAACATCCAAATGTCTGCAAGCTACATTTATATTAGTATAATTTTGATCACACTTGATCTTCTGCGAAACGCGCCACGTCCACCGAAGGTCACATGCGGGTACAACGCATTGGACTTGCAAGCCCGACCTTTTAGATAACGGTTCATCTACATACAGAGTAAAAAATACCACGCCTTATATCCCTGCACTGACAAGATTTAACCCGCCGCGTGTATATGA
This sequence comes from Manduca sexta, assembly GCF_014839805.1. Classification (NCBI taxonomy): domain Eukaryota; kingdom Metazoa; phylum Arthropoda; class Insecta; order Lepidoptera; family Sphingidae; genus Manduca; species Manduca sexta. The sequence goes on from NC_051139.1 coordinate 3,454,589, forward strand.
CCTTTAACGTGGTGCAGAAAGGTCCTGTAAAAATTAGGTATTTTAAAAATAATTTCTGAGTTTAAATATTTCTAAATTTAACACTGCTAGTTATAAGGATTTATTTCTATTGTGTCACTTTCACAATATTATAATACTGTTAAGTAAGTGGTAGATTTTTTTATTTTAATGGATATCGCCTCTCTTTCTAATAATACGTATAATTTTTTTTAACGGGTATGTCATAGTCACCTCTCTACTTTTGATATTACGTGATCAGTCTAAATAGACTATCATCACAGAGAGATGGCACCATACCAGTCAGCACAATTATGTAGGCCTGTGGCTGAACGTTCTCAATCTTTTACAGCATATGCCTGCATACCAGCGAGTGCCTTACAAGAAAGTTATAGAGACAAAACTAGGGGTAATGGTTGTGGTAAACGCAGTCATGCTCCCCGAGTCAAACCAGAAGTCGTAATCGATTACTTACTACAATCGTTAACCCTAATAGAAAACAGAAACAATGAAATGAAATGAAATGATTTATTTGAATCTGTAAAATGTTATACATTATTTAGATTCCGTCAATATTAACTCTACCACCGGTTTGGAAAACAGTTTTCACCAGAGAAGAACGGGCAAGAAACTCTGGTGTTGTTCTTTTCAATCAGTTTAGGCTAAATACTACAGTACATGATAAAGTGAGAAGAGAAAAAAAAAGAGTTTAGAGCAGTTCATTCATGTATAGGTTGCATGTCCTTCCGGTAAGTCTTATGCTAGGATCTGTCATTCTTATACAATTTACTGGTGGTCTCTTATATATGAGTCCGCCTGTGTAGGTACCACCGCAATGTCTATTTTTACTAACTTTCAGGCGAGCGACAAGCTCGTCTCGTCATTCAAAGCAATAAAAAAAATATATAAAGTAAACGATTATAGAAAGTCATTTTGGCTTCGAGCCCAGTTTACTAAACCTTTAGAGTGTATATTGATATCTTTGTGGCATGGCCCTACATTATTTTGTATATTTTATTGCTCATGCCGCCTTGTCTATTAAAAATATATATAGCGACATAGAATTAAATGTCTGTTAAAAATATATATGGCGGCATAAAAAAAAAATTGTAGAACGATACGATTGCTCATGCCGCTATATCTATTTAATTGTTCAGGAAAGAATCTAATTCTGTGCCTAGACATCGTAGCCTTTTATCGAAATGTGCTTGCATGAGAATTTATATGTCTCTATATGTGTTGTAGCACATGCTCGGGCACTTTTCGCCTAAAGGTTACGATGTATGAACACAGCATAATGTGGAAGTATGAACACCACAAATATATAGCAGATTAACAGTTTTAAAATTAATTAAAATTCTCACAAGTCTTACTGAGAATAAAACAATTGGTGTTTGAAGAATAATCAAACACTCTAAGATACGACTCGCACTAAATTGAGTCGATGCTTTTGTTTATGTACAAACAGAAATTTAAATTGGAATTGATATTAAATAATTTTGATCCATAATCAGCTTGTAATGTATATAACGTTAGAAAAGTATAGCAAGAATTATTTATAGTACTCGGTATACCTTGGCTTGAGAAAGCTATATTGGACTTCGTAAAACCTTGGCTCTGTTATAAGAGACAGATGTATCCATGGGCGTCGCCAACATTAATTTTAGGAAGGTGCATCTATCTACATATTATAAGTAGGTACTAAATAATATCATTCCTTTTTTTCAAAAAGAAATCGCGCGGCTATTTGCATATGTTAAACCATAATAAAACCTCTGTGGTCGATAGTTTCCAACATTCAGTTATTTTTTGGGACTTATTTCGGACAAGAGTACACGTGCACTTCCTTGTACCTCCCTCAAAGCGTCCATGGATGTATCCATAATGTTGGAAAGTGTAAAAATAATTAATTTACAGTACTCGAAACCAAATTAAATTAAAACTTGGCTTTAGAAAGAGATAATTAATTCCGCCTTCTCTGTCACTCATATGACGTTTTACCGCTGAGTTACCGATATCATTTCTATAGCTCGAGGTGTAATATTTGCTGTACTATATAAAATATATAATATACAAGTAATATGTAATCTCTCCTTAAAGCACAAAGGATTCCAATATGAAGCAAATTGCACCTCAGCCCGCCCAATTATTATATTAAACGCATGCTCGTACTATGTTATAGAGGGTGCAATGAGGTTTAACATATGTGTCAAAGGGCTTGCAAGAGAGTGCTTGTGATGACAGCGGCTCTCATATCATGTAGAATTCAAGCATGGCTAGATTTCTGGACAACTTATATTTTACTAATTCCGTATTTAAAGGATGTTGATGGAAACCTATTATTAAATCTATGTTTGATTTACAAGCTAACCTTTCGCCGTAATGGGAAAATATCACAGTTTTTTAAAGTGTTTACAATAATAATTATTATGTTCCGTTTCAGATCCCTTAGGGCCGTTTTAATTATTCCATCCAACCTTTGAGTAGGAGCTCGAGCAGATATTAAATCTATTGAACTATTTCTAACTATCAAAACTACAGGCGGCCACGGTCCGAGACGCATCGTTCATGTCACGCTCCGCACTTTTAATTCAAATTATGTAGAAATACTGCAAAGTGTTGTATCAGCCAGTGAAGTTCGTGAAATATAAGTGTTAAACTGTGACATAGTGATAATTGAACTCCAAAAACTAAGATATTAGTTAATTAAAACATTAAAAATAACACTAAAGTGTTTCCTGTGTCTAGCTCGCAACGTCGCATTTATTCGACCACCGCCTCAGCGACAAACATCGGTTGCCCGCTGCGCCCGCATTCCTACCCGCGGCAGTCCGCCGTAGCGTTGACACTCGGCCGTTTTACACACTTGTGCATCTATTCACTATTGGGCAAAAATTGAACGATTTAGTACGTAATATTGACTTAATTAACATGTCAACCGTATGTGCAGCCTGTAAAGTTACAATTAAAGGAGTTAACTGCATGAAATGCACGAAATGTGATGGAGTATATGACCTACCTTGTTTAAATTTATCGAAAGACAGTTATGGTAAGCTATCACATGCATATAAAATTAACTGGCTGTGTCCAACCTGCACCTGTTCTCAACCTAAGAGGGACAATACTCTGACGCCGTTACGCCCATCGCCCATAGTTCAAGACAACACAATGATGTCAAATGTTAATACATCCCGAGGCAGTAAAGTAAAAACTGCTGGCCATAAGGAACCCCAAAGTGTAGACATGTCGCTCCTCCTAACAGAGATTCGTCAACTCCGACAGGAATTGAGTGAAATAAAACAACAGAATACGGAGATAGGACTACTAAGACAAGAGGTTATAGAGCTCAGAGAACAACTGTCCAATCTTACGACCAATATGTCTCATGAACACTTAAACCAAATCCAGTCTGCAAACAGTGAAATAAATCAGCTTAAAAGTACAGTATCTCAATTAGAAGATCAAATAAATACTCAGGCGCAGCTGTCAATGTCTAATGAGTTAGAGATTATTGGAATCCCCGAAAACGTAAATGAAAACCTTCACCATATTGCCTTTAACTATTTCCCAAAAAATTGGTATACCACTAAAGGATGAGGATCTGGAGGATGTTACTCGAATAGGACCAAGAAAAGCTATAAGTAGTTCGGATATAAAGCCACGACCGATTATTGTCAAACTACTACGTAAACAAAAGAGAGATGAAATTATTAAATCAGCCAAAGCCAGACGTAACCTTACAACAGAAGACATTGTTACTGGAAAACCGCAAAAAATGTACCTTAACGAACGACTAACTAAGCATAATCGCTTGTTATTTCGTGAAGCTCGCCTCCGGGCTTCGATACATAAGTTTCGTTACTGCTGGGTCCGGAATGGAGGTATTTATATTCGCGAAAATGATAACAAACCGGGAATCAGAATTTCATCGGCACAGGATTTGGACTTCAAGATTGGTCCACCTATGGATGCAGCCACAAAGTATTAAACTTATCCTTTTTAAATACTACTTTCCAAACTGTAACACCTTATTGCCTTATATCACTGTTCCCTATTTTGTGTTTAGTATGATATTGTATAAAATTGTTACTCACCCCCAAATATTAATACACACGATTAATAATAATAATAATACAGAAATAAATAAAACAAAAACATGCTCTAAGCAAGAATACATACACAGACACACACACATACATACACATTACATATTCACACAAATGCGTCATCTGTCACTCAAGTATGAGTCTAACATAACAAGACTCTCTATCTTTTCCCCAATGCTACTCCTTAAGTCGGGACTCTCAAGTGCGAAACTTCTAAAACCTATCATATGTTCAGCTTGTAGTAAGAATACACACTCGCAATGGATTACTTAACAGATACAGACAACATACTGCAAATTAATTGTGATGTACTTGATAGTCTCGAAAAATGCAAATTATCTTTGGACCCGAGGTATAACTTTAAGATCCTCACTTTTAACATAAGAAGTGTTCATAAAACTTCGATGATTTTTGGTGGCTTTGGAAAGACTGCAAGTCAATTTCGATGCCATTATTTTAACAGAATGTTGGCTTAATGAAAATACACCCATACCGCAAATTAACGGATATAATAACTATCGCACAAATACATTCATAAATAAGTGTGGTGGCGTTATCGTCTATATCTGGAACACATGGAGTGCTACTGTTACAGAACCCCCATTAGCAGATTGTAACTGCCTGGAGGTAAACTTTAGTCAAGATATAACTCTTTTTGGGATTTACCGTTCACCATCTTTTGTATGTGTAGACAATTATTTAAACACCTTAGCTCAATTTCTCTATAAAACTAGTTATAAAAACATGTAATTATTGCTGGTGATATAAATTTAGATATCTGTGGCTACCCCCTTAGTAGTCAATGTGCCGAATACCTATGCCTGCTAACTGAACATCAGTTGCTTCCCGCGATAACAAAGCCAACCAGAGGAAACGCCTGTTTAGATCACATATTTGTCAAAAACGGATTATCTGGTGTTGGCCTCATAGCCCATGCAGCCATCACCGACCACAACTTATGTATGTTTGCCATTCCTTCCGTAAATAAAAAGATAAGAACACGTCTTAAATCAAAAACAGATTATCGAGCTGTGGCTGAAGCTCTCAAGTCGGTGGACTGGGCGGTTGTATTTAACAGCGACAATGCTGACTCAGCCGCAGCTCACTTCACTAATATCCTACATAAAGCTATTGAGGAGAATACGAAGGAAATTTTAATCCCACGATCAAAATTTCACCTCAAGCCTTGGATAACTCCAGGTATTATAAGATGCCAGAAACACCGCGACTCCCTTCATCTTCAAGCTAGAAAACCCTACCTAATTCTATACTTCAAATATCATACAAACGCTATCGCAATTTTTACATGAATTACTTCTAAGACTTAAATCCAACTATGAAAGCCAACAACTAACGGGAAACTTAAAAAACTCAAAAAAACTTTGGCAAACTGTTAAAGACATTTGTAGCTTTCCAAAGCCGCAGAATGATTCCACAGATTTAATAAACACTAAAGAACCCTGCAGGTCTATAAACCGTTGTAACGAGTACTTTTCACAAATTGGTCAGGAGTTGGCTCACAATAGTCTAACTCGATTGAACACAACGGAAAATGTTCTCGCCTCAGGCATTAAAACGGTAGATGGCCCTACACATTCTTTATTCTTACATCCCACAACAATTGAAGAAGTTGATGACACTATTATGCAACTTAAGGATGGTAGAGCTCCTGGCTTCGATCAGTGTACCTCATCTCTATTAAAGCTTTTAAGATCTTCTATAGCTGAACCTTTAACTTATGTTTTTAATTTAAGCATAACTACAGGAATATTCCCGGCTATATGGAAAATGGGTATTGTGTCACCAATCTTTAAGGATGGTGATAAGTCGATGCCTACAAATTACCGACCTATCACACTGTTAAGTATTATTTCTAAGTTACTTGAGAAAATTATAAACAAACGTCTAGTAACCTTTCTCGAAAAACACACACTTATCTCCCCCAACCAATATGGCTTTCGACGAAACAAATCTACAGAAGATGCTGTGCTACGATTAATAAATATAGTCACTTCAGCTTTGGATAGCAATAAAAATTGTCTAGGCGTGTTTCTCGATCTCACTAAAGCTTTTGACACGGTCTCCGTACCCATCCTTCTTAAAAAGCTTGAAAACTTAGGTGTCAGGGGTGTTGCTCATGACTGGTTCGACAGCTATTTATCCAACCGCCGACAGTGTGTTAAAATAGGTACACACCTTAGCGACGCACTCCCCATAAGCTACGGTGTACCACAAGGTAGCATTCTTGGCCCTACATTATTCATCGTATATATGAATGACCTGCTAAACATTTCAATAAATGATGCCGACACTATATGTTATGCGGATGACACGGTTGTCATCTTTCAAGGTGTTTCATGGGATGCAGTATTTAAGACGGCAGAATCTGGGTTGGCGAAATTAGCACAGCGATTGAATGATAGCCTACTGACAATTAATAATCGCAAAACAAAATACGTTGCTTTCCATAAAACACGAGCATCAAAACCCAACACGCCCCATAATCTTTTTATTCATTCCTGTGCCTCGTACCAAGATTACCCCCACAAACCCACTTCCTGCAGTTGTCCTTCCATTGACTATGCTAACACCATTAAATACCTTGGCATTCTTCTCGATGAAAATCTCTCTTTCAAACAATATATTTCGTATTTATCGGGGAAACTAAGGAAATCTATCTATTTCATGAAATCTCTGCGTAACTCTGCATCTTCATCCATTTTACTCTTAGTTTACAAAGCGATATGTCAATCTAGTCTCACATACTGTATATCTGCATGGGGAGGGGCCGCAAAATCTACTCTCTTAGAGCTTGAAAGAGCTCAGCGGGCTGTTTTAAAAGTCATGTTACGAAAACCCTTTAGATTCCCTACAGACGACTTATACAAGGAATGTAAAGTATTAAGGGTTCGCCAATTATACATTAGCAAAGCAGCTATCGCAATTCATAAGCGCGTTTTAAACTCTGAAGAATTTGTCAATTTGTGTTCTCGACGCACATATAGAATCCCCTGCCGTTGATAAAGTCGAGTTTTGCTAGACACCTACCAAACTATATGCACTCTTTTCATATACAATAGAATTTGTCAGCAACTGAATATAAAGCTCTTGACTTGTAAGAAAGCAAAGTACACATTGGAAAAATGGTTGCAAGACCTTAACTACGAGGATACTGAGAAAATTCTAACGGGTTTTATTTAGGACGCACGCACACACACACACACACACACACACACACACACACACACACACACACACACACACACATACACACACTCACACACACACATATATATTGCATTTACGTATTTCTAATAAGCTTATATTTATTCATACTATATTTATATATATTTTTTACCATTAATAATACCGAAGATGTGAACCGGATTTGGTCGCCATATGAAAATGTAATTGTATATTGTTAATTCTTATTTGGTTAACTGCGATACGGGCCTGGAGCCTAGTGCAGTGACCGCCGTGAATTGATGTAACTAATGTGAACTGAACCTAAATATATTTCTATTTCTATTTCTATTCTATTTAACAAACAAAGCTTAAGGTGTTCTCAGCGAAGTCGGTGTTGTTTAATAAATAAAAATCTGCTGTCAAAATCCATCATACGCTGTGACTTAAGAAATCATTTGAGATGTGGTTGATATCTGTTTATTAAATTGCGACGATCTCAAGATGCTGACGTAATTTGACAGCGTCTCTGGTGATATCATACTTCAGAGCGAAGGTGAATTTCATATTTTAACACGGTCTTTAGTGCACAATTCAGATTTTTATCTATGGTTTTGTCAGGAATGACATAAGTTATGGATTATTTATCCATTCTACCTACAATCACAGAACGACAATTTTCATTTTACGGCGCCACAGCTTCGTGACAATAACTTCCGCGAGTCGCAGTGCATTTTAAAACCGTGCCGCCTCCACCGATTACAATGTAGATATACGACTATTGACTGTTAACACTTCTACTTTGTTATAGTTTTTTCATTGCTTTGCGTTTACTATCTCTGCCAGTGCTATTGTTCTGAACAAATGATCGAAACACCGTATCTACTGAAGAAATCTAGTGATTGGTCCTTCTAGCCCGATCGATACCGGTCGAATCGAGAGAAGACGATAACAAACGAGGGTATATCGAATCTCTTGAAGTGAAATGAGATTTAGAGAGTCCTACAGCATCTTAGTTAAGCTCAGATTCGATTAACAACTAATGAATATGCTTTAACTTTGAATATTACACTTTACATGCAAACTCAATTTTCTGTCTCGTGAATTTGATGTCAACAACATAATTTACGTTTGTGCTTGAAACATAGGCCTTTATAATAAACTGTTGATTAGATATTAAATTCGTTTGATTTATAGAATATTAAAATGAAATGTATATTTTAATATCTAATTTATGGTATGAAATATCTTTTATTATAATTCAAATCCTAGATATGAAATGGGTCTTCATCACACATTTTACGAAATTAGTTTCGCATACGATATGGGAATGGGGGAGAATATTGAATTTAATACCTTCGAGGCAAATTTGGTTACAAGTAATTTTAACCTCGAGTGCATTGGAATTGCGTAAGTCAAAACCCTTTATGGCCAATCACAATTTTAAATTCTTATGCGATAAATGGCATGTCATAAATTCAATTGTTATTAAAATAGTTTACAATATGACTAAATTAACTACATATATTATTTATAATACAACTAAGAAGAAGTATTTTTATAATGATTTACTTTTGACTGCTAAATGCTAAGATATTTTAATGAAAAATGGCGAGCGTCGTGATGATTTCGGTGTTTGCTGAAACTTACCTATAAAGTATTACCATTAATTGGCAGCGTTACATACGCTATAATACAATTTTACACGCCCTAATGCCACTATTACTACTTTAAGGAAGTATGTCGCAGTATCACACTTTCATTCGAAATACACCCACACACACGCCATATTCGCACTAAACTACATAATGATCAAAATATCAGAAAAGTAAAACTGGGATATCTGGTGAAAATATTCGTTATTTATAGATATTTTTTAAGACTATGTTATTATTTTTTTATCCTGGCTCGCAATGTGGCTCCACTGCATCTAATTAAACGAAGTCAAGCCCAAAGAAACTGCTGACCGACAAAAGATAGAAGCGTCCCCGGACGGTCGGCGCAGTCTGCATAATTCCTTCTTCACGTTCCGCTTGAAGGAACCCAATTTATAAGAACACACGTATTCTGGCAAACCATTCCACAGCCTGATGATGCAGCACAGATATGAGTCACCGAAAACAACAGAGGTAAAGGCGAGTTGCTAGTTCAATTTACTATCGCAATGTCAAATTACCCTGTATATTCCAAGACTAAGCCTTTAATGGTGTAAATAGCCCATATTGCATCCCCAAAGCAACAGGATTTAGGACACAGGTCCATACTGAAGAGCAATTCGATGTACCTTCCAGCTGGCTTCAATCAGTTAAGACGCAGCTTGATTTGATGAAACGGCTTAACGTATTCAGATCGTTGATTAAATGTACGTTTAGTTAAATGGCTAGACAGTTAATGGCATGACTAATTCGGCACGATGGTTGCTGAGCGTAGATGCAAACATATTATTGTCATTACGGTATATTTGCTACCTAATGGCGTATTATTGGACTAAGTTTAAGTCATAGCTCCGGTCGTCTTTTTTGGTATACAATGCCCACTTTTTACTTTTTCGGAATGTAGCCTTTATGTTTAATTTTACATATTTACTAACGCAAAATTAGGTGAATAAATTCCAAACGCTTTTGCATATTAACTTCAATCGAAATATTTCGTTTTTTTTTATCTATACTAAAGTAAAAACATCTAAATTATATTTTAGTGATAAAATGATTTTTGCTACGGAGACAAAGTAAAAAGGCGATTTCAAATATTGTATTTGTTTAGCTACTTTTGTAGCTGAGCGTATATCAGTCTAGTGCTGCCCGCGTGTACTTCGAACAAACAGACAAATATCCATACAACAGTGGCGAAGGGTGAGATTTTTCGGAAGGAAACCGTCACAACATATAGGTATCACTAATATACATAAATGCGGTCTGCAAATCGTTCAAGGATAATTAGATTTTACATAAATTACGAAAAGGAAGCTTGTAGGAATTAGGTTATATGGATCTGTCGCCACTGCTATACAAATAAATATTTGCAATTTGGAAACATTCCCAAACATAATATCTATACATCATCATCACTACATAGTATAAAACAAAGTCGCTTTCTCTGTCCCTATGTCTTTGTATGCTTAAATCTTTAAAACTACGCAACGGATTTTGATGCGGTTTTTTTTAATAGATAGAGTGACTCAAGAGGAAGGTTTATATGTATACTAACATCCATTAAAAAGTGGAGAAATATTGCACCCGTGCGAAGCCGGGGCGGGTCGCTAGTAATATTATAAAACAAAGTCCCCTTTTCTGTCTGTAGGTATGTTATCGATTTTCTCAAAATCTACTGAACGGATTTTTATGAAATTTAGCATGGAGATAGTTTAAGACACTGGGAAGGTTCGGCTTTTTATCCCGAGAAAATATATAGCGGGACTTTTATCCCGGAAAACTCCTTCACGGAGACGTAGCCGCGAGCAAAAGCTAGTTAGGAAAACAATAAGATGGCGTCAAAATTTGTGTTGTTTTGTTTAATAAATGGCGCCATTGTCTCTCATAGATATGAGAAATTATTAATAGTTGCAGTCATAATAATATAAACAATTGAATGACTAACAAAAGCAATAACAATTATCTAGCATGTTTTGTTTGCATAATAATGTATATTTGTCCCTTCAATTTTATTATTTTGTTTAATAAACTGTGTAAAATTGTATCGATATGAATACTATGAACATATTAGCTTTAATTGCTTTTTATTACAATGTATTTTGTTTATACTGTGCATTTCAAGCAACTAGTTTAGTGTACGCCATTTTAACATTATTAGTCAAGCGGCGCCGTGGCTTAGTTGGTTAAAGCGCCTGTCTAGTAAACAGGAGATCGCGAGTTCGAATCTCGCCGGGGCCTGTGTGTGGATACTTTTTTATATTACTTTTTTATATATTAGATTAACTTTTTCGTTAATCTAATATATTTTTATTATGTTTATTCGAATGTTACACAATGAATTAAAATTATTTTTCGAAATTTATTTATTTTTATAATCGTATCGTATCGTATCAGCCTATTATGTCTCAATGTTGGGACAATTTACAATATCTACAAAAAAAAAAAAAAAACTGCAAAAACAATTTATACATAATTGTTAAATTTAGATAGATATTGTAACTGACTTTTTGGACGGTCAACACTTGAGTCCCACCCTCTCCATTAATGTTGCAAAGTCTTCGAAACATCAGCAGTAAATTATAATATAATAATCGCGATAAAATTCGAAAAATAGTTAATTTCAATAATATCTTTCTTATACGTGTTGCTCAATAGAAATTCATTTGGATGATAATTATTCGTCATTACTTATTTATTACAAGGTGGACGGACGACCTGGCTAAGGCCGCGGGAAGTCGCTGGATGCAGGCCGTTTCCAACAGGTCGACGTGGAGATCCTTGGGGGAGGCCTATGTTCAGCAGTGGACTTCCTGTGGCTGAGATGATGATGATGACTTATTTATTAACTTGTACAATTTTTAAATAGTATTTTGGTACTTTTAACACTATAACTGCATAATATAAATGAAATAAGGAATCTCGAAATTTTTATTAACATGAGTTGCTTTAACGAATCACTTATAAAAAAATATAGATTATATCGTCCATTTAGATATCTAATTGCTTAACCATGTAGTCATACAATCTGTCCAATAGTAATCTTATCTTTATTATTTGTATGTCTATCTTAAGCATTGACATATATCTATAGACACGAACATACATATAAACTATTTGTTCAAAATCTGAACTAAAACGGCAATCAAAACGTCGCTGTTATAATCTATTTATTCACTTGAACAACAAATAATTTTACTTTTTCGACTAATATTTTTTATTCACGTCCAGGTTTAGATTTAGACTCGAGTTCTTATATTATGAGCGCGACTCCGAACATAACCACACGCTGTCATGTTGAAATCATACTTAAGTCAGGTGTACCGATTGCAGTACAGTTGATTCGAACACAATAAGTGTACGGGACGCAAGATCTAGTATGTAGTAGGTACATATAGTATATCGATGATCTTAATATATTGAACGAATAATACGATTTTGTATCCATTATTTAGTAGACTTATCCCACAGTACTAATTGAGAATATAATCCCAACAAAATAAACATAAATTTCACTTACGAAATAAAACATTAAAAGTCAATTAGTATCTAATAATGATTTAGTTTGCACTTAATTCGCAATGCAATTATACAATGAATTTTCGAATAAAGTAATCCTTAATACAATATTTAGATATTATAATGTATAGGTATATTATATAAAAAAGCGGCGATAGCCTAGTTAGGTGTGGAACAGACTGCCGAGACGAATGTCCGCGGGTTCAAACCCCAAGGGAACACACCTTTGATTTTTCTAAGATTATGTGTGTATTCTTTGTGAATTATCGCTTGCTTTAACGGTGAAGGAAAACATCGTGAGGAAACCTGCTTACCTGAGAAATTCTCTATTGGAATTTTGAGGGTGTGTGAAGTCTACCAATCTGCACTAAGCCAGCGTGGTGGACTAAGGCCTAATCCCTCCCAGTAGTAGAGAAGCCTCGTGCCCAGCAATGGGACAGTATATAATACAGGGCTGAAATTATTATGTACAGCTCTCAGGTCTCCAGCATATGAATCTATGTGGGTTGACGAATTGAGTTGAGATTAGGTTGACGACAGGGCATCATGCCATTTATAAGAACTTAAGGCAATTAAAAAAAAAATATGTGCAATTCAGACTTCTAGAAAACAGGTAAATAACAAGTTAATCTGTTCATTACCTGATAAAAAAACATTTTAAAAGTGTCATCAAAATGATTATAATACCGTCATTGTTCTGAGATACAGATTTATTATTTACAAAACATAAACAACTGTTCAAGTCATTCAGTACACCTCAGTTGTAAAGAATAAAATGTCAGCTGTTTTATACCAACCAATTTTAAAAAAATATTTTAATTCTAAATCCAACTAATGGAAAATATTTTGTAGTGGATTTGATCCTTGCAAAAATAAATATCTTCTGTAATATTTATTTTATTAAGCGACACGGTGCGCCGTTTTTATCAAATAATTTACTTCGTCGTCTCCCCCTTTTTTGCGCAGAAGCCGAGTGCAAACATAATAAATGCTGTTTTGGTTTGTTCTTAAAATTATTTTTTCGCAAGTTTGTTATAAGCGACGTCATAAAACCCACAACAAACGGCCTGCGTGTCCTACAGGTTTAAAGGACGCTGAAAAGCCTAAAATTGGTCTGAGAGTAGAATTTGTTGAAGCACTTACAAGATCGTCTAATATATTTTTGAATCCCACTGATATTATTATTTAGGTAAATCCTTGTAATTCTAGCACCAATGATAAATTCCATAATCGAGGTTCCATAATCTATCAAATGTCGCTTAGTTGTGCTAAATCCAGAATGTAGAAGGAATTAAAAATTTTACTATAATTTTTTTAATTATTTTTCAAAGTACTGAAATATAGAACTAATCTCGGACGAAATTCTCCCTTAGCGAGACTTACTACCACCTATAATACTTGACACAGACTGCTTGATCTCGATATTTTTCGTGACCTAACACCGTCATTCAGAAAAAAAACTCTTACCGTTATAATTTTGGTGGTAGATATTCTTCCCATTAAGCTCACAATTATTTTCTTTCTTTGTTCTCACTTGTTTGTTCTTTTCTTCTTTACTCTTCTCTTTTTCTCTTCCAGACACACTTCTCTTAAAATTGTATTATAGTTTCGAATAGGAGAGAGGAAAGAGGGAGTGGAAAGATGAGGAAAAACGTAGTTATTATTTTTGTTCGTTAAAATGTCACTAGCGGAAGATATTATTCTAAATTTACTTTATATATTTTTGTTCGCATTGTTATGTCTAAATAATTCCCACAGAAGACATAAAGAGATGTTCAACTTAGGCTATTCAGTATAAGAATGTTAATTTTTAATGACTAGTCTAGACGATGTAATATAGTTTATTTTATATTTTTAAATGGCTATATAGTATTTAAAGACCAATATTTTTATTCCTGCCTCAAAAATCTAATTCAGTATATTCCTAGCTAGTATTATTTGATAGTATATTAAGCAGGAATGTAGGAAATGTTGAAGCAAATAATTTTATTGCATTGAATGACGAGACGAGCTTGCCTTTCGCCTGATGGTAAGCGATACGACCGCCCATAAACAGTAGAAACACCATCCAACACCTTGAATTACAAAGTATTGTATGGTATTTGACTGCGCTTGCCATCCTAAGACATGACATGTTCAGTCTTACTATGTCCAGTAGTTACACTGGCTACAATGTCCTTCAAACCGGAACACAACAGTGACTACACACTGCTGCTTGGCGGTAGAGATAGACATTGCGGTGGTACCTACCCAGGCGGACTCTCACATATAAGAGACCTACCACCAGTATAAATGTTTTTTTAGAAGTCCTGGTCGCGTAGAATGCGAATGACTATAATTTTTTTTTATTTATTGGTATGTTGGTGACAAAGTATAAGAAAAAATTACTTACATCGAAATACTCCTACATTATTAATAAACTGTTGCGTAGCCGAACGGAGAGACAAGTGAAACGATTGCTTGCTAATGACAAACTGTTTAATGCATGACAGTAGGAGCGGGGCGTAGCCACATAACTACAATACGTAGGTACATACACCACATTCCCTCCCCAACAGTTCCCGAAACTTCAATTTACTATATTAACTACAATATAATATTACTATCTAATACCCCTAGAAAAATCTCTTATAATCTATTGTCGGAATATTCCGCAAGAGCCTAGACGTATGTCTTGAGGACGTTGCTTTCGTCCTCCACGTCGTTCCCGTCTTGTAAGTCAACGTACTCAGGTTTGGAAATGCGATCACACATTTCAATACCACATCTATATAGTACTAATTGATTTTTGTGTTTCTTTATATGTGCGAGTGACAAATTGTCTTTCACTAGGTACATAACTTTACCTAAGCGTTTTAAAACTGTACCATTACGCCAACAAAATGTATTCATGTTTTTAAATTTTTTATACAATATTTGATCCCCACTAACGAAAGTTTGATTATTTTTCCCGCCATAATTTCTACTCTGTAAACACTGTTTAGATTTCACATTATGAGTAAGCGATGTGGAAGCCGGCGACGCTGTTTTTATAGGGTTAATCAAATCTAAATGTGATCGGAGGTTTTTTCCAAAAACAAGTTGAGACGGTGAAATCCCGGTAACCGAATGTATTGAATTCCGGTAGTCAAAAAGATATTTTAGTAACATACGTTTGCCATCCCTGCTGTTGTTTGTACTTAAAAGACTACATTTAATACCTTTTTTGACAATTTTCACGTAGCTTTCGGCTTGGCCGTTGCTAGCGGGATGATATGCTGGTGACGTTATGTGTGAAATTCCATTGGATAAACAAAACTTTTGAAATTCTTGTGACACGAAAGCCAGCCCATTATCACTGACTATTGTATGTGGCACACCAAAACGCGACATAAAGTCGTATATTTTGTCGAGTACGGAATTAGAAGTAGTCGTGTTACCCATATCGTAAACTTCCACCCACTTAGAGTATGCATCAACAATGACTAGGTAGTTGCGATTGTTTATAGGGCCCAGCAAATCTATATGAACACGATAAAAGGGTTGGGGAGGGAAAGGCCAGGGGGCCAAAGGGGCGCGGGGTGGCGTCGGACGCAATTGAGTGCATATACTACATGCGCCAATAATTTTTTCTATTTCACTATCTATCCCGGGAAACCAAAAACGCGACCGGGCCTCCGCTTTAGTTTTTTACAATCCCTAAGTGTGACTTATGGAGCTCCGCTAAGATTTTGTGAGGATGCCTCCGGAATTACTATTTTATGCCCACGCATCACACAGCCATTTTCACAGGAAAGCTGCGTTCGGCACATGTGATAAGGTTTAATTTGCAAGCTACCTACTTTTTTTGGCCAGCCTTTTGAAATATATTTAATAACTTTATTCAAAACCATATCTTTCTTGGTTTCGTCCCGTAGAACTTCTATGGTAATCAGTGAGGTTCCGTCGATTACGAAATTAACATATGACGCGCGATCTTCGATATCGGCACAATGTATTCTTTCATCCCTATGCACGGAGGTCGCCTGAGATAGTGTACCAGTGACAGGCAAGTAAGCACGAGACAAAAAATCAGCACAGTTGTTTCCGCTACGTATATATTCAATTGTATAGTTATATGCGCTAAGGAACATTGCGTACCTTTGTAGACGGTTCGCTGATATCTCTGGTATACCCCGATATGGCCCGAATATAACAATAAGCGGTTTATGATCCGTTCTTAAAACAAATGGGCGGGATCTGCCATATAAATACTGGTGAAATCGTCTCACCCCGAAGATAATTTCTGTGGCTTCTTTTTGAATTTGCGAATATCGTTTCTCGGCCGCGTTTAATGTCCGAGAAGCGAACGAAATAGGCCGTTCTGTACCATCCTCGCATTATTGCGACAAGATTGCACCTAACCCATACGGGGATGCATCGACCGTCAAAATAATTTGCGCGTCAGGATCGTAATGAGCCAGTACTTGATCCGACGCCAGTATGGATTTTATCCTGCAAAAAGCATCATTATGTAATTTATGCCAAGACCATTTGGTTCCTTTTTTCAGCAGGTCATATAAGGGACTAAGTATACTTGAAGCGCTAGGAACAAAGTTTCGGTAATAGTTAACAAGCCCTAAAAATGATTGCAACTTATGTATATCGCTTGGCGCCGGGGCATCTAATATCGCTTTAACTTTATCGCCGGATTTCTTCAGACCATGTCTATCTATCACATACCCTAGATAACTGATTTCATTTTGAAAGAAAACACATTTTTCTTTCTGTAACACCAGACCCGCATTTTGCAGTCTTTGTAGAACTATTTGCAGTCTTTTTAAATGCAATTCAGTACTATCGGCTGTTACTAAAATGTCGTCAAGCAAACATAACACTCCGTCCAACCCGGATAAAATCGTATCCATCGCTTTTTGAAAGATAGCAGGCGCGCTCGCTAAACCAAATACCATGCGCGTGTACTTAAATAATCCGCGGTGGGTATTAATACAGGTCAAACGTTGCGACTCCTCGTCTAGCACAAATTGATTGTAGGCCATAGAAAGGTCTAATTTTGAAAATTGTAAGCCTCCGTGCAATTTAGAAAACAACTCATGGATGGTTGGCAGCGGGTATTGTTCTACAATTAAATGCTTGTTTATAGAACATGAATAATCTACACACAGCCTAATCGAACCATTCCGCTTCAACACAGGGACTATGGGTGATGCATACTCTGCGTGGTCTGTAGGCTTTAAGATTCCTAAGCCGACTAACCTATCAATTTCTATGTCTATTTTATCCCGCAGCGCAAATGCGATGGGACGGGCTTTAAAGAAAACCGGTTTGGCGTTATCTTTTAATTGTAATTTCACTTGGTATTTATTAAATTTCCCTAGCTTGTCTGAAAATAATTGAGGGAATTGGGTTTGGAGTTCGTTGACTACTGTAATGGAAGTGTTAAGGAAATTACACGGTAACAACTGCAACTTAAATAATGATAAAAAGTCCCTGCCTAATAACGGTGGCCCGCCGTCGCGGACAACATACACTTCGAGTTTATGCGTTTCCCGCAAGTACGTTATTGGTAACTGAATGACCCCAATAGATTTCATTTGGTTACCTGTGTATGATAGAAGTTGTTTATCGGATTTCGAAACTTTAAAATTACTAAAATATCTTTTATAAGTGTTTTCATTAATGACGGTTACCGCGGATCCGCTGTCAATTTCAAATTGAATACCTATATTGCCTATAAACACGCATACCGTCATGGGCTCGCCGCGCAATGTCCGAATATTATAACACTTACCATCGTCGCCTGCATCCACATCAACTACCCCCATGTGATTCACATTTTTGCACATTTTACGTAAATGCCCTTTTTTGTTGCACTTATTGCATTTAAATTTAGCAAAACGACACTGAGCACTTTTGTGATTTGTACGACCACACACTGCACAATTTTCCGTGATGGAACCGCTACAATCTTCGCGATTACGACCTTGCGTAATCTTGAACAGCTGATCGACTTGCTGACCGGTAGTCGCCGAGGCGGTCGCGCCGGCCCGAGCGCACCGAACACTGTCTGCAATTTCCACTGCTTTCGCCAGGGTTAACGACTCCGTTAACTGAGCGAACAGCTTATCCCTCTCGGGACCTATTAGCAACCCAATGACGAAACGATCTCGTAACGCCTCTTCTATGTTACTGAATCCACAGTCCGCCGATAATCCCCGAAGCCTTGCCGCCCATTGCTGGTGACTTTCACCTGGTTGCTGGGTCGCTGTATGGAATTTATGCCGCTCACCAAACCCATTTCGTTTAGGCGTGAAATGGGCATCTAAGAGTGATATGACGTCTTCATAGGGCAATTCCTGCAACTCTTTAGGCAAGGCGAGATCCGCAGCGAGCTTGTAGGTCCCGTCCGTGAGTGTTGTCAGTAGCACAGCACGCCTCTTCGTCCCTGTAGGGTCCGATATATCCGTAATATTGTTCGCTATGAACCATTGTATGATTCGGTTTTTACACGGCTTCCATTCTTGAATACAATGGTCGAAATTAGGCAAAATTCCGCAAAAGGTCATTTTACAATTTTTTTTTTTTTTTTTTTATAATGTGGGTACTCGTCGCCAATGTTGCGTAGCCGAACGGAGAGACAAGTGAAACGATTGCTTGCTAATGACAAACTGTTTAATGCATGACAGTAGGAGCGGGGCGTAGCCACATAACTACAATACGTAGGTACATACACCACATAAACAATTTCAATGTACTTGATTTTTTTTATAAGCTATTTAATTTATATTTATTCAATTCTAGATCTATTAATACGAGTGACAGAAATGACGCCTAATATTCAAGAAAAATGTTTAGTGTTAGTTTTCCTAGCCGTCTATTACAAAGAAAAAATATACAAATGAATAACTAACATTACACCGGGAACCTATCAGACATTTCTCCAAGCAATCGTTTACTGCCGAAGTATTTAAAACCAAACGTAACATTAACAAAGATCATAAATAGTAACAGTGGATAAGCTAAAAGCTAGTGGATCATTCGTCCGTCATTCGGAAGATGAACACCCTATTTCCGGTTAGAATTGATCGCGGATGGCCCCTGCGTGAACGCTTTTGATTCATTTCAAGCCCGCTCCTACTCCCGTGGTATAATTTGATAAACGATGTCGGCCCATCAGGACCAAATGTCGATAACTTTGGCCAAATCTACCGGAATGTTAAAAATTGTGGCGGCCATTTTTTGAAGCATTGTTTACTTAGAGTTGATTGTGTCGAGAACATTCTCCTGCTCACCATTACACATATGATGGATGTGTTATTTTAAAGTAATTTATGTATTGAGGACGGCAGAGTTGAATTAAATTTGAGTATCAGGAGCGCAAATATTTTTTACTGATGCTAGGTCTCTCGTACTTGTACCATCGCTATGTTTATTTCTGCCGCCAAGCAGCAGTGCGAAGCATGTGTTAGTGTGTTACGGTATGAAGTACATTATAGCCAATATAATATCTACTTGAGATAAAAAGACTTAACATCTCATGTCTCAGGATAGTGAGCGCAGTGGAATATCAAATAATACTTTGTAATTCAAGGTGTTGGATGGTGTTTCTACTGTTTATGGGCGGTCGTATCGCTTACCATCAGGCGAACGGCAAGCTCGTCTCGTCATTCAAAGCAATAAATAAATATATATTTATCTACCCCAAATCTAAATAAACAGAATTTCGTGAAACAACCTTCTTTACCTAAAAAGATACTAAAATTTCCAACAATACTAACAAGTTTAATTAGAACCATCGTTGATTTAACGTTCTAGAACATAAAACGTAAGAATTACTGCAGACGAGTTCGAGTTTTAGTGTGCGTGATTATGTCACGTCAAACACGCAACTTGGAAACAGCCATTAACACGTGTTGGGTAGGCGTGTTGTACGCGTGAGTCTAAGTATCATACTCTATTGTTACCACCAAGCAGAAACGTGCAGTTCCATTTACTTATATATTTATGTTACATTCAATAATACAGTATCATATTGAACACACACGCACACGCTCCGTAAAGTTCTCGAGTGGCGACCACGAACCTGGAGACGCAGCGTAGGGAGGCCCCCCACGAGATGGACTGACGACCTGATGAGGGTTGCCGGAGTCCGATGGATGAGGGCGGCCCAGAACCGGTCCCTGGGGCGCTCAATGGGGGAGGCTTATGTCCAGCAATGGACGATTCCCGGCTGCAATGATGAGGATGACACACACGCACACACAAATAACCTGAAAATAATATGAGTGTAACAATGCACTATTATTTTGTTTATATAATTATGAATGTATATCTTTGTTATGTAAGAACGAGATCTTCTGCCACAGGCACTTCTTATGTCTACAAGGAGGCTCCAACCTTTCCTTTATGTATTTTTATTATATGTTGAACGAAATAAATATGTTTAATGTTTATTTCTTAAGACCTTCCCCCTAACAAACGGCTTTGAGAAATCGTTTCATACATCTTTGGCGCACGAGTTACGGCGGGAAAATGCAAATAGATAAGTTTCTTTTGAATATTTAAAACTGTCAAAATATTCCTTATTAATTTGTCTATATTATATTGTTGGATACAAATAAAAATTATGTGAATTTAGGAGGAGATGCATGGTCAACAACTTTAGTGGCATCTTTATCGTGAAATAAAAAATACTACTAAAGTTAAGATAACATTGTAGAAATATGACCTTGTTGATTTTTTTTCACGTTTTACAAATTTTGATTAGTTCAATTCAAATTTAGATGAGCAACTTAGGCAAGGCGTCGACTAGAGCAGAATCGAACCGTGCCGAATCAAATTACATTAATTTTTGAGCGGTAATACAATACTGTGCATTGCGTTCTCGACAAGCAAAGAATTAAGGTTTGTATACGTCTGTCATAGTAACGAAATATTTTGTCAAGCTTGCTCTTACGTTAAACTTAAATCGACTAACCGCCATTTTTAATAAACGACCCGAATCCTCTCTCACGATCCATTTCAAAATTGGACCAATCAGAACAAAGATTGTTTGACATGCTTACAAATAAGTTATTACGATTGCTTTATTCTCGGCATCTGATTTATCTGTATAACTAAAACAGAAGTATACAACGTTTATTAATTATGCAGTAAATTATAACAGGCAAATTAATGCGATGTATGGCGATTCGATACGGCGAGTGTAGTCGACGCTAGCCATAAGAAAACAATGATTTATTTATTGTTAGTAATACATAAATATCAACCAACGATTACTTTACAAGGAAACCTCAATCGAAATATAATTTTTTCATATTTATTAAATTCAATACGTTATCAATAAATCCAATTTAAAGCTTGCACAAATATTTTGGTGGCCTGTTCACATCACCGGAAACAACAAGCGTAAATTGTTTTAAGAGCAAAGAAAAGAATTAATAACAACCTTAACCAAATCAATACTTTTTGTGCATCGATTGTTTATCAAAACTTTACGAGACATTTTAGTTACCCATGGCTATATATGTACTACGAACTAGATCTGGCGTTCCGTATACTCATTGTACTGCAATCCGTACACCTGACTATAGTATGATTTCAACATTGACAGCGTGTGGTTATGCATGGAGTAGCGCTGATAATATAGATAAGGACTCGAGTCTAAGTGGAAACCTGGATGTGAATAAAAAATATTAGTCAAATAAGTAAAATTATTTGTTGTTTAAGTGAATAAATAGGTTATAACAATGACGTCATGGTTGTCACTTTAGGTCAGATTTTGAACAAATATTTTATATTGACGTTCGTGTCTATAGAATACACGTCAATGTAATTACTATAATATAATTCTTTTCTGAGTGCGAAACTGCCTCAGAATACTTGGCAGATCGAACATGCTAATTATGCTAGTTAATTAGTAACTACATGTTGTTCTGTAGGGCATACAGGTTCGTACATTCACGCCTTTTATATCCAAAGCGTTAGGTAGAAGCCAATTTAGTGAATCCACTCCAGTTTCCATTTTTGTTGTTTTTTAGCACCACACACTCGCAGTTCGCATTGAACGCTTGTGTCATTAGTAAATGATAAGTAATTTAACACAAGTTTTAAATATAATACGAAATAATTAAAAAACTATATTTATATTTGCCGGTGGTAGGATATATTTTATATTCGCTAGATAGCGACGACGGTACGCAAGGTGTTAAAACCCGACAGAGGCCCACGTAAGTGTGTCGCGTTACGGAATCAGCCTGTGTACATCCGGTTGCAACAGGCCGGCATAATTGTGTCGACTGTCGAGGCATAATCATCTCTTGTCAGTCAACATTCTACTGGACCCGACTCCACTTACCATCAGGTGAAGCGGAGAAATTTTCCGCTCTCATGAAAAAAAAATATATCAGAAGTTGATGTGTAAAATTATACTGTAGTCGATAATAAATGTATTAAAATATATTTATAAATTGCAAGGCGAATATTAGAATGCGGAGCAGTAGAAAGAATGTTGCGAGGTGTGTGGTTGTTAGGAAATGTTGGCGGCAGCGTGATTATTTAAAGGTTTAATGTTCAGTTACTTTTATGCCTGACTACGTTACCAGAATATTTTATTATTTTATCTATTACCAGTATACTTTTTTGTTTGGGCTAATCTGATGAACTAAAATAAATCATCAGACGAGTGGTAACAATAGGATGAATCAAGACTACTTCATATCCTAGAAAATGGAATTCGTGCAGGCCCCGAGCATCTTAATTAACCAGCAGTCTAATAGATCCCTAAAAAACTTAAAGAAACTATAAATGATACCGCATCCCTTTTTTAAGAAACCTTAATAAGTTTATAAATCCCGAAGAACTCTTCCGTGCTAATCTTCTCCCTATTAAATTACTTTAACAAAACTAAGCCATCGGCGCGGTTTACAAATGACTTTTTAAAATTACATCAAAATCTGTCATTTGAAACCCCTAAAATTTCGATACTTGAAAGCTTTTGAGTGGTATGCGGACGAATCGGAGTTGTGTTTAATTACTTTCCATTTTCAAATGATTGATTGCTGACGATCGGAGATTCGGAATTGTCTGGCACTTGAGGGTGTCGCGGGGAGGGAGACTGGGGCTTTGTTCATGTGATTGATGCCAAGGACAAGGTGAAGATGGCTTAGAAGTGCCACTCGGAATGTAGCTCTGGGAATCAGCTCGTCTTATATTCGTTAATATTGTAGCTAACAGTGGAGAAGAGTGACATTTTCTAAAGGGGAATCCGACACAACATAAAGGTACGACTTCTGTTGCTGACTGTACTATTAAATATGTATAAATGTCTGCAAATCGTTCCAATGATAGATTTAACATAAGTTACCAAAGGAAGCTGACAGGTATTGGGTTATATTGACCATTCACCATTGGTAGTTAAGGAATTGGAAACAATGATGTCCGAACTAGGAGCATGACTTAAGCCAGTAGACATTTTTGCTAGTACATTTTGAACTCGTCTCTACACCGATGTATATGCCGTGGTATCGTAGCTCCCAAACGCATAGACCGATTTTGATGCGGTTTGTTTTGTTTGAAAGCTGATGTGACTGAAGTTTTGAGCTTGATATATGATATTTATTCAGGCATTTGACGATCATCACTCCTTTCCTACATTCACAGGTCAGATTGATTTGAAATTTGGTGTACTGTTACCAACCCTGAGCTGATGATGCAGCGATAAGTTCACGGGATACCCAACTCCTCATCAACTTACAGCAGATATAACTTGTTTGGGCTCATAAGAATTGTCTAAATGAGTAGGTGTTAAATAGTAATTACAAATTTGAAAATAAAGGAGAAATGTAAATAACTCTTGATATTACTTCTTAGAGTTTTTATTTTGCCTCCGGCATTATTTATTGTGGTATTCAAACTTTTTTTTCTATTTACATATTTCATATTAGTTTAGTCGTGTATTTATATTTACAGTTTGTAAAGGATATGTTAAAGCTGGAAGAAAAGTGTTCTAAAGTTAGAGTTAAAGAGAAAATTAGTTTCAAAAGAGTAAATCCACTCTAAAGTAGTTTTTAATAATACTGAATCGAACTAATTCTGAGACAAAATTTCATTTAAGAATTTATAACACAAAATTTATTCTTTTTGACTCCATTTGCAAATAAATGATCTGTAATTTTCGTCCTTTCGACGGCAGAAAATGTAAGTTCTCATTACTACGAAATCCAACCAACCATTCAACTAAGCAAGAAATCATGTTTGTATTTTAAAATGTTGAATAAGCCCGCCATCACAGAAGCCGCTCCTCAAATTCTCATTTATACGCCAAAGCTTTAAATTATCTGATATAAGCTATATATCATGAATAGAAATTCCTAATCAGAATACAAAAATGTTTTATTATAGAGTAAAATTAAAAAATCAGAGGGTTTCAGTAATGAGTCGAGTTGCGTCGGCCGCCGATACAGGACGGACAGAAATAACTCGGATCATTATCCGCTAACGTTTCGGATTAAAAGAAATGTGCCACCTTTACAACTTTATACAAATGAATGATTATATTCGCTTTGATCTTTTTATATAGCGATATGTTTTTGTGCATGCGACGTATTATAAAACCTAATTAGATATAGCATCTCGCCTTATAATTTTAAGGGGACGGTAGAGGTGTTACATTTTGTCCGCTATATTTACCATGTATGGTGTCTATTATCATTTATCATAGGTAGAGGTGTTACATTTTACCAGTTATGTTTCCCAGTCAGTCTATTATTATTTCTCAGGCATTATAACAGGCTAGAATATACTAAACAGAAACGAATTATTCTGATATTTCTCGTGTTGGCACAACAACAAAATATTTGATTTGCTTTGTGGAGATAACTATATTTTCAGTTACCAGTACTAGTAATTGTTGCCGGGTTTTATAAAAAGGTATAGCGATTAGCAAAAGGTTTCAATGTTACTCAACACAAACTTATTATGTTTCTAGTTTTATTCTCATATCAAGGGCAGAGATATATTGTTTAGTGCTGTTATAGATATTCAAGTACCTACTTTCTGTTATCAAGAGTCGACTAAAACCTTGGATCTAATGTCAAATATTGACTTTACAATCACGAAGAAGATAGTTCCGTTTTTAAATTATTTCCCGCGCTTAGAGTATTTTGTTGTGAATTAATTAGCTGTGGCCATCGGTATGTCTGCACTACATACTAGATTTGGCGTTCCTTACTTTCACCATGTTCAACTGAATTGAACTGCAATCCATTCAAACTGACTTCAGTATGGTGTCAATATTGACAGCTTGTGGTTGAGTACAGAGCGGCGCTCATAACATAATAGTTACTTACTTGAGTCTACGTGTAAACCTGGACGTTAATAAAAAATATTAGTCAAATAAGTAAAATTATTTGTTATTTTAGTGAATAAATAAGTTAAAACAGTGACGTTTGGTTGCCATTATGGTTCAGATTTTGAACAAATAGTTTATATGCACGTTCGTGTCTATAGAATATACGTTAATGGCTGTAGCTGCGATTACACGTGGACTTATATATTTAATATTTTCCTGTAGAATTATAATATATTTTTATTTATATCTAAAACAAATCTTATATCCTACTTTCAATTACACTTTATCCAACTGTAAAATCTACATGAATATCCGTTCAGTAGTTTTGAAGATGTTCGTTAACAAACACGTGGTTCGTGGTATAATAGCTATAAATTTGTTATTTTTATAAGCATTTTAGTATCAAAGTACGCTCACATGTCTATCCCATTGTTTAAAACCCTCTATAATAATAAAATCTCTTGAAATCCGAGAATAAATATTGCCAAATTTAATCTGATCACTTCAGAATGTTCATTTTGTTTTGTTGATCGTCTTATGTTATTTGATATGTTTTAGTTACTTGTATTTCAAAATGGGAGTATACAAATTTATTTTGTGTGAAGTACACACATACACACTTACGCTTTTTATCTCCAAAAGGGTAGGTAGAGGTGCAACTGTTGCACTTAGCTTTCGCCGTGCGTATTCCATCCCATGATGTAATCGGGGGTGAGCCTATCGCCATATCCAGGCTGATACTGAGTAGAAAAACCCAATATTACTTCGCCCGACCCGGGATCGAACCCGAGACCTCATCAATCGTACCGTAATACAACTACGCTACGGAAATAAAATATGCTGCTACGTTAGTG
The DNA here is from genome assembly GCF_014839805.1 of Manduca sexta. Lineage (NCBI taxonomy): Eukaryota > Metazoa > Arthropoda > Insecta > Lepidoptera > Sphingidae > Manduca > Manduca sexta. The sequence continues at coordinate 3,481,227 of NC_051139.1, forward strand.
AAATAAACATACCATATATAAATTTCGAGTTATCATTATATTTGACCACCTCAGTGGCTCAGTTGTATTGGGTACGGTACTGTTATACTAAGAACTAGAATTCGAACCTTGGGTTGGGTAAATATTGAGTATCTCATGTCGGTATCATCCCGAACTTAGACTATTATAAGACCAGTTCTCACAGCGAAATACGAGTTGGTAGAGGTGTAACTTCCTACCCCCGAAACGACGTGATGCTATGTATGTATGTCGTATAATATTTTTAAGCATAATTAAGTAGAACTATAGTATAGAATCATTAGATAAGTAGTAGAAGGTATAGTATAGAATCAGAATACTGAATAATCAACTAAAATATAGAGTGTTATACGTCTTGTCTACATTCTGAGTCAGCAAGTTTTTTTGTTGGTAATGGACATACGACCGAGTGGGTCATAAGATGGTAAGTGGTCACCGTCGTCCAAAAACATAAACAAAGCTGTAGAAATAATGCGATGATGGTCTTGTCGATAAAACTACAATAAAACTTTATTACGGGACTGTTTACTATTTTTGAAGAAATTAAGATACGGCTATAATGATTTTGGAAAAAATACAGCCACAGTAAATCGGATTTTTATGCAAGTACCTTTTTCGGTCCTGATGCTTACAGGAACCAAAAAAATATAAGACCTTTAAAGGTTTGAATTGAAAAAAGTTCTGGAGTGGCGACCACGAACCGGGAGATGGATAGGGATGCCCTCCACGAGATGGACGGACGATCTGGTGAGGGTCGCCGGAGTCCGATGGATGAGGGTGGCCCAGAACCGGTCCCTGTGGCGCTCAATGGGGGAGGCCTATGTCCTGCAGTGGACGATTCCCGGCTGAAATGATGATGATGAAAGGTTTGAATACTTTTTATGTCGAAATAATATTTAAGTGGTATTGTCTATTAGAAAAGCAATTGCAACTAACGAGTAACTACAAAACGATTAATTTATCAAACAATATTATCAACGTGAGTGAATTCCCGCTTTACTGAACAGATCAAAGCAGTTCCGCTAAGTTGCTATTTGTAGTTTAAATAGAGTATTGTTTGATAGATTCGCTGCATTAGCCTAGTGGCAGGTATTTGTGAACTGTAGAGTTTGGAGACTTCCAGTTTCAGCAAATTTTGCGTGCAATTCGCAAAAATAATCGAAAAGTACATGGCCTAGAGTTTTAATTCGGAACTGGATAACAATTTACTATGGATTTATAGGTATATAGACTCGCACATTTATTCTTTACTCACGATAATATAATATTTTTCGGATGATATAAAAATGTATTAAAGAAAACCCGATGGAATTTAATTTGTCAGTATACAGGGAATTACCTCCAACTCTTTGAGACGGAGAGCATTAAATTATTCAAAGAGACGCAACACTTAAAGTTCTCAGAAAATAACATTCTAGAGAGGAACAGACCAGAGCATTTAATGAAACAATCACAAAATACAAAGAAAAATAATGTAACGTTTAATCACCACTCAATAAGTTTTTATTTTCCCTTTGCAGTCCCATTTTTGGAAAAGCAATCAAAATTATTAAGTTTATTATGAGCGACTGTAGTGAAACGGAGGCTTGAAAAGGATTTTCAGCGGCGGGGTGCAGGGCGGGCGGCGGGGCGGGCGCGGCGACCGTCCCGCCACTCCGGCAGTCAGCGACCGACCGTCGCGCCACGCGGGTCCTTGTTGCGGTGCGAAGCAATTGTACGTAGCGTTGTGTTCAGTGTTTATATTGTGTGTGTACGTACGTGGGAAATGTCATGTGTGTGTGCTGTGTGTGACCAGCGTAATTGTTTATTCGCGATAAGTATATAGATCCAGTTAGATTATGTTATTTTAATTAAATTAACGTATGCCCGAGCTTTCACGTGTTTGTTAAACTTTAGATTATTTACGAATAAAAACTCTTAACTACCCTCTTACAAAATTTACGGTTCATTGATTACAACGGAAATCAAAGCAAGAATCTTTAAGATAGGCCGTTAGTCTTGCGATTTTGTATGCCAAGCTTCTAGGAAGCTGAACAATTGGGAAAGTAGAGTTACCACAAAAGCTCATGAGATAAAAGGGAAATCATGGATAGGGTTGTTAAAAGGTTTTGGTTTATGAAACTTGATCCAAAGGATGTTGACAGGAAAGTCTTTTTTCAATTCTTTGTATTGCTTATTGTTACTACGTTTATTTTAATTGAGTAAGGAAAAAGAAATATAAGTCTTTGTATAATAATACGAATAAAATGCACGTGTGTCAAAGGCAGGATATTTCATACTCAGTGGCGGTTATAACAATATCTAGGTTATCATTTAACGTTCGAAATTTAAAAATTCTGTTTGATATTTATTTTTAAATTTACTGCTCTGGAATTGTGTGAGCATTGGATTCCTATAGTTTTCGAAATAAGGAATCGCTTATAAGTAATCTATTAAGCCTTAGTAAATATGTCACAAATATTCCGTAAGGAATTGTAATTTTTTCAGAAATCGCCCTATAGATATTGACTCTACATTTCATTTAAACATGAAGCCCTCTACACAAGCCGTAGAAAGTAAAATTCAAAACAAGCTAAATTAACTTATCCCAAAATTTGACGCTTCGCGTGTTGCCTCAAATAAAAATACAAATTGCTTACAGGAAATATCATTTTTAATTTTAAACGCAAAGGTCTGATTTTCCGGAATGTCACAAACTTACTTTAAATTTGTTTTTACCGTTTTTAAAGGAAGCACGTTGCGACATAAATTTAATTTCGGCGCTGCACGAAAACTGTCAATGGGATTTTTTGCGTGGTTCTAGCCAATTTGTCGGTTAATTAACAAGATTATAACGTTTGGTTCATGTCTGATCTGTCGTTGTGAGAAGGCACGTGATATTGCCTTCCTATAGGACGAAATATACGCTGCCTAAGTTTAATCGTATTTAATTCAAAAATTTGTGCGTTGCGTGCCTTCGTTTTTTGTTTTGAGAATGATAGATGATAGTAAAATAATATCATATTTCGATGTAGGGATATTTAAAATATGTATTATTGAAACCGTTTAATTCGGAGATTTCTCGACTTAGTTATATTTTTACAACAGTTTATCGGCTCGTAGAATACTTCTTGATAATGTCTATTTATATCTTTACCAGAACCCTAGACACGCACGGGTAGTAGAGCATATATGCGTATTTTCTATTTTACAAACTAATACACACAATCTTTTTTTTTAATATGACTCTGTCCATGGGTAAAAACCGTATGAAAATCTGTTCAGTAGTTTTGGAGTTTATCGCGTTCAGACAGACGTATTGGTAGATTTTTATTTATTACTAGTTGAACCGACAGACGTTGTCCCGTCTTAACTATGAATTTGCAGCGCGCATTCCGTCAATCGCTGAAATTAACTTTTCTTAATTTTTTCCAACGTTCCGCTCAACTTCTTTAAGTTTTTCTTTCATAAGATCCTTCTCCTGACAATAACAAACACAACAAAAAATAAAATAGTGAAATCGGCCCAGCCGTTCACGCGTGATAGTGTGACCAAGGGAAATAGGGATTCATTTTTATATATATAGATATGTAAGTATATTCAATAAAAGTGTATGTTGAGTCAGATCGCTGATGCTTAGATCTATCGTATATCATAAAATGTTAAAATAATCGAGAGCTTTCAATTAAAAAGCTCTGTATGTCACTTCGCTCAGTTATAGATGTTATTAAACCTTTTTGTATGTTAAACCTGGGATTTATTTAAAGCCTTACTCGTATTTTATTTAAAGATACAATATTTATATCATAAAAAAGGTTTATACGTATAAATAAAAGCTCAAACGCCACTTTGATAAAAAATACGATTTAAATATTTCCTATTAAATACAGGATTATTCACTTTTTGTTTTTATATTTTTAACATTCTATCGATATTTTTCATTTCTTTCATGTTGAATTCGTCGGGGTTATCGGTGTAGAGTTTTTTGTTATTATGGGAATCAGAGCTCTACCTTCATGATTATTGGTAATAAATCAAACTCTAAGATGACAATACGTTTATATTTGGAACTCCACGAGAACATCCTCATACTAGTAACAAATTAGTAGTCGTATTGTGTTAATGAATGCGTACATTGTTTTTAAATAGAAGGTATGGTGTGACAGCATTTTTACGCGACGTACGTGTATATAGCCTTGCAAGTGTGTGTCCCGATATTTTATGTTGGCAAATATATATACTAGTTATGTTATAGAAAATGGTATACTTTGGATTATTTTGGATATAATAATAATACTGAAAATATTGAACATATAGGATTTTGTGAGAGTTAGCTTCGTCTCTGCGAGTTGTTAGATGTCAATGTTCAGTAATTACGCTATCTACACGCTATAGTGCAGGGGTGGCCAACTTGGTAAGACCCAAGATCTACTTTTCACTGATGATACTCTGTGCGATCTACCAAGCTACATACATCTTGGAATCTTAAATGAAACAACATAGTTCAGCACACAATTTATTATTATTTTGATTAAAAAATGATACAAGACGATGCGTGCAGCAGTTAGTGATTAAGTATGTTGCGCGGTCTGTTCTACGTATTGATATTTTTGCCTTGCCACGATCGACTGGACTTGTTGTCGCAATCGACCAGTCGATCGCGATCGACCGGTTGGCCACCCCTGCTTTAGTGTATTTGAATCCGGGATGTAACAGTGTGCTTGCGTACTATTGCTTGGCGGCAGGTATAGACAACTACAAAAATAACTCAGACGAGTTCGAACATGCGTGACTTACTACTTACTTATTTTGCGGTTTATTTCCACAATAGGCCTATAATTCCAATCATATCTATAATTCCTGGCTTAAAATGTGGCCTCTAGCACTCCGGGTAATGTGGATTCTTATTAGGCAAAGTCAATAAATCATTTTACTAGTTTTTGAGTTTATCTATTACAATCAGAATTATAAACACAATAAATAATATCAACCCTGTATTATATACTGTCCCACTGCTGGGCACGGGTCTCCTTTACAACTAAAAGAGATTAGGTCTTAGTTCACACAGGCCTTTTGCTGATTAGCAAACATCACATACCCTCAAAATTCGTAAAAAAAACTTCTCAGGTATGCAGGTTTACTCACGATGTTTTCTTACAACGTTAAAGCAAGCGATGATTCACGAAGAATACACAAATAACTTAGGAAGAGTTTTGAATCTGTGGACATTCCTCTCGGCAGTCCGTTCCTTTGCCAACTAGGCTATCGCCGTTTTTTCGAACAGACAACAAAACTCAAATCTTTACTCTTTATATATTATTAGTTTAGATACCGTAACATAAGCTTACGTATTTATGCCTGAGGGTAAAGTGAGAAACGCAAGTCAAATCTTCGTCAAGCATAAGTGATAAGAATCGAAGCTATCGCCGTGTAGAGCACAAATTCTGCCAAACAATTCTAATATAAAGAAAATACTATAAATATTTGTTGTATCAAAACAAAAACATTTTCGTCTTATATTACGTATTTAAATTTATGTTAATTAGATAGAGGCGGCGAAGCGTTATGTATTTTTGTAAAATGCTTTTTAAAATATGATCTCATTTGATTAAAATAAATATTTTTCCAAATGGAAAGTTCTGATCAATCAGTTTGGTACAGATTTATCAAATGCAATTGAATATTTATTTGTTCACTAATATTAAATTTATTTAAGCATGATTTTAAAATTGGTTATGAAATTTTAATGGTGTTTATATTTAAGCCTAATAAGGATTACCTTAAGTATGATTTTAGATTGATCAAATATTTATTCTCGCTTTAAAACGTTTATTTATGCGATTTGAATTATTTTAGTCTGGTTATTACTCGCGGCTCCGTCCGCGGTAGTGCTTGGGTTACTACATATAGTAACTAGAAATTGAGATATTCTTGCTAAGTATCTGAACACATATTATACCCCTGCAGACTGCAGGGCCCTAGAGGAAAGTTGGGAATATCTGGGGAAGGGAAGTGTTGGAGAAGGACTAGGGACCTTCTTAGGACGGGCGGTAGGGAGAAAGCCAGGAAATGTTAACGAGCTCTCATAGGCCTCAATATGTAGTTACAACCATGAGGTTTACACTGGACTGTGTGTCTAGGGCCACGGCATATGTACCCCTGTGCTTGAGCTTGCATTCGGTGTGAAGACCGCGCGCACAAGAATTGCCTCGGGAAGAGAACGTGTACATATTGGTCATTTTATATTATATATTATAATCTATCATAATATATTCTATGTATACATTCCATTCTCGACTAAATGGAGCGTATTTAAAATCCAAAATTTAACAATCCAATTGAACCCTGAACCTCGTAAATTGACACTAAACCAAATTAGTAGTTATATACCGTGGTATTTTGTATATTCGGGCACATTTACCCAACAGCGTATCATGTTCAAAAGATCCAACATTAGCATGTTGTGCCCTATTTAGCGCGTGGATATCTTCACGCTAACAAATGAGGGCGGCAGAGACTGATTGTGTTTGAAACGGTACATTTAAATAGATTTATTGTTTGTCACTATCAATTTTAGATTTTAGTTTTTTACATTATATTTGTTATAGTGTTAGGGAATGCTTGTGGTATTGAGTACACCGGATATATAATTTCCGTCAAAATATGAAAACTAAAAATGAAATGTTAATATAAATAGTATGTTGATATTGTTTTGCTATTTTTACGAACAAAGAAACGCATATCACGTCTTTTGCTCCGTAGTGACAAAGGTGGAATCAGAGCATCCAGTTTTGCCTTATACGTTCCGTCCCATGATGTGATAGGGGCGGGCCCATTGCCATATCGGGTGCCATATTATTGCCCAAATTTAAAAAAGGAGCTTGTAAGAATGCCTACTTTATTTTCCACGTGTAATAATACAATATTTGAATAAACAGTTTGAGTGGCTTCAATCGATTTTGGTTTATAGCCAAGCCTTTTGTTCCATATATAACAAATACATTGAACAATGATAATGTTTCATATGGAATCGATGTGCATTTATATGGCTTCCTTCTACACCACTGCTATTCAAATTAGGGAGTGCGGTTCTAGGGAGGCGTGACAATATGTAAAGGGGGCTTTAATGTAGATTTTGATAATCAATTCCTTTTTCTCGGTAACAGTACTTTTTCTGGATGAAAGGTACCGTATAGATGTTTGCAACCTGCATGAATTCACAGAAGTTGTCCAAAGGTGTTTTAAAACCAACTGTTAAAATTAATACCTACTTTGTCTGTATAACATCGATCTACACTATAATTGTTATGATGTTACATATGCATAAATAATAAATTTATTTACTGACAAACAGTATAGGAACACTGTTCTTTGTAATACATGTAATTGGCATCATTAGACTTAACACATCAAGACGTTTATTTATTATTTGTTTTTTTAATTTTGACACGGAATAGTGACTGAATTGCACCTGATGGTAAGCATGATGCCGTCCAGATAATGTATTGTATCAAAATCTATAAGATACTGCCTGTTGGTCCAGAATTTTCAGAAATTTTAGCTAGAAGAAAAATCTAACAGCACACGTAAAGGAGAAATTTGAAAACCGTAAACATATACTCAGATAGATACGATATGTTATATACGCTAATATTATATTATATATATTATAATGTTGTATACACTAACAGGCGACTCATTCGGAAGTAAGACATTTTAACCAATTTTTGTTCCTTTGCATAGTGATAAGCTAATGTTGTATCTTTTAAATAAATACCTACAAGTTAATAATACAATACCCATAAGTTTGTGTAGAACGCTCGGTGCGCGAGTCCAACTCGTACTTATTCGTATTTTTTATATTATGATAGTAAACTAGTTATTGACTTCGACCATGAATGAATCATGAATCTGTGACCCTTGTCTTAGCCGTCCGCTTTATTCACAACTAGGCTATCGTTACTCTACTCTAACATAGTACAAATCCCGAACTTCGCATGTCACAAACTTTATTCAATTAATAGATTCCGAACATTAAGAAGTGAAAATGTTTTAAAATTAATTTTATATTTATAAACGTCTCGTTAATTTGTCGGTGACACAAGTTCAAATATATTTTTGGTGAATTATACTTCATTTCTCATTTCATCGTTATTTTATGGTGAATAAATCGTTCTTAAAAGTAAATTTTCTATTGTAAAAGTTTCCAGACGTTTTATTAATTCATTTAATAATTTATTTTATTATAAATAAACTGGAAATTAAAGAATCAACTATTGGCAAAGTTAGTAATGTTAAACGGCCCATTAAACCTTTTCTTTCATTTGATTGGTTTGGATTTATAGCGCACGGCCCGTTGCAGGTTATTTTTACAGCGTTTTGTATAATGCTGATATAAATGTAAAAGTATTAGATAGCTAATATAGATAGTACTTGATTAGCAATAATTCTGCGGAAGTATAGTTGTTGACAGCTTGAAGTTGGTATTCGGTCATTTAGAGTGCGTTGGGGTAATACCGTCTTAAGGGTTAATTCCGTTCTTTCAAGATTACTGCTCAACCCGACATTTCCTTATACAAGCAAAACAGCCTGAAGTGCAGCTTTTGAATGTATCACAATTTTTTGCTACTGTTAATTTTATCTACAGGTTGGGAGTAATCTTTAAACAACGGGATTACCACGTCATCCGGTATTACCCTATTAGCCGGTAATACCCCAAAACTCACATATATTAAGCAATGAAATATATGCTCACTAAATAGCACTGAACTAGCTGGGATTTGGATACAATTTTGCTACACACAGAAACCTTAATTATACTAAATTAGCATCCAAGCTACATTTTAACCGGAATAATTTCACAATCATACATTTATTTCGGGAAAGGTCTATGATACAAACGAAGCCGAGAGCAAATATTAATAAATTGCGTTTGCATTGTTACGAAAGTAATTTTTTTTTACAAACCAGTGAAATTTTTCGCTAGATTTTCGTCTCATTTAATTTTGGCTATTGGGCGTTTTGAAATTAAAATGAGAAATTCCTAGAACGAATCGTTCGTTGAATTTGTTTTATTTGATAGCGGCAGGCTCAAATGAGAATCATAGGGTTGTGTTAAGAGTTTAATAGGAGCGGTGCCTGACGGTGCCAGCCGGGAACTGAACCCCGCCCCCGCACCGCGTGCCACACTTACCATTTCTACGAATAAAAGTTCAACGATTGACGTTTTAATGGCAAATAAAGGCTGTATTGTTCAGGTTTTTGGTGTATTATTTGAATTTATTTCTGTTTCGCTGAAATTCGTGACCGAAAATAAAAGTACACGCATACCATTAATGTAAGGTTATATTGAATTTCAGGGTCAATAGCCTTACTTTCTCTAAGCTTATGAGTCTATTAAAAGATATATTGCTTTATTTCCCATTATTAAATAATTATGAACGAAAAAAATTATACTGCTCATAAATTATAAGCAACTTTACTTAAATAATAATTAAATATTCTCATGTACCTTGACTTATCATAACCTCGACTACGTATGCTTACGTGATGGACAAAGCATTTTATTTTATTTACTTCTGGTAGGAATCTGAAGTTGTAATAAGAGGGTAAATATGAAAATAGAGGGATCAAAAGTCTGACGCTATTTGTATACCCACGGAATACGTTTTGAGGGCGTGCCCTCAAAACGTATTCCGAACGAGGAATTTGTGACTTAACGTGTTAAGTCACAAATTCCCCTATTGACAGGGATTATCTCAGAACTCCCTGCGTCCATGATCTAATGCAGTAACGTAGATTAGTAACAAACGCTCTTTAGAAAAAGTCACGGTTTGATTTCTAGAGTTTCTTTAGATAATATGCTTTACAACTTAATGTCCATTTTACTTCTCACAGAGATATCAAATACCGCCTCTTATATGTTCTATGCTAAAATATAACAGAATAGAACAACACAACATACCCCACAAGAACTAAGGTACAATAAAAACAAACAACACGTGTCCAAAAATAAAAATAAAATATTCACTTGCGTGCGCTAATGTTATTGAATCAGCCGGCAACCAGGTTAGCTGCTGCTGCATAATTGATCCGAGTGGAACGGGCGGTAGGAGTCCCGCCTCGATGCTATGACGGCGGCCCTGCCATCTACCGATTAATGAGAACTGCGATAAAACCTGGGTTTGGACTTCAAATAAATAAAATAAAATGCTTTATTCATCACGTAGGCGAACATAGTTGCACATGATAAGTCAAGGTACATGAGAATATTTCATTATTATTTAAATAGAAGAAAGAAAGAAAAGAAATTTATTTTGTAACAAACACAAGTTACATACACATAACAAAACAAACAAGCGAAACAGCCAAAAAAAAAAACAATTTAAACTATGTTTGTCACAAAAAAGGCACCAACTCAGCAATATGCTGACAGTGAAGCCAGCGCTGATCTTCCGTTGGGCCGTTAAATCGCTTATTTAACTAAAGACATTTTATATTGGGCATAAGGGATTGTAAAAGTGCCTTCTGATGGTATCGACTCATTGGTGCTATGGGCAATGCTAGGTAAATCCAAGCTTGAAATAGCTCGAATCGTTTCTGTAATATGGTTGTTTATAGGGGGATTTTGCGGAGAGCCAGTCGTATTAAAAATCCCATGTTTGGTGAGATCCGTATATTGAACCTCTGAAATCCCGTTTCATTAATTCAAGCTGATATTAAACCAAGGTGAAAATGCTATAGTAACGAGACATAAAAAATAGATCTCTCACTCTCCTATAAAAGGTATGTAGAGTTGATATGGAACTCTCTCTATATAATCAAATGTCATGGGATTCGATCAAGGAATACCGTTATGTACTACGTAACCAAGTTATCTGCTATTAGTGCAATTAACTAGAGTGGATTGTGCCGTCCAAGTAGATCCTGTGATAGGAAGACAATACGTGAAACAGTAGAAAGGAAACGTATCTTCAAAATAAAGGAAAGATCAAAGAGAGCTGTGTTGGGTAAAGCTGTAGCTATACCATCTTACTAATATACGTGCCTTAGTTTGTGAAAATGTTTAAATGTTTGTTTGAAGTACACTCAAAAATAGCTGTAGGGATTTGGATGAAATTTGACACAAACTTAGATCATATAGACTAGACTTACGTTTCAGGAAATCGCTCTCCTATGAAATAATTAACTTTATTTATCTAATTTTTAAATGGGTGCACTGGTGTTGGACAGTATGAATCGGTATATAGATTACTATACCGATTCATACTGGGACTTTTGTAGAGTAAGGCTTTCACCTTAGGGACGTCGTGAGCAGTCGTGAGCAGCAACTAGCTTAATTAAAATGAGGCTTATTTATATAGATTTAACGTTTGCTGGTGGTAGAATATTTTATATCCGCCTGGATAGCGACCACCGTATAAGGTGTTAACATCTACCTTATTAGCCAATGTAAGTGTTTCGCGTTCCGAGAATAGCTTGTGTATATCCGGCTCCAACAGAGCGGCATATGTGTCAACTGTCGAGATGAAATTATCTCTCGTCAGTCTACATTCTATTGGACCCCACTCCAATTATTATTAGGTGCAGTGGGGTCAAATTGCTGTGCCAGTGTAAAAAAAAGTTGTCTATTTCTGCTGTCAAACAGCAACGTACTAGTTGTGTTCCGGTTTGAAGGATAAAGTTGTACAGTTATGCTACGTGGACAAATTACTTTGCATTTGTCTTTGGACAATCGTTTACCACTTGGCAGATGAGCTTTATATTGACGCTTCAAAGGCAATAATATCTAAGTGACAATCAGTAAATTTTTGAGCAGACTGCTTTAAAGTTTTGATTTCAATGTGAAAATTCATAACAATTCCACTTTTCATTTTATAATGATATAGTCTAATGTTGTTAAAATTGTTCTCGAATAACAAAACCTAGATCAAATAATGCAGTAAAAATAGCAATTCAAAATATTTGTATAATTAACTTTAGGTATGTTTGTCGCTTAGATATGATTGCATTTCAAGCGTCAATATTATTTCACAAGAAGCCTTTTGTACGGTCAGCCAAAAAAGCAGGTGAACGAATCGCCTTCACACGTGAATATAAATGAAACATTTTTTTCTTTGTGTGAAGTTAAATAAAAGCGTTTTATTTTATTTTTGTTAATAAAAAAAGTTTGTAAGAACACAAAAGTGTATAAGTGATTTGAAGTTTTTAATTTGTTCAGCATCTTATGTGAGTGACAGTACATTTGATGTTAAAATATATATATATATAAATATATTCAACAAAAATGGAACTTGTGTTGGTGTTACATTAAATATAATTTGCATAATATAAATTAATCTCTCCATGTAATAAAATTTTAACATATTATAAATATAGAAGAAAAACAAATATTAAAACAGAAGCCACAACATTTTTTTTATATTTGTCTGTTTACATGTTTGTACACGCACCACGCAAAAATACAGTACATAATTGAATGCAGTTTTTACTGATGTATTACTAAACATCCAACTTAAAACATAGTCCCCAATTTATCCCGAGAAAACATAAAATGGATCTGTTGTCCTGAAAAAACTTTTTCACAAGTCCAGAGCCGTGAGCAAAAGGTAGTAAAACATATATTTCTACTTTCCTTAATTTAATTTTTGTTTATAACAAAACAATGTCCAGCTCAGACTATAAAAGTGGTCCTTTTTAGGTTGCGGGTCCGTAGCGTGTCATCGTGTTCAATATCTTAACAGGGCCCGTTTTACTGCTTATTTCGTATTGTTCGGTTATTTTCTTTGTACGTGGTGCGTTGTGATGAATGTTGTACGAAACTAACCTGTATATAGTGATTGCGAGTGGACGGAGTGTAACCTTGAGTTTTGATGGACTTAGATGCTGGTTCTACTTAAATATTCAAAAGAATTTGTCTCTGTAGGAGAAAGTGGACTTTCTAAGGAGTATGGGTCGGAGGCTGACAGTATTTGTGTCAAATATTTAATTTCGCAAAGTCATCTTATTCCTCGACTATTTTTTCTTTCTTGTTTTATGAAGAATGTTGTGATAAAATTTAATTTGATTTAACTAAACCAAATACCAGATATTGTTAAGCAAAATTTGGTTTTACAAGGATTAAAGTAAACAATGTCATTTTATTTTTACCATTACATCGTACGGGTTAAAAAGTCCAGAAGCTTTTCAACATTAATTAATTATTTTTAGTACCTTTTACTTTTATTTTATATAGTCCTGTTCTAAATTAAATGTCCCAGTGCTTAAAGATTTTATTTTCTAATTAAACTGTTGGAGTATCTCTGTTCTCCCTGAAGTCGGCAGCCTGTACTGCCGACTTCTCGAGGGACTTTGACGTCAGCAACTACGCTGACACGTTACGTTTACCGTAAATTGTATGAAGTATTAGAAAACTATTTTAGTGCCGAAGAATGAGAGTTTCAGTTAAGAATTATGGAAATGAAACATCGCAGGACTTTCAGAATTTTAAGAAATGTTCTGCAAATTATTGGTGTAAATATACTTGTGGATACATTGTAACTGTGTGAACCATTTAAGTTAATGTACCGTTGATTTATTAACACTCATGTTTCCCATGAAAAATAAATAAAAGAAATAAAAAAAATAAATTTGTTTTTAAGGGGATTAATACTTTGGGACAGCCCCGTGCAAGTCCAGGTTCCAACGAGAGCTCTGCACGCGAGTGACGTGTTTAGAGTGCGCGCTCGCGGTGGTCGTCTCCACCACCAAGAGCTAAACTAAAGCTTACTCCTACTAACCATATTACTATATTGTGCTAGCTCTTGACTGTCACGTCCTCGTAAAAATAATTTCCGCATTACATTTTTCCGGGGTTAATAGTAGTAATGTGGTTCGCTATTAGTGAAAAAAAATCAAAATCGGTTTAATAGTTCCTGAGATTAACGCGTTTAAACAAGCAAATTCTTCGACTTTTCAATTAGTATAGATTATATGTGTTATAATATTGATGTATTCATGCGCAGGGTATATTCAAGCGCAAGAGTAAACAAATTAAAATAGACTTTATTATATAGCTTTTTTACACAAAACTGTAGCTTATGAACGCTAAAGTATGCATAGATGTTAATTATATTAGTGTAGGAACTACGCAACAACGTACATTATAGTAATATTATATATAGGGTAATTTTAACATTGCGTTACTTAATTAAACTACATACTTCTCTTCATGAAAATAATATTTTACAATAAGTTACTCGAACCGTAGATATAAATTAAAAAAGTGTAAGTTTCGCACTAAATAAATATCAATAAAAAGTCATTTTAATTTTAAATACCCTAATACTACTAATACTGTCCTAAAAGATTTTTTCTGGCAGCAAACATACACGCACACGCCATATTAGCTCTAAAAACTGGGATTTAGTGAAAATATTCATTATTCTTGGATGAGTTTTGGCACAATGTTAGCAGAGGTAAAGACGAGTATGTGTTGTATGTGGTTTCATTTATTAACGTAATGTCAAAATGACTGTACAACATCCATCATAATAGTAACATCCTACATTGTAGCAAGACTCGTAGCACATACCGATCTACGCTTGTAGCACTCGCGTAGCACAGATTTGCTACAAGCGTCTACGACTCGTTCTAGCCTAGTTCATTACCATAATCCCGTTAATATGAATGTAAATTAATCTGGGCGGCAATTAATTTTATTACATACTGACTGTACTGTAAGATAATACATATTATGAGACTAGATACCTAATATTAATTGCTGTATAAGGGATATCGAATAGTGCCGACGGTAATATTCTAGTATATTATTATTTAGGTATAAGTATTCGATTTGATTTCATTTTAATCGGCGATAGCCTAGTTGGTTGTGGAACGGACTGTCAAGACGAATGTCCGTAAGTTCAAATCCCAATGGGACACACCTTTGACTTTTCTAAAAAAATATGGGTGTGTTCGTTGTGAATTATCGCTTGATTTAACGGTGAAGGAAAACATCGTGAGGAAACCTGCATACCGGAGAAGTTCTCTATAGGAATTTCGAGGGTTTGTGTAATCTACCAATCCGCGCTAGGCCAGCGTGGTGGACGGTCTAAGGTCTTTTCCCTTTCAGTAGTAGAGACGGCCCGTGCCCAACAGTGGGACAGTATATAATACAGGGCTGATATTGTTATTCGATTTGAATCGTTTATGAGAATTTCTTTATCACAGTATACGGCCTTTCAAATTGTACAAGTTTACTTTCCACGTTCGAGACAATGTGACTGAGTTGTATTGGGTTTTGTGTTTATAATTTAGCCCGAAGCCATAGATCGGCCATTTTTTCAGTATTGTTTTGAATTTTATTTATAGACTCTAAATTTTTCCATAATGTTGGTTTGAATTGTAGAATAAGTGGATCGTTAGTGCCTCAGGCGGCAATAGATATTCGGTTTTGTGACTATATTATTGCGTTATATTAAAATAAAGTAGTACAAGAAATGTAATATTATTTTTAGGATAATCTGAAAAACCGGCATACGGTTCGCTGGATGTTATGTAATAATTTAAGCCCTTAAACATTAACCAATAAGGTTCATAATCGCATCCATAGTTTATATAGACTACATTCTGATAGGAGATAATACTAGACAAAATTACTGATTGCAACACCACTTAAAGCTACTGCATTTTGTAAAATATTATTAATAATATAATATTTAATATAGTTTGTACTAGATGTTGCCCGCGACTTAGTCTGTGTGACAAGTTTCGCTACAAAGGTCTCTAAATTATTATAGCGATGCACTACGCCTTCTACACGATGCCAGCGCTATCTATTTAAAAATCCCATTAAAAAAAAAAGCGTTATTTTCCATATTTTCCATTTTCAATAAAAAATTGCCTACGTGTCAGTGGGGAAAAGTGACAATTTCTGAACGGAAACCCGACATAACATATACGTACTAATTGCATAAATGCAGTCTGCAAATCGTTCTAATGATAATGAAATTTTACATAAAGGGAAGCCGGCAAGAATCGGATTATAGGGACCCTTAGCCACTCCTATGTGTTAATTTAGGACTTGCTCAATAGTCAATACTAGTGTCACATTTCTTCTTAATCCATTCTGCTGTTTCTGCTTTTATTTCTAACATCCAAACGTCCAAATATCCTAACATTTTCACAAACTTTCACATTAATAACATGAGTAAAATAATACAGTAAGATTTAACTTTGCCAAAAGCATATCTAGAGAAGTTGAACTTAGATTCACTTTAGCTGAGATTGTGGAAAATGTATGTGTTCTGTTGTAGTCCATTATTATTTCTAGACCAAAATTAATTTACTATCGCATTTGAAGTAATTAAAATCTCTTGACCCGTAAAACCAATCCAAGCTAAGTAGACAAAGACCATTAATTAAATAAAAAGAAACGTTCAATTGTAACCCATAAAAATTCTATTCGTTTATTACCAGGTCAGTGGTTCGCGGGTCCCTCCAAGGTCCCAGTGACCCCGAGATGCTCTGCGGAGGCGATAAATCCTTCTGTGGACACTTCCCCCCCGGTATCCCCCGTTTGTCGCCGTATCACGTTTTTGATTTAACTTTTTGTAAAGGATGCGAGTGTGAGACATATTGCCTCGATAATTCCTTTATATAAATCAGGGAGATTTAGACACGTTCCAAATTGTGTTTGTTGAGAAATAACTTGTGGGTTTTTTAGGGTTCCGTGATCCTGTATCAGAGAAACTCTTTCTAAACCAGCGACTTCTATTTTATCTTTTAAGGACTCTGAACGATAAAAGGTAGAAGCATTGATGTGTACAAAACTAATTGTAGAGAAAACAATAAGGAAAAAGTGTTGTACGGAACTCTCAGCGCAGGATCGATTCGCGCTTCACCGGTTATTTTCCGCTGCGAAGCTCGCGGCGTGCAGTCACGTGTTCGAACTTTCTGTTTTCACGTTTGCAAAGTTTATTGTTGATCGTATTTCTCGTTGTTCGATTGTCTTTTGTTTTGCGGAGTGCCCCTGAGTAAACAGTATCGCCCATTATGTAAATGATTGTTTACTAATCACTGCTTTCGCACTTCCCTTCGTAAACTAATTTGGGAGTCTAAGGGAGTAATTAAGTGTTTCACTGTTAAAAATGTTATGTATAAAATGTCATGTCTTTAGTGTCAGGCGATGGAAAGAATATGAATAGTGCTTTTGAAATTAGAAGCTGTATTTCGACTAGCGGTACAGTGAAATTTAATTTATTTTGTCACAATATTTAATTATACATGTTCATTTATCAATAATATTTATATATAAGTAGTTTGTCACCTACATTGAAAAGTGCTACGCGCTACAATATATTATTTATATTGTATTTTATCGTCGTATGTTCATTGATAGTGTCACAATTTGGCTATCTGTAATTTTGCTGTTAACTTATATTTTAAAGGGGGTCACACAAAAAAACAGGTATCTAAATAAATTAATGTTATTCAATGACTAATAATTTATACCCTGAACAGAAAAATAAATAACTTCTCAATGTTATATGAAACTAATTTCTTGCACTGGCAACGTTAACTTTAAAAAGAAAAAGGTGCGCTGTGTAGGGTTTTTTATTTTCCTGGTAAGACTATTTATTGTCAAATACCATTATAGCTATAATCAGTTTTATTACACACAACAATTTAAACCGTGCTGCGCTATATATTGAATTCCTAAAAATTTTGTATTTTACCCGTTGGATCGGTTCCAGATTCAATTTCCATGCCAAGTTTTATCAAAACGTATTCACACGTTTCAAGGTTGCGCACATTTTAACTTTGTAACTTGGTTGCGGTTTGTCTGGAGTAGGTCAGATTTTTTGTGGTATTTTTATTATTTGCAGCGCAACGGATTAGTTACATACAGTTTACGTGGTTATTACCGACTGCTGTCGTGTTTTTACTGTACGAAATAGATTTTACAGGTATTTTGTTGAAACAGGCCGACATAATTGTGTCGACTGGCGAGGGATAGCTCATCAGTCGTCTAGACCCCACTTTGCTTACCATTAGATGCAGTTTAGTCTCATTGTTGTGAATAAAAGTAATTAAAAATCACGGAAAGGTCGTTCCTTTGAATGTCACTGTACTACGCGTGTTACCCCGATGTTACTTACTAGACTATAACTCTTATATTATGTTCATACAACTGGAATACAACATAAACACATGTCCATACCCTTAGTCCTTAGCAGAGGTAGGCAGAGGTGGATCCAGGGCAACTATTTTTCACCAAGTGTCTCCATCAGGTGCAGTATTACTTTACTGCGCTCGTATGAAAAAAAAGTTACTTCCACAGGCATTCTCTACCAGCCAGATGGTGTAAACTTATAATTCAAAATTATTTCATCTTACCATGTACCATTTTCAACATATTTACTAAAACTAACTCTGTCAACAAAAAACCGCTGACTCATAAAATTACGACGCAATATTCCAACCACGTGCGCCAAACAAAAACACCTTATAGATGTTTTTACATACGTGCCGTTCAGTTAAGTGCGGATAGACTTGAAGTTACAGCCAAGGTCAACGGGATTTCACTATCTCGCTTCAATTTATCATCATTTATAAATCCAAGTAATAAGATATGGGTCATATCTTGAACGAGATCTGCGGAATAGCTTAGAAGCTTTTATGCTCGATTTTCGAACCTTTATTTCGGCGCTAGTTGTCACCTACCGGCCTTGGGTAGGACTTAAGGGATATTCGTAGATCTGGTAAATTCTTGCTGTGCCGTTGTGAAAATAAGTCGCAAAATTCGAATTAGAAAAATTGCTTTACTTATCTGTTTATAGTGAGTACACAACTAAATATGGGTACTGATATGCATAAATGCGGTCTGCAAATCGTTCTTATAATAATTCATCATCATCATCATCTCAGCCACAGGAAGTCCACTGCTGAACATAGGCCTCCCCCAAAGAGCTCCCCGTTGACCTGTTGGAAGCGGCCTGCATCCAGCGACTTCCTGCGACCTTAGCCAGGTCGTCCGTCCACCTTGTAGGCGGGCGTCCGACATTTCGCTTGCCTGTACTTGGCCTCCACTCTAGAACCTTTCGACCCCAACGGCCATCGGTTCTTCGAGCTATGTGCCCGGCCCACTGCAACTTCAACTTGCTAATCCTATGGGCTATGTCGGTAACCTTTGTTCTCCTTCGGATCTCCTCATTTCTGATTCGATCTCGTCGGGAAATACCGAGCATAGCCCTCTCCATAGCTCGTTGAATGACCTTGAGCCTCGTAATGAGGCCCACAGTGAGAGGCCACGTCTCGGTGCCGTATGTTATCACTGGTAACACACAACTATCGAAGACTTTCGATTTAAGATAAGTAGATTTTACATAAATTGCGAAAGAGAAGTAGCAATCGGGTTTTATGGAATCTTCGCCATTGATCTGTACTTACTATATAGCGAGCGTTGACATCTCAGAAAACCCGGTACAGCGGTTCGTTCTGATAAATCGCTATCTGGACTGCATCCATGAGCAATAAATGATTGTGAAGAGTGAAGAGATAAAACGTATCTAGTCAGTGACGTTACATTTAGACTTCACTTGGATCAGAAGCGGTTAAATCGCTTTGTCGTGCCAAATAAAAAGTACTCATATTTAGTTGTGTAGGATTCCTTTTCGAAAAATTTCACAGTTCTCCACTGGTACAAATTATGTTGGATATCCTTCTACCAGAAAATTCTTAAGCAAATTCAGTATGAGATAATATATTAAAAATGTGTTTGCTTTAAATACCTTCCTCAATATAAAATGATTTTAACATTATAATAAGTTATTTTTACGCGGTAATGTATTCTATATTTAAATTTAGAACTACGTCGTCCAACGAAATAAGTGACCTTATCAAAAAAAGATTAATCTATAAATTTATATAAATTGCAAAGGTTTCCCAATTTTAATATTAATAGGATTAGTTAGGTCAAGTTATCTAAATTTAGATTTTATAAAACTAATATAAATTTCTAATTACATAATATTATTTTAGGCTTTGTTTAGTAATTGTGTTACTTCTGTCAACTAAATTAAAAAGTGTTCGAAATTCAAATTTCCTTTATGCTTTTTTAAGTAATAGATTGGAGACTAACAATACGATGACGTTTTTGTCACTTATAATGCGAAAATAAAGCCAAGTTTGTTTAGCTTAGCTCAAATAGCTGATATATTTTCTCATCCGTGGGTGCAGGCCGCAAATTACTTTATAGAACAATTGTTACAATTATATAAGAGTGTGACAAGATTAAGCAAAGAATATTATAGAAATATTAAATTAAATGTAATTTGTGTACTATCTTTTATTTCTATATATTTCTTACCTATTGTTTCCCTTTATCAGTCGCGATTTTTTTTTTAAATTAATTCCTCCAACATAATTCTTGATATGTGCAATTGCATAGGGATGATCAATAAGGAAACATAACTTTGCTATAGTTCAATTGTCATTGCTTTAAGGAGTCAGGAATTTGGGCCCGACATGGTCACAAGTTCCCCTCTATCACATGGTGAAAATTCGGTAGCACGTCTGCTTACCCCTTCTAAAACCGTGTTGTGTGTTACTATTATTAAAATTGAATATTATATTTACGAAAGAGATATATACAACCTCAGAATAGATCCGACCTGCCGTTTGAACCGGACGGGACTTGGGACTGATTAAAAAATATCCAAGCGTCCCTCCCACACACCGCACCCCCCTACCAACCCTGTCCACTGTTATTTTGCATAAACTCAGATATGAAACATGACCGAGCATTCATTGGATATTCAACACACCGATGGCGGATTAAAATAATAATTTACGATTCCGCGACAGGAAATTAAATTCTTCTTTTATTATTTTTGTCAATCGAGGTGGTGACGTCGTTTGCCGACAAAATAAGACTTTTATCACTCGAAGACCTTCGATTGAGCCGTTTGTTTTAATTTAAATGGAAATTGACGAAGCGACTCGAATATTCTTTGTTTAAAAGGTTTGTTCGGAGTTTTGAAATCTTTAAATTTGTTTGAATATTTAAAGGGATGGATGATAAAAATCACATTGGGTAATATTTGAGAAGTTTTAGGCTCGGTTTGAATTTGGTTTTGATGATTTTATTAGAAAATGTGAAGGGCTTTAATGTATTGGCTAAAATTGGTTTTGTTATTAGCAGTTACGGTGTTTTTCTTCGTCCCGTGTGGCTTCTTAGTAAAAAATACAAAAAAATATTATATTCTCGTTGTCAAATTATGTTACATTGTTTCGTCATAGATTCGATTACAATATTATTAGTTTTTAATGAAATTAGAACTATTTTACTACATCAAATTATTGTAAAATCACAGCAATTTGATTCGCAATAACTAACCTGACTAGCATCTGCACAAATATTTGGCGTAAATAACAAAACAATAAAAATACCACCCTACCATTGTCATTAATTACTGACAGGTGTTTAAATGTGTTTTGCGTAAATAAATTCTTTGCAAATATTTGTCGTCCTAAAAGAATTTATAACGTCCAAAATAGCTGTGACGTTAGCCGTACGTGCTGAGGTCACTGTCCGCATAACATGTGGAAACAGGCTTACCCTTGTTTGACCTTCGTAATCCTTTCTTTCATAATGAATATGCCTCAAAGGCTAGTGCTGAACGAAGGGTTCTGGCTTTGGCTTAACTTACGGCTCCCTTCATGAAAAATACAACTTTCAGTTTTACTGTAGTGTTTGGGAGTGAGATCAAACGATTAAAACACCTGCAGGTAAGTCTGTTTTCCCGCTTTAATAAAACGTAGATCTAGAACTTTTAGGAGTGTTTGTTATAATTTATACACATATTTTTACATACATATGTTTCTTAAACAATGAATACCAGCGAAGGGTCAGTTCAGCTGATTCTTGCCGCCTTCCCTTTCGTAGCTTGTGTAAAATCTCACTATCTTTGAAACGAACTGCAAACCGCATAATATATTTGTACCTATATGTACCGCTGTGCATATTAGTACCTATATAGTCTAAGAGCCCGTGAACCCCAGACCTTTGTTATTTTATAAAAGCTGAAAGTTTGCCAAAGCCACTGTAGCCCAAACTTCATAATGGCCCATCGTTGTTACCTGTATTGGGAGCATGCGCTGACAAACTTTCAGCTTTTATAAAATAACAAAGGTCTGGGGTTCACGGGCTCTTGCTCTAATAGGTTGTGTAGAGTTCCCTTTCAGTAAATGTCACCCTTCGCCACTGATGAACATATTAATGGAATTATTAAGAATGCAATGTTAAGGGTGGGGTCTCTCGTATGCAATCATTTATGTGAATGAGCTCCACTGCTTCCTACTAGTGGTAGGTCTCTCATATGTGCGAGTCCGCCTGGATAGGTACCACTGCAATGTCTACTTTTACCGCCGAGCAACAGTGTGAAGTCACTGTTGTGTTCCCGTTTGAAGGACATTGTAGCCAATGTAACTACTGGAAATAACAAGATTTAACATCTCATGTCTTAGGATGGCGAGCGCAGTGAAATACCAAACAATACTTTGTAATTCAAGGTGTAGATGGTGTTTCTACTGTTTATGGGCGATCGTATCGCTTACCATCAGGCGAACGGCAAGCTCGTCTCGTCATACAAAGCAATAAAAAAAATCTCGTAGCAGTTACTTCACTTCTTACAAACATTCAAACATTCATAAATTATCGTATTTATAATATTAGAAGGAGCAGTCGGCTAGCCAAGGCAATATAGCCTTTGTTACGTACATTGGAAGGTCAGTGTTGATGAACATGCGATAACTTGTTAAATATTTGAATAGTCAGATATCGTGCGTGAGTTCAGCTCGGTACTAGGGATGCTGGCGTGGCCACGAAGTGAGACGAGGGGTCAGCACTGGAGGAAAACGCGTTATTCATACGGAAAGGTTATATAAAATAAACAGATTATTTATAATCAGTTTTAATAGACAGTTTCAATAGCAGCTTCATTTTTCTAAAAGCCTGGTTTCATTTAAAAGTACACTAGTTAGCGGTAATATACACAGCTGTACGTTAAGGAAAGATACTTCAAAATTGTACCTATATCTAGAGAATAGCGTATAAAATTGTCTTTTTTGTAGTAAGTATAGTAGAGTTATATACTTGTATAAATTGTCTAGGTTTTATACATTAATATTTGATATAATAAGTATACTTTTATAAGTTTTGTAGGTTTTATCAATTAGTATTCGGAATAATGTTCTTTATGCGATAGTATTTAGTTCGATTATCGAATACCACATTCCTGTGAGTAATGCGTAAGCCGCGTCCTGCCTGGCCTCGCAGGCATCCGGCTGGCACTAATATCGGCAAACAGGTCACGAGCCGCGGCCCCGATTCACACATTAGCCCCCACCACCCTCCATAATTAAGCGATGCGCGCCCATCGACGTGTCCGCGTCCTTCCGACTAATTACCTCGTGAGATGTTAAAAATGTATTAACTTTCGACTGCTTAGCGGCTTATTTGTACTATGAGGTATACGATCATGAGGCGGGTATGGTACATCGAATGTTTGTGGTTAGTATCAGCCCGGAGCATAGACCTAACTTAATAATAGTAGGGTTGCCTTCTATGAGGAGGGATATGATATAGCTGATGACATGTTACACCTGCTTTCCCTTAAAAACATTGATCTTGTAAAAACTAGATGGAACTTGTATGCTTTCCGGCGTTTTTGTCTTATTATTATTAGAATGAAATGAACAGCTCATGTGATAGTACCATTCTGTTTTATTTTTATCTGTGGTGCTTTGCAAATGGCTTATCTAATTGTAAACGTCCTTATTTGAGGTTAAAATGCCTCCTTAGTTCATTATTTTGGCACCCGCTTTGCTATGGAGGGAAGTGCACAATTTATATTTCTAACTCTTCCCTACCTCTATTTTATTAATTTCATTGTGGGATAATGACAAATTAGTTTTCCCTGAGACTCGCCGAGCTTCACTGTTCGGTGTTATAAAATGCGTGCCACTGCTGATCCTGGCTTACAGGAACTGTAGTGGTGTGAGGGCGGGAAAGTCTTTTACCCCTAAAAAGGTTAATAGCGTAATGTTATGTCCAAATTAAATTAATTTTAAAGGCGATTGAGATGAGGTCCCTAGCTCATATACTTACGCCCGCGAAACCCAATTGTATTTTCCCGAAATAAATCAATATTCGTCGTTTCGAAATAGCATTTGCATTCGCTCATACACGGAATATAAAACCTGTGTTTACAGAAGAATAGTCTGTACACACAATTCTTTTAACTATAGGCCAATGTGAAACGTCAGACGTGCATGGAATATTTTCCGTTGAATCTGTACATTTGATAAAACAGTAAACGTAGTTTATAGGTTTTCAAAAGCTGTATACATACATTTTGGATATGAAATATAGAGTCGATTTTGTCACTGTGTTTGAAAATATCGTAAGGTATCAATTTAAATAGATTCAATTTGTAATTGTGTCATTTCTAAATATCGTATACTTATAAAATGTAGGTAGATATTGTAAGTTTCACTTGCGGACGAACAACACCTCAGTTCGACCCGTGACCATGAAGGCTGCAAAGTCTTCGAAACGTTGGGAGAAAATAATAATATAAATAACCGATTCAAATCCCGTATCGGGCAAAGTGATATTAGGTTCCCGCTTTATCAGCCTGGAGTCTGCAATTTGTGGCCGATATACGCTCGACCTCTATCACATCGTGGTAACACATAGGCGAAAAGTATGTGCCCTAGTTGCACCTCTGTCTACCCTTTGGAAAGCATGATGTTTGTGTATAATATTGACTGCCATCTGATATTTTTATTTTCCATCTACCCATCGCTACAACTTTAAAAGAATGTAATTACACGTTTGAATTCTTCCATAAAATTCTTGTCAACTTTACCAGCCGTCAGGCCTCTTCTGTTGTTTTATGTTGTATTTTTAAACTTTACAAATTCTTGTTCCGTTTAATGAGCGAAATGTTTGGTTATTCAAATTAACTAAATTGCCGAGTTCGGATTTTATAGAAAGTAGAGTGTTTGTAGAGTCTCTTTTAAATAGAAATGTATCATAAATCTGGTAAAATGCAAATGCAGTCTAATGGTAAGTGATCGTAGCTCGTAAATACTTAGAATAAATGAAAAATCGTGGATATTATTCATCCAAGGGAATTGTGAAGGTTATGATTCTTTGGACATTAGTATAGGTACTTACTCTTTCACCAAAAAGATTTGTTGAGATTTGGGTACCATGTCTGTCCCGCTCTTGCTGTATATTCTTGATTCTATTCTCTTGCTGTATATTATTGATAATAATTTCATAAATTTATATCTTTATTGTATTTATATAATGTATTTATATAATTTGTATTTATATATAAACGTTTTAAATGGAGAATGAGGTGTCATTTTATTTATGTAACTATTTTTGTTTGAAATAATTTGCTAAATAAACATAAATATATGAATATTGAAGACGAAAAGAGTGAATGACTTCGTTTTTAAACATGAGTCCAATAAATATGTATTTTTTTACTTCATTACTATCTAGAAATATCTAACCTCACTAATAAACTACAACCGCATTCAATTCTACAGACAAAAAAAAAATGACTATGTGACATTATTCCAACTCTTATTTCAATTGTGTGAAACGGAACGCAAGCTATAGGAATTTCAATATGCCCTCGCTTGTTCTGAGGGTCGGATAAATATTGAATGATAGAGGACACCCTCCGTACATCCCGAACTGTTTAGATTGATGCCACCACACTCCACAAAGGGTATTGGTTTTCTATAAAAGAATTGCGATATGCAATGATAGCTTTGATTCTGCGAAGTGTTTGTGGTTCGTATGGTAATGTTATGATTGTGTTTATATTTTGAAAATCCGGGAGTATATGTTAATTGCAATCTCTATACTATGTGACTCTGTGACCTCTGAAGTCCTGGGTTCGAATCCCGGGTCGGGCAAAGTGATATTTGGGTTTTTCTGCTCAGTATCAGCCTGGAGTCTGGAATTTGTGCCCGACGTGGCAATAGGCTCGCCCCTTATCACATCATGGGACGAAACACACTTGGCGAAAAGTGGGTGCCCTATTTGCGCCTCTACATACCTCTTCGGGGATAAATGCGTGATGTTGTGTGTGTGTGTGTGTTTGTGTGTGTCTATACTATGTTCTATATTGAGGGACTCCTTTTTTCGCACTTAGCCCGTAGTAGGTACGTTGTGCGTGATATGCCGGCTATGGGTCTAGCCAGCCCAACTCCTTCCAGAAGCGCAGGATCTTCCTGGTTCCTCCAGAGGCCTCTCGGAGTAACCCCGGTGTACCAAAGATTCAGCCCGTCGAGTAATCTCTATACATTAATAGGTGAAGAAAACTTTGTAGTCCATTTTAAACGCATTGCGTTCACGGAGGATTGTGAGATTTTGCATAATTCAAATTCATGTACTGCAGCAAAATTAATTTTATAAATTGAGGATGAATTTCGACTGCTGGACTAGTAAGATATGAATTCTCCACATTATGAAATGGTTTTGTAATAATACTTGGAAAGCAGTAAGAGATGTTTATTAAAATTCTATTTATAAAATTATAGTAATCAGCTTTGATTTAAATAAGGTTAGGAAAGCAACAATCCCACAACTTGATAACGAGTTGCTGTTGATCACATGTCCCTGGCTCATGTTCTGACATACTACATCACAGATTGGCAAGAATGGTTTGAGGCCAAAAGACAGAGACGCAGACGCGTAATAGTACACAGCTTCAGGGTTCTCACACTTAAAGACCCTCATATTTTTAACATAATACACTCTTAGTTCATTCACGAATAACCACCAACTTCCAACTTGCTAGCTCATTCGACGTCAACAACAAAACCGAGTTACAAAAATACTTTCATTCTTACTCCGCTTATATAACCCTTAAATATTTTTTCTCTTCGAAGGCATTCAGCCGGGGTGGGTACAGCGGGAGCGGGGGGGTGACTCCCGGTAATAAATTGCAGTGAAAAACTCAGGGCGCTTTGTTCCGCCAGCCCGGCCGGCAGCCATCGCGATTCAATGAATACTATATGAGTTTGTGCCGGTGTGCCAACCCTAGCTACCGTCTACGGTTCCATTCTGACTCGATTGACAGACAAACTCGATTAGAAGCACATTATTAATTCGCACATTAAAAATAGGGTCATCAGATTAATGGCTGCGGGATAGCGGCTTACGAGGGCTTTGTCTATTGAACTAATAAAACTTTCCGGCAACTGTATAGTTTAATTTACCTTCCCATCTAATCAAAGGGTAGATTAGCCCTTATATACAGATGCTATTGGACAAAGGTATTACGTCCATAAATGGTAGATTAGCCCTTATTTAGAGGTACTTTTGGACAAAAACATTCTTTCCATTTGGTGCTGTGCGACAATTATCCAAGGATTTACGATGTGTCTCACCTCTTCAAACCATCGAGCAGGTCCGCCATAAAGTACCTCTATTCTGATCTTCATCTCTAATTCCCGCCTCATTATTTTAAATCATTCCATTTTCAAATTTGAATTTCGTATTACGTGATACAATACATGACATCAATGCTACAATCATAGAATTCGTACAATTAGATTTCACGACCGTGAGAATTGGATTCCTGGACCAGTCAGCGTAAATCCAATTACTTTTAGGTATGCATGGCGTTATTGACTGATGAGTTTGTCAGTTCTCGTTACGTGTCCTCGTTTTGGACTGCAGCTCGATGTTAACTTTGATTGGGTTACGCTGAGGCTGAAAAAGGAAGCTTTAAATCCAGCTGTTTAATATTATTTTTTAGTAATATGAAAATAAGAGTTCTTAGAACTCATGTGATACATGGAAAAAAAAATTATAGGATTTTAGTATTATATTTTTTGTCTCCGCGATATTTGATTTACAAATTTGAATCTTATAGACACTCCTATAAACCTTACTCTTAACTACGTGATGCTAACACGAGATACATAAAGTTGTTAAAAATGACCGTTACAAAGTTATGAACACAATTTAACTTTTACACGTGCATTTTATGTGTCGTAAAAAATATGTTTTAGTTTAGACTTTACTGGCTTAATTTACGTTTAGTACTTTCAATTGACCGACAACGAACCTTCGACACTAATTCTTAGTAGAGGTTAAATGGTAACGATAAAAAGTGTTAGTCAATTGAAGAATTTTTTGTTCCACTAGAATGGTTTTAGATTGTTATAAATAGCTGTTTATAATAATTAAAATACAAACCCTGTGTTATACTGTAATAATTATACTCTGCTCGGCTTTTTTGCACTTCTAAGAGGATGTTTTAATCAACCACGCTGGCCTGGCGTGGGTGGGTATATCTTAAAATTCTTATTCAGAATTTCTAGATATGTAATCTCCTCCTAGCCAAATTTCGACCACGGCGGTCAATCCCAACGGAGATCAGCCAGGTACGCAGGATATATTATAGTGCACAAGTGTATGCGCAATACACAACACTCTCTGTTCCTTCACTCTCATAGTTCGGTGAGACGGCAAGCCGACATTACCGGAGAGATATCAGGCGCAGGACCAACGGCTTTACGTACTTTCTAGATATGTAAGTTCCTCACGACATCTTTCTTGACCGTAACTAGCAGTGTGCTGCAGAATGTTATTAATTTCAATCTTTGAGCGTAAAGATGATACTTCGATCTCAAAATAACCAGTAAATAAAACTATTTGGTGCCCGCATTGACCTTCCGCGAGGCTTATGCGATAAGACCTCAACTGATGTGAAAAGATGCCTTTTTTGCGCTAATATATTTACCTCCATGTTTCACCGCATGCTCCAGGAAATTTCATGTTTTTTATAAACTGTTTCTCAGACGCTGTTTGATTGATCACGAAAAATTCACGAAGATTTTTTTTTATAGATACCGAACTACATGACTGCGCAGAGTTAATGTCCAATATAATAATAATAAAGTAATAGTGTGTGCCTGTTTGGATATTATATATTCGCAGTTTTAAAACATCGTAGAATTAATATTAATAAAAAATAAATAAGTGCTAAACAAAACTATTAGAGAACGAAATCAACGATGTTAATAGCTAAGGTTTCAAACGGAGTTTATGCATTTTAAGTATTTAATATAGCGACGTCTTATTGCAAATAGTGAAGTGCTGGAATTACTCAGGACTTCAGTTCAGAGCGGTTCATTTAACAAACTAAGTTAAAGTCATAGTACGAGTTACTTTGAACGTTGGGTCTGCGAACGACAGTAGCAACATCTGCTCTGCACACTCTATTACTGGCCGTTATAATTCCATTTGCATTAAAAATAAAACGTTGTTTTAAAAAAAGAATACGACCGATTAATTTTCCTGAGGAATGTACTGATTGGCAGAATATCCCTTAGATTTTAAAAATAGAACGTTTATTAACAAATCCATTGTGCTTTAAAAATTCACATCCAACGCTGCCATTTTGTTAATATTGTCCACAAATCAGACCTAGTGTTGGACAAATGCCAAGAAAGCAACCGCAATGTGCTCTCCAACACAAGTGAAGGTATAATTATGATAATTATTTATTAATTAATTTTCTATAATTAGAGACACTTTAGTGGTAGAGTATTAAGGGAATTGTGATTCACATTTAGATTGAAACATCGATATATTTGACCAAGTGGGTGGTTGCAGAAAACTGACATACTAAGAACAAAATAATATATTTTTTTGTCGCAATCTATTTACATCTGTATTGATATTTGGCCTCCTTTGACAATTTAGGTAAGGGGGTTATTCCGCATATCATTGAGAAATGTAATATTTTTTTACTAACGATGGCGTACAAGAATAAGTGGGTAGCCTTATTCACAAGCGAATCAAATTTAAATATATGCGTCTTTTATGTTTGACTCAAGGAACAATATTCGCACGTACGCCTAACCCACGCGTCATAAGTCACACATTTTTTTTATGCGTATTCATTAAATATAGCAAAAGTCGCTGCGGAACAATGTAGAGGGGCAATAACAGCGCTGCACCGCTGTACCGCTGCGCTGAACTTTTGATAGTGCTCATTAAGCCGCTGAAAAGCGCTGTTATTGCTGACTGTACCACAATAAAGACAGTTTTGCATACCTTATTGCTTTAGTTATGAAGCGACGTTCCCTACTGTATTGTAATTGAGACTGTGTTCGCCCATTGTTTACTTTTTTTCAAACGGGAATGTGTTTGTGGAAAAATTGTCTGTTGTACTCTGAATGTTGCGGTTGTTTCACCCTTTTATTGTATTTGTTCTCATTTCAATTGTAGCATCTATTTTATTGCCACTGTTATTGGATGAGAGGTTTGTGTTTTTTTGTATATTACATTCTACATTCCAGAATTTATCCAATATGGAAATTAGAGTCATTCGTTGTGAGAATGAAAAATAAGCATCGTGTAAAATGAACGAAATTGTATAAGAAATTAACAAAAAATTATAAAATAAATCTTCCGATAATAACCAACAGATGGCACTGTTAACTAAATTCATTGTCTTCGATTTTTAAAAATGGCAGAATGAACATTACACAGAACAGTTGGTAGTAAATAAAACAAAACTGCATTACCCTCAGTTCCGCAGTACGAGAATAAACGTATAAATAGTGAAGTGCAGTTGATTTATAGAAGTGCTTGCTATTTATAAGATAATTGGACAGTCGCGGGCCCGGGCGTCACCGCGTGGTGCGAGCCTTTAGTGCCCACAAAACTAAACATTATAGTTATTTTTAGTATTCAGTTATTTAAATATAATGACGTTATAAATTGTTATTAATGATATTTGAAGTATGTGAAGTTTTTAGTAGCGTCTTGATTAAAAACCCCAGCATAAAATAATTAAAAGTAACCACAGGCCCTTTTACTGAGAACGAGGTAAGTTACTCACAAGTATGCATTTTTTAAAATTCGAATTACACTATATTTTTTTAAAAATTGACAGAAACAATTTTTAGGTTATAAATATGATGCTGTAAAAGGCAAAACTATTTGTTAAAGACGACTTCAGTTTTGTTCCTAAAAAGGACCTGAATTTTCCAGAAAAATACGTAAAATGTTTTGTGTTAGTTAATGTATGTTGGAATCGTCTACAAGCGAAATAACAAAACGTCGTGTTAGAGTTGTGGAACAGAATAACGGTTTGTAAGGAAAACGGTGCTATTTGTAAAAAATAATACATATTCGAAATGTTCTAGTTATGGAAGTTGTTATCGTTATTATTGCTTCGTTTGTTTATTTTTTGTAGAACATTGTACACGACATATATTATATTAAAATAAAGAGGGAGACATAATATTAATGCGTCAGAAATATTTAATCGTTAAAGATTTGAATTAAGAATAAAGATTTTTTTTGCTTACGCCGGTAAACGACTATTGGACATTGATTCATGAATAGGAATTGAAATAATCCATTGCTAACAAAACTTATTTTCATATTAGTCTATACCATAGCTACATTAATAGCTTTTAATCACCAATAAAGGAATTACGTATGTGGAAGATGTAAGACATTATATCATTGAATTTTTATTTACATGAAAATGACAAAGCTATGACAAGTCAATATTTTCATAAATTCAGCATAAATTTGTGGAAAAAACACGTAATGAATAACAAATACTATGTAGATCACGTGTCCAATTGACGTTCATCAATGAATACTAAATGTGCGTGGGAAATAATTATTTAATAAATTCAATATTATTTAAGTTTTTTAGTTAACCAAATATTAAATCGCCTTTATACTTTCATGCCCGTACCAGCAATATTTTTTTCTTAAGTAATTAAATTTAAAAGAGTTTAATTTATTTGATATAAAAAAAATATTTCAATTGAAGTTAATGTGTAATAGCAATTTGAAGTTACAAATTTGTTCAGCTTCTTTAGTCACTGTAAATAAACAGCAAGTCAAGTAAAAATATTACATAAAACAAATAACAAAGTAAACGATATGTTGCTATTCTCAAAGTAATACTTGTTAGACAAACATTTAATTTATTCACGTGAAAACAGACATATACGTAAGAAGAAAACGGTAATTATCTTAATTATAACACCAGCATAATTATTTTAATGTTTATACCTAAACCTAAGATTACACGTAACTTTAATATTATTATGGAAATGAAATTAATTAGTAATTAAATCTATTACCCGTAGTGCTTTAAATTTGTCGTTGCGAAAATAACGTTATTTCGCTGTGTGTACACTGGTTTAGAATTCAGTGTTGCTATTTTTGTACCTGTCGCGCGTGGGAGTCAATTTAATTTGTGACATTTAATTAACTGTAATAACATCTTCGGAAGAGAAATTAAAATTATAAAGGCGTCTGTAATAAACCACTATAGATAGCGTTTTTGTTCAAGCTTTCTCTAATTTTGTGTAACGTTCGGTAAAGTCGGCATATTATATTTAGGCTGTGTTTTATACGGGCAAAATAATATGGAGTAAAGTGAAGCTACTGCACCTGATGGTAAATGGTTCGGTGTCCAATAGTGTCGACTGACAAGAGATGATCACCCCTCGGCAGTCGACACAATTATGCCGGCTTGATGGTATCAGATATATACAGGCTGATTCCGGCACGCGACATACTTACATGGGCCACTGGCGGGTTTTAACACCTTGTGTGTGGTGGTTATCCGAGCGGATATAAAATATATCCTATCAGCAATGTATTCAAGATATGCCAATAAAGTAAGTCTTCTGAGCTTTTAAAAATATTTCAATGGGTCCTAGTATACTAGTATATCATAAAAATAGGGGAAAAAATGTTAATAAATGAAGATTTTTTAATGAATTTAGCAGTACTTAGATAACGATAAGCTAAACATTCAAAATAGTTATATGTTTCAGATACAATATTTTACTTAGGAGCCATCGATTTACATAAAACTACAAATCTCTTTCCATTTTTAAATTAACAATTACTCAGACAAGGGTTTCTGTTCACTCCCTACTTTAAACATGATTTAGAGTAAGTTTGCCTCAGGGGATGTCGGAGTCATCCCTCATGTTCTGACGTCATCGTGGACTATTCTACTCTTAGAGGTTTGGAAACCCGGACTGGCGGTTACCCGGATGGATCTACTCCCGGGAGGCATCACGCTACATTGGAGGGTCAGCAGATTCCCTACTCGATTCCTCCGGGAGTGCGGGAACCTAATTAGATTGCCCTTCGTCAAAAAAAGTTATTTATCCTTCGGCGTTCGTGTTGAAAGTTTATTAATTCATAATTATTTTATATCCTTTATTTTTAATTGTAAATTTTATCGTTCGTACAATATTAATACGTTGTTTGGAAGTATACGGCTTTACATCTCACCTATACTAATATATAAAGCTGATGAGTTTGTTGGTTTAAATGCGCTAATATCAGGAACGCTGAACCGATTTTGAAAATGTTTTCGCTAATAGGAAGCTAAATTAGTCTTGCTATAGGTTACTTTTTATCCCAGGAAAATATGAATCCCTAAAAACTTGTTCACGCCGGGGCATCGGCAGGAAACAGCTAGTTATTCATAATAATAAGCTTATATTTTTTAAGGATACTGTAAGCGAGATTTCTGGATGTCCAAACACTTTTTTTTCTTTGTCCATTTGCCTTGCTTAAAAAGCCACTGTATCTTATGTTTTCTTATCTTATCTATCTCTATTTTAATCGAAGTCTTACCCCCTAATTCATAGACATTATTTATCTAAGGACGGAGCATTACTGTGATAAAAAGTCTGCTTTTCAGTGCTGACGGCATGGCAGCCTTCGCAGTGCGTAGAGATAGGGCCGTTGTGATTGGCTAATATTGTGATACAACTTGAATCTAGTTGGCTGACAGATAAACAAATCCGAATAAACAGCAAGCTGTCAGATAAACAAAGCTGAGAAACAGACTTGTTATCACATCATTGCTCCGTCCTTAGATTAATAACATCTATGAATAAGGGGCTTAGTCTTTAATATAAATTTAGCACAGAAATCACTTTCAAGAACTTATATAAGGTAATCATAAAATTTTAAAGTGTAGTTAAAGTTCAAAGCTAACAATAGCGACACTAGTTGACCTAGTTTTTGCGAGCTAACCTCAGCACTAATTATATGTGAAATATGGTTCTGTATCGCTTGATAGAGGGTGGTAGTTAAGTGCTGACGTATAGAATGACTGTACGATAACACACATGAAACTCCTTGTTAGTGACAAAGACGAAGTTGCAAGCAATTTAGTATTAAATTCAGTTATAGAAGAAGCATGGTGAATGCTTTGAGGTAATAACTTGTTATATACAAAATGTTTCTTATACGATGAAATGGACAAAATTTCTGTTTAGTGTCAAGCGAAGATTCGAATAGGTATTTCACTTATATTTATTCACACAGACATAGAAAGATGGATTAAAAATCTTTAAAAAACATGGTTATAAGGCGTTGAATTATAGTAGAAGGGGTACTACGCGCAGGTGACGTCATCGGGGATTACAATGCGTGTGAAAGAATGAGATGGAGCGATATCCCCTTTACGCGCTAACTCATTGCACATTGCAATAATTGAAATACCAATTACTGCTAGATTTCATAAACAATTTTAATGCAGTTTACTCGGAAGGGCTTCTTGTTCATACTCTTTACTGTTACATATAGAATAATGTACAAAATCAAACATCAGAAAATACCTTATTGAACAGGTTGATTTAAAGTAAAATCAGTAGCGAATACTCTAGTATTGCCTTTACTTTCTAACAACCGAGTTGGTAGAATAAAGACAGTATTTACGCTAATGTTTGTATTGGGCCGTACAGTTGACAGCCTGACATTGTGGCTGTGTACGGATGTTGCTGTTTACTTACCATTCTACGTCTTGTTTGTGGTTAATTATCTTTTTAGTTCATTACTCTATCTCTACGTTTCTATTTATTTGATAATTAGTTGACCCGACAGACGTTGTCCCGTCTTAACTATGAATTTGCAGCGCGCATTCTGTCAATCGCTGACAGTTATTTCAAACAATTGACAGTTATACAAAATTAATATTTACGTAAAGTTTTTTTTAAGTTTCTAATTTTACGCGCAATTTTTTTTAATTTTTTCTTTTATAAGACTCTTCTTCTGACAATAACAAACACAACAAACAAAAAAATTTGTGAAATCGGTCCAGTCGTTCACGCGTGATGGCGCGACCAAGGAAAATAGGGATTCATTTTTATATATATAGATTATTATTACTAAAGATAATTTAGTATTACTTTACCGTACATAAAGTGTTAAAACCCGCCATAGTGCCCCACGTAAGTATCTCACGTTCCAGGACCAGCCTGTGTATCCGGTTCCAACAGGCCGGCATAATTGTGTCCACTGCTGAGGGGTAATCTCTCGTCAGTCGACATTCTATTGGACCCTACTCCACTTACCATCATGTGCTGTGGCCTGCATGCACAAAAAAAATGGGTATTTGCAAACGTTGTGTTGACACGTCTACTTCAACGCTTTTACCCGATTCTTGCTGACTTTTAGTGGGTAAATCAGGTGCAAACTGGATTTCAGCGGAGGCGTTCCGCACTGGCACCGATATATCGTGCGCTTAATGACTGGTGCGGGTACATTACTGCGTAGCGTATTGCAACTACATTGGCTTGCCAATTTTCACACTTCTGAACTTAGAGTGTGTTACTAAAAGCCGCTAAATGAAGCTATGTGGCTTTTAACTACGGTTTTCTAACAAGACCGGTATGTATAGTCACTTTAATCCTTAAATTATTCGTCGTAATGAAGAAATTGATATCGCAGTAACTATAAGAAAGACTTTAAACATGAAACTGTCAAGATTAATTGTCTATATTAACTTACAAAACTCAAACCGGACTAGGTTGGTCTAGATGGCTTGAAACCAGGCAGATTGGTGTAAAAATGAATCCAAATCTTTACTACAACATAATTGAAAGCGTGTGGTGCAATGACACACCAGGAAAAATAAATTTATTAGTTAATGTAGCACCCACGATTCTTATAATACAAGGCGATAATTCAGTATTATATCACTTGCCCATTTACTAAAAAATATGAATTTTAATTTGGAACTGTCAGTAACAATAAATCAAGCGGACCAAAGAAGTCATTATGTTGTCGTACATAAAATATAAGATAGGGATAGGAGCTCGTTCTGTTCTAAATAATGTTTGTGAGAAACTTTAGCATTGGATTTACAGACTGATAGTAGCGGGGGAACCTCACTTCAATATTGGTGCAATTAAATCTCTTTGTCTATATCGTGGCACTCTATGTAAATGAGTATATTTAAATTAACTCTATACTAAAGAATAGTACAGACTCGGTGGCGTAATTGCTGCGCGGTACTAAACCTGAGGTTTCAAGTTCGAATCTCGGATCGGGTAAAATGATTTTGAGTTTTTCTACTTACTAGCCCGAAGTCTGGAAAGGCTTCCCTCTTTTAAATCGTGGAATGGAACAGCCATGGCGAAGTGAGTAACTTGGTTGCACTTCTACCTATCTCTTTGATAGTAAGGCTTGAACTGTCTCGTTTATTTTGCTATATAAAAATACTATTTTACTCTTTTTCCTGACCCAAATTCGGCCAACCGAGACTTATCATAAAACGATTATAAGTTCTACATTATCTCGTACCTTTGTGTTTGCTCTGCTAACCCAATAGTCCCAAATGTAAGATTTGCGCAAACGAAAACTACAATTAGATAGATAATTCGTTCAATCGGATTACTTCGGCGTGAAGCTCTTTATGAGATTAGGGAGTAACGTGAACTAAAGAGGGTTTGGCAAAAGTTTATATACGCTAGCCGTATATTCTTAATTTTAATACTGTATAAGGGCAAATATTTTGGACTAAGGTCTAGTTTTGTTTGAATTTATTTGCTTTTATTTTATGACTATTTTGATTATTACGTTCGTAAATTGAAAATGAATTAAGAATTGTACGTGAACGAAGGATATGAAACACTAAGTTAAGTAAAGTAGAGTCCAGTTTACGTAAAAACTCCTTGATTTTTTTTTTATATAAATTACTTTAGTGCTAAAGCCATAAAGGCGTAAAAATAACAGACATTTATTGCTGTGGACTCAGATTTTTTAAAGCCGTAAAATAAATGAAGCAAGGAATATATTCTGTGATGCCATGATAGTAAAATATCCAATTTTATAGGTCCCCGATTTGGTGTTACGCTATACTAGTTTGGTATTAAATTTATATAATATAATAATAATATCAGCCCTGTATTATATACTGTCCCACTGTTGGGCACGGGCCTCCTCTACTACTGAGAGGGAATAGGCCTTAGTCCACCACGCTGGCCTAGTGCGGATTGGTAGAGTTCACACACCTTCGAAATTCCTATAGAGAATTTCTCAGGTAAGCAGGTTTCTTCACGATGTTTTCCTTCACCGTTAAAGCAAGCGATAATTCACAAGTTGGGTGTGGTATTAAATTTGTTAGAGGTGAAATAACTGTATCTACATGGATTACAATATATACAAGGTATAAAACACGCCACAGTGGTCCATAATAAGTGTCGTTTTCTGGACTTAGCTATATTTGGCTGGCATAATTATGTCGACTAGTGATGAGTAGTCCGTCAGTCAACGCTATTTCCTACTCCATTTACCATCGCCTTGAGTCACTGCTGTGCCCGTATCAAAATCCTATCAAATCATGGGGCGGATATAAGCTAGGCGAAACGCGTATGCACTAGTTGCGTCTCTACCTAACCCTTTGGGGATAAAGCTGTGTGGTTTATGTATTATACGATTCGTTTTAGCAGGTCACAACACGTTATAGTAGCATATATCAGCTGACCTAAAACACGGTACTAAAATATATCAGTTTGGAACAACTAACATCATTACGTGAACCTTTCCGCAGCTGGTATATCCTAATACAGGCGTAGTGGGTCCCTCGGGAACTCCTAGGAACGTTGGCTGCCTCTTGCGATGTTATACGGGTCGCTTGGACTTATGTTTAGTGTAGTTCTTAGGGATTTGATATAAGAATTACTATCTGAGACGTATATAAATTTTAGTGTAATAAAAGTAAAGAAAAATAATATAACTCAATAGATTACATCACCAGCGGTTGATTTACTGGTGGCAGGATATATTATATATCCGCCCGGATAGCGACCGTACACAAGGCGTTAAAATCTGCCATATTAGCCCGCGCAAATGTGTCGCGTTCCGGGATCAGCCTGTGTATATCCTGTTCCAACAGGTCGGCATAATGATGTCGACTACCGAGGGGTAATCATCTCTCGTCAGTCGACATTCTATTGGACTCCATTCCACTTACCATCAGGTGCAGTGGGGTCACTTTGCCGCACCCGTATAAAAAAAAAGAAAAAATCTATCCCGAATGTTAACAATGTGTTATTGGTAACAATAAACCAATCATAATAGCTCATCTGTTAGCATGTCAAAGAAACTCTCCGATTGGTCTATTTTCGCTATGGATTGGGCGGTGGTGGTAAGGTTCGCTTATAGGAATCGGCCGTAAGATCTAACTAAATACGCCTAGTTATTAGTGTAGAGTTGCGATACTCAAATCCTTTTACAAGTTGCCGGCTCACTTTTACCAAGTCCTATGTTAATTTTTACTCACGTTGCGAATGTGTGATAAAAAATTAATGTTGATAAAAATTAGAAAAGAAAATATTTCACGGTTCCCTCTTCATTAACCTTTCAGGATTATTTCTTTTTTACTGAAAATCCCTTAGGATTATGTGATATATATAATTCAATTTGCACATCATATAAAATAGAACCTTGTCATAGCCAGGGAAGTGTTACATCAAATCTCAGGTAGAGAAAGTAAGACTTCTGTAAAAGTAAATATCCTTTGATAATTTATTTACTCCAATCTACCACTTATTATTAATACTTATGACTATTTGTCATAAGCTGCTACCCCATGTGAATTCTTTCCCGCTACAAAAGCCTTTTTCACATGGTAGGAAATTACCAGAATATAGTAGCCTATGTTTTAATCCAGGTCATGGTCTACTCATGTACTAATTTTCATCTAAATCCATTCAGTTGTTTCTGGTTCTACTTCTAACATACATTGCAATAAACATCAGAAATGAGGAGATCCATAGACGAACGACAGTCACCGACACAGCCCATCGGATTAGCAAGCTGAAATGGCAGGGGGGAGGGGACATAGCTCGCAGAATTGATGGCAAGAAGTTTCTGGAATGGAGGCCATGAATTGGCAAGCACAGTGTCGGGCGTGAACCCACGAGGTGGACAGATGCCTATGTTCAGTAATGGACATCCAGCAGTTGATGATCATGATGATAAAACATACAAACGACCAAACATTTTCCTAAAGTTTCTCATTTGCAGTATATAAGAAGTGAGATAAAATTTCATCCTTAAGAGTTTATGCATAAAGTTTAACAAACATTCAAAATGTATACAGCTTCACAAACTAACATTGTTCGACTCGGTTTAGTCTAAAATCGATGGGAGCCGAGATAATTGCCAGTTGCAATGGCTATCAATCTGACTTGATAATGGATATTTATGTATATCGATTGAACAGACGTGTGGCGTTGGGTTTGTTACACGAATTATGGACGCTGACTAATAACTCCTTTAATTAATGCATTAGTTATTTGTAAGGTCTAGGGTGCATAAGATTTATTATGAGAGCTATATGAGATGGACCGACGACCTGGTGAGGGTTGCCAGAGTCCGATGGATGAGGGAGGCTCAGAACTGGTCCCTATGGCGCTCAATCGGAGAGGCCTATGGCCAGTAATGGACAATTTCCACCTGAAATGATGATGATGATGATAATGATTATGAGAGCATCTACACGTGCATTCACACAATAATGTTAATTATTTACAAAACTAAAGATGAGGCCACACGAAGCTGACATACTGTGCCCAGCTTTCTTAAATTGCAGTTTATGTTAGGTCACCAGTTTACACCGGAACCAGTACAATATGTAATTCCTATACATATTTCGTTTTTTATTTGCGTTAATTATTGTGGAAATGCGTCTTCGTTCCAGTTCCTGACATTACTAAGATTAAACGTCAAGATGACTTTAAACAAGATATTGTAATTTTTCAGATGTTATCGCGGTTTTTTTATTTTATAGATCTTTTTTAACATCGAGAAGAAATCATAATATAAAAAACCGCCATAAAATCCGTAAAATACTTTTACTTCAATGTCTATCATTCGAATGCACATAAGAAATCATTATTTAAATTAAATGTTTACAATTTTTGGTAATTAGCAATAAATTTGCTAGATGGTAAACCTAGAAGGCGTGATTACAACTGGCTAGTTACCACCACAGTGACTGTTTCTGCTGGTTAGCAGCATTATGCAGACGCTGTTGTTTCGGTTTGAAACATAGTAGCCAAGATAATTACTAGAGATTTAAATACCCCAGGCCAATGGCACGCAGTGCTTTGTAATTCAAATTGTAGGAGGTGTTGCCTCTATTTATGCGCAGTCGACTAAAATCATGCGGGCGGCACAACTTGCACTATAATACATTTTTGGATCCAAAGTCGAAGCTCTTTCAATTTCAATCAAAACAAATCGCAAAAATCTCAGTCAAGGATTCAATAGTCTAAGCTTCCCAGAATTAGTTGACAATATCCGGGAAAAGAAGGATAATTAGTATTAGCCGTTGTTTAATATTACTAAAGTTAAGATACATTCATCGACCTCAGAGAACCTGATGTCTCTCAGAGAGTTTGATCTTGTGTCTTGGGTTCTTCGTTATTCTAACCTTTGCTTCTGGTGGTTAACTGATTTCATGTATGCTTTCCATCGCCTCTTTAGTCTAGTAGCCGGATAATTAGCCCATGACTTGTGAGTTTGTTGTTTTGATCTCGATTCGTTGGAGGAAGACAAGCTTGCCAAACAGTATGTATCCTAGTTTCACCACTAATCTTCATCATCCCGTCTTACAAGCAGCAGTAGCAGATTACACAGCAATGCAGTCACTGTCAAAGATTATTGTAGCCACTAACTACTGGACATAATGTGAGTTAACATCTTATGTCTTATGAAGGCGAGCGCAGAGAAATACCAAACAATACTATGTAATTCAAAGTGTTGGATGGTGCTTCTATTATTTATGGGCTGTCGTATCGCTTACCATCAGGCGAACGGCAAGCTCGTCTCGTCATCCAAAGCAATAAAAAAAGCAATCTTCAATGAGCGTGAAAGGTAGACTGGACAGCTTTAGGACCATGTTTATAAACAGATATTTTTAATATCGTCACCAACAAAATCAATTACAGTGAAGCAAATGGATGCGGGCCGACTGCGGCCGCGGTTACTATCTATACACCCATCAAAGTGCTCAGCGGAGCGCGCAAAATACTGCGCACGCTGCCATTGATAAAAATGTTAACGTGTTCAATGAACATCATATTTCACACACTACTCCGCAACATAAATTCATCTTACAAAATAAATAAAATGAAAACTATTAAGACGTTTCTTTCATATAAATTAAGATTCACCGAGGTGTGTTCAAATTTTTCTCATATTTAGTCCTCGTTATTACTATTGTTTCTTTTTTTATGTTTGTTATTTCATCTATCAGATTTATTTCGTATTTCATTACTGGTTTGTTATACGATCAATGTTTTTCATACCACGTGTACTGTGTAGTTATTGTTATCTTGGGTCATCGTTTACTGGTCGTTAACATTGGTTGGCGCATTATATTCAAAATAAAAAATCATCACTATACTACTGAAAAATAAAATTTTTAGACGGATATATCTAAGAGTACAGCTAAGTATGAAATGCTAGATTATAAAAAAAGAAAACATTATTTACTATAGTGAAAAAATTGCCTTATGATATTTGCATAGTTGGACATAATGATTAAAGACGTGTCCTATATAAGTATCAACATGTGCCAAATGGCTAATTTCTTGGCACCCACAAATTCTATGGGTAATAAAAAGCACAGATTCAATGCTAAAAACTAGCACTGTATTTTGAAGCTCACTTAGTTTGTATTTTTTATTGTTTTGAAAGACGAGACGAGCTTGTCGTTCGCCTGATGGTAAGCGATATGACCACCCATGAACAGTAGAAACAACATCCAACACTTTGGATTACAAAGTATTGTTTGGTATTCCACTGCCCTCGGCATCCTGAGACATGAGATGTTAAGTCTCATTATATCCAGTAGTTACACTGGTTACAATATCCTTTAAACCGGAACACAACAGTATTGTATTTTACATACCTACGCTATTAGATGTTCATGTCTGTGTCTCCGAGGTTTTGACGGCAGCTTGTGCTTACTGATTGTCTGTATACCTGTGCTCACTACACGTCTCTTTCTTTGAGATTTTGAGGGCAGCAGGAGCTCACAGGTTGTCAAATGCAACAAACGTTTGTTTTTTTAAACCAAGGAAGCGACAAATAATTATTGAAGCACTTTTTATGCATTTAGAATTAAAGGTTAATATCGTTTATAAGTCGCTAAAGGAATAAATTTTCCCTATTTTTGCAACATTTTTCATTGATGCTCCGTTCCTATTAGTCATAGCATGATGTTATAATATATAGCCTATATCCTTCCTCTATAAATGGTCTAGCCAATACTAAAACATTTTTTTAATTCAGACCAGTAGTTCCTGATATGAGCGCGTTCAAACAAACAAACTCTTCAGTTTCATATAATAGTATAGATAGAAGTATAGATGTGATGAGTAGCATTGATAATTTCGTATGTTTACGCAAATGTTAGACATTAAAATATAACTATTTTGCGGACTTTATCGTGGTTTTTATATTACAATTTTCTTCCAACGTTTCGAAGACTTATGACTACGAGTAGCATTGACACAGAAGTTGTGAAAAAGGTCCTAAATATGGCAATTTGCTATGTTTATTTCTCGAAAACGATTATTCGTCTATTATCTGGTAAATACGCTTCGCATAATAAAAACTCGGTAACTAGCACAATTGCAAATTCCCCTGAGCATTTGTTTTTGATATTCATTGTAGTAGTTTATTGAGCAGGCGGTTAGCAAATGTGCTCTGAGGTTTCATTTGCACATGACGTTGGGTGCTTTCATATTAGCGCTGCTTTTATTATCGAGCCTTTGTCTTTTGAAAAATAATCTCTTTATTCAGAACTACATTTATTTCGTAGAAATATACATTATGATTTCTTCTGTTTAGGCGAATGTTAGACATTAAAAATTAAACTATTATGTGGATTTTATTGCGGTTTTTATATTATAATTTTCTTCCGACGTTTATAATATCTACTTACATTGTATAACTTAAAATGTTGGTAGATATTGTAACTTTGACTTTTCCGATGACCAAAATCGCGGTCCGTTCCGAGACCACGAACCCTGCCAAGTCTTCAAGCGTCGGGAGAAAATTAAAATATAAAAACCGCGATAAAATTCGCAAAATAGTTTTATTTGAAAATGAAGTATGAGTATGTGTCTACAACTGACTTTTATGTTTACAATTATAATAGTGGCCGTTGTATTTAGGACTCCTACGTCACCAATAGTTATTTTATAATCCCAAGGAATAATTAGTTCGAATTTCAAAAACTCTATTAGTGGTTTCGAACAAAATCGACGGCAAAGCGATTCAATAAATAAAGTTATCCTTTACAAGACAAAGGCAGAAGTTAAAACTATCAGACTTCATACTTTCCCATTCATTAACAGCGAAAGTGATAAAAACCGCCTCTGAAAAGACGTTAGCAGCGCATAACCGCCGAGTTCACGCGAACTTGGTCCTTATGGAGGATTAACGATTATCTTTATGAATGTTTGTGCCCAAGTTTTTCTATCTAGAAACTTCGACGGAGATCCATCCTCTGTCCTT
This sequence comes from Manduca sexta, assembly GCF_014839805.1. Taxonomy (NCBI): domain Eukaryota; kingdom Metazoa; phylum Arthropoda; class Insecta; order Lepidoptera; family Sphingidae; genus Manduca; species Manduca sexta. The sequence goes on from NC_051139.1 coordinate 3,525,133, forward strand.
GTACGAGCAAAATGCTTTTCTGATGGCAAATCGGATCACAAAGGAACTTTTAAAAAATGTCGCGGGTAGAATGGGATGGGTGAGGGTTGCCAGACGTCGCAATAGTTTTTACCAAGTATTTATTGACGATAAATAAAGGAAGAATACCCTGGATTTTTAGAAATGATGGAACACGTATTTTTTTATTACATTTGTTACAATACTATATTTTATAGAGTGAATTTGTAACGAGCAGCTAAAATGTTAATTTATTTAGCCAGCAAAGTTAACTGCTACTATTATTGGTTTGCAATACTGTTATAGAATTTCAAATAATGATTACATTATTTCCGATAATATTGTGGGTTGAATATCAACTTTATGTGACAAGCCCGCTTATTATATAATAGCTTTTGGTCGCGGCTTCGCTCGCGTGAAAATGTTTTTCTGGAAAAAGTCCCGCTTTATATTTTCCCGAGATAAAAAGCTTATAGCATTCATGAGTAGTGTAGCTTACTATTCGTGAGAAAAAATCAAAATCGGTTTAGAAGTTCTTGACATTAGCGCGTTCAAACAAATAAACAAATAAATTCTTCGGCTTTATATATTATATAGATTACATGATAGATGAATTGACCGATTCAAAACATTAGAAGAGAATACCGTGCTCAACAGTAGAACAGTGTAATATCTTTTTTCCTTTAAAGCCGTTATATTTTGTGTGAAGACAGCAATCACGTAGTGCAAAACCTGTGCAATATTAGTTCCGATCAGTCGCTTTCAGATGTTTATTAGTGTAAATCTGGCAGTTTCCAATTGTTAAGAGACACAACATCTTCCTTAAATCCGCATTATAATACTTTGACTACAATGTATTATGCTCTTTACCAAGCCAAGTCCTACTTCAGCGAATCAATGAGCTTATTTATATGAGGCCGAGGAATATTTATGAGTCTCCAACATCCTTCGGCATTTTCCTTTTAGTCTGGTAACCCCGAGCGGGGTAAACATAGGACAGGCAACGCAATTGACTTCTTTAGTCCATTAGAAGGCGGTGAAACTTGAGCAGGTTCCATGTTCCCTTAACATGCTGAATACGGTAAAATAGTATGGAATTTGCTACGTTTAGGGGTAAGAGAATATACGATAGGTACGATACTTTATAATTTAATGACCTTTCTATTGTAATAATTTATACGTACTGTAAAAGAACATAAAAATTAAATTCATAAATTGGGTTATTTACGATTTTTACATTTAAAATAACTACGCTGCGTGTCTGAATGAGATAAATTTAAAAAAGTACCGGAGTCTATGTTTTTTATTGATAGTTGAGACCCTAAGAAGGGCATAGGCTACTTTTTATCCCAGGAAAATATATATCTGGGTTCTTATTTCACAAATACTCTTTCATGCGAGCGTATTCGCGAGTAAAAGCTAGTAATAAATAAGCGAGAAAACTGGCATGTCGGTGTTAGAACTTGTAAAGACCATTGTCATGGAGATGGTACTTAAACAATACCATCATCACTCAAAATAAAATGTGTACCAAGAGTAATAAGCTTCTGCATGCGTGTATACAATTTATCTTACGATAATTTATAGTATGGGTTCGAATCCCGGATCGGGCAAAAAAAAATATTGTGACAAGGTTTTTCCATCTTCAGAATTATTCAGTCGCAGTTCGCAGTCAGGAATTGGCGGTGTGATACCCCCGTGCCTCGGAAAGCACGTAAAGCCGTTGATCCTGATCTCTCTCCGGTCCTGTCGGTATGCCATCTCACTGGACTTTGAGAGTGTAGGAACAGAGAATGCACTTGTGTATTGCGCACACACTTGTGCTCTATAACTCCTGCGTATTTGGCTTATCTTCGTTGAGATTGGCAGCCGTGATCGAAATTTGGCTAGGAAGCATTCATACCATTGCTAGTAACACCACACCAATATCAGTATATTTAAAGGTTTAAATTGTTTAATGATATCTAAAGCCAAATCAAAGCTTCTCCTATCCACAGAATGACGACAATACGTCATTTAAAAGTCGGAAAGTCATGTTTGCGGGCAGATATTTTTTGTGCGGGTCCATTAGTGGGCGCCTGGTATCAGCCGCGTTGTCAGCGTGATACATGACTGTTACCCTTATTTTATATTTTCTGAGCTGAATAACGGCCCTACTGGACGTAGTGTTACAGTTTTTGGGGATAAAGTATGGTGTAGTGTGAATAATCATACTTTTGCTAATAAATGCGCAAGTTTGTGAAATTGTTTGGATGTTTGTTAGAAGTAAACGCAGAAACGGCTAAACGGGTTTTGATGAAATTTTGTGCATGTATCTGACATCATATCCTTGATTAATATGTAGACAATTCTATGTTTATATCTCGGTAATTTTCCCGCATGAGATAGAATGTAATAATTTAATCAAAGTTTTAGATGGCTCTTGCGTCGTATTAGTAGGTAGCACTATGAATAGTTTCAGTGTTTTAGGGACTTTTTTTATCGGGAAAGGCTCTTCACGCGGTTGAAGTCGCGAGCAAATGTAGTGAATAATACAAATTATTTTTGTTTATTTTAATGAAGCATGCATCTATTCCTTTTTAAGGTTTCTAAAGTATTTTTCAAACTGATAGACTTTATAATATTATTAGCCTTTTTATAGATAATTATTATCGATTGATAAAAGATAGAGTAACATTAAATAGCTTGAAACAGAAACAGAACTACTACACTTTTATTACACTTATATAAAAATAAATAAATCACAAGAATCATTATCAAATGCAAAAATTACCAGGGGTTATCAAACTAGCCGAGGCCTGTATCTTGAGTAATTAATTAGAAATGTTTTAAGGTAGAAATATAATAAACAATTACTCCAATAACGTTTATATATTTTCGTTTTTTCAGTACTAAACAGTTTTTACTATTGAAAAGTTCACAATAAACTCGGTATCGTCATAGTCAAAAGGAAGGTATAATAATGTTCTTCATTTTTCCCAGCCCTTATCCACTTCAGTGAGGGTTCTAACACAGATTTAAAACATGTTGCACAAAGTTCAAATAAAATATTGAAACTTTAAATTTAACAGAGCGCTGTTGTTGAAACGTTTGAAGTTTCTAGAAATGTGTTTATTGTAGATTTTGTGAATTTCATACTAATAAACATGGCGATACGAATAACGTTTACAATAAATTTTAGTAAGATGTCATCTTGTTATGAAGTTTTATGACAAATGGTCGAATATGAACTTGGAATGTCACTTGTGACTCGAATAACAATTTGTTAGCTCTCGCTTTAGAGCGGTTGCTATGAATACATCAAATTCGATTATCATTTGTGACATGATCTATCATTTTTTTACTAGACAGTATGCTTCAAGTACTAGGACGTCAGTAAATAAAAGATGAATGCTTCTTCGAGGGTCTATTTCTGCCATTAGTGGGAGCATTATTGTTCCGATAAAGCAAATTGAAACGACCAAAGACGATCTAGGTATTGATTTTTTGATCTATGTATTGATTATTTGAGACTTTCACAGTACCTAGACGATCTACAGGCTAGGGATGACAATTAATTATAAATGATGGATCCATCTTGTCAGACACATACTCATGCCCTTTATCTCAGAAGGTGTAGGCAGAGGCGCAACTACTGCACCCACTTTTCGCCATGTCTACTTTGTCCCATACTAAGGGGCAAGCCTATCGCCATATCGGGCATAAATTCCATACTCCACGCAGATACTGAGTAGAAAAATCAAATTTCACTTTGTTCGACCAGTGATCGAACGCGAGACCTCAGCACCACAGCCGTACCATAATACAACATCGCCTCCGAGGCAGTCAGCATCCTTTCAGTAGTTCAAAATCTATTTCTGCTTATTCTAAACAGGTTCTCAAGCTAATTGCAATCATAAGGCACGTGATTTAGCGTATAGTTTCACTAGTGCTGGCACGTATGCTGGACGCCTCTGTCCAAACGGTGGTTTGATGAAACAATTGCACAGCAACGCTCAGCGCAAACAAAGTTTTTAATCTTCCGATGAGCCCGGACATGACCTCGATACGGGTACAACCGAATTTGCATTCTAAATTCGTCTTTTTAAACTCTAATATCCTGTGACAGTTATATCTCGGTTTGTTTATTTGGGGTATAATTTTGTTATGTTCGTGTTAGGGCTTATACTACGCGTTAGGGTTTAATGTTAATGATAAACCTTCCCATTGAGTATTTGTATCTTTGAATATTTGTTCTTGATATTATTCATTCCCTACCAACTTATTTTAAACTTAATATTAACATAACATAAGAACTATATTTACACTAAGATAAATTGAGCCGAGTGGGTACATAAAACAACATTGCCAGTCGTCAAATACCTAAATGAAAATGCCTTTGTTTTCCAACTTATTGACTAGCAGACATCTGTCTAGTTGTATTAACTCAGTGATGTACAACTATAAAGTTGAAGGGTTTACTTAAATTGTTAGTTGCCCTATAGCTAGCCTCGGAAACTTATAAGGGTACATTGAGAAATGGAAAGATGTGTCTTAAGTCTATTAGAACATAAATTATAATTATCTATTTAAATTTAGACGTAGAATGTGTGATAATAGAATTCATTATTGGTAGAAAAGTGTAGTCTTTAAATGTAGAAATCGATATAGGTGACAGATGGTAAAATGGAGGCAATAGATATGTTTCTAGATATATCAAAATTCATTAAAAAAAAACAATAATTGCAGAAGGCATTGCATATTGCTAGACACTGCACGCATTGTGACGAGATTCCTTACTTGGAATCCCTAACCGCCCGTGGCTTGAGTCTTCGGCTCGCCATCGGAGGGCGATTCAGTTATATATATTTTATATGCATTGATGTTTTTAGATACATATAAAAATGTCTGTTCGATATTGATATAAAACTATTTAACGATTTTTTTCTCGATAAATTACATTTATTTTCGCTTTCATGGCCACGGGGCGATCTCTCGTCTGTCCGAAACATCGGGAGCGAAAATAAATTTATAGCGAGAAAAATCGGTTAAGGTAGCTCAAGGTCCATTTTCATACATTTGTTTCGGCTTTAATCTGGGTAACTAAACAAGTATGGTAAAGAATTTAAATTCGTTGAGTAGTTCTCGCAGTTGAAGAAAAACGTAAAATAATTAATAATCATGGATATTTCGGCCTTTAAAATTTAATATGACAAAATTTTAAAGGCAGAAATATCCATGATTATTAATTATTTTTACATTTTTCTTTCAACTGCGAGAACTAATCACTAACTAGACGTGAATTTAAATTCTTTACTTGCCAATACTTGTTTAGTTACCCAGATTAAAGCCGAAACAAAATGTATGAAAATGGACCTTGAGGTATCGCCTTAAGTAGTTTTATTTAAAAAATAATCAATTATTTCTGAATAGGTGGGTATAGTCAGCCCCGAAAGTAGCTTAAAAAAATTATAATTTCAAATCGCCTGTACACAATTTAATAGTTCTTTTTTGTTTGAAGTAAATCAAATCTCTTGCAAATTAATCTTCTAACGAAAAATATCGGTAAGAACACAAAAGTGTACGCGATTTGACCAGACCACTACCTAACAGAGATTTTTTAATTTATATAACAGAATTTACAAGTTATTGGGCTATAATTCTCCACTTTATAAACTGCCTTTTGACAACTAAACGGATCGTTCGACGTGCCTTCCCGACACATAATGACGCAAGAATTTATCCGCTTGATGCGGTTACCCCGCGGTATTTATAATAGCTGTAATAATTTCACAGAAACTAGCACAAGATGAAATAGACGTATGATATAAAGTGGGTTTTTGAATATTATAACTTAAGGTATAGTTAAGTTGTTCGTATGTGTATGACTAAGGATTTTAATCCTATTAATGGTTATTTTTCATGTTAAACGTCTTGTATATTTTCGTAATTTATATAATGAATTATACAACATACCCACGAATAATACACATGGCATTTCTTACTTTCTGTTTGAGAGATGAATGACTGCAGGTTTAATATTAATATGTAAAAAAATCTAATACTAATAATGAAAATATACCCTTATTTTTTCAGATACTCCACGAAGGTGTCATTCGTGTAATGTTCGCGTGTGTGTGTGACATCGCCCTGTGATCAGCGAGTGCGCGCGAGTGTTGTGCGGATAGTGCGGACGTGCGGACGGGTGCGGACACGTGCGGAGAGTGGAATGCGGAGCGGGTGCGGGCGCGCGGGGCCGGCCCCGCTAGCGAGCGCCATGCTGCCCGCACGCAGCGCCGCGGCGCACCTCGCTCTGCTCCTGTTAACACATATACCGCCACCCGGTAAGTTCTTTCCAAATATAGTTTTTATAGACTCTTGCAGGAGCATCGCTGCAGACGGTGGTAGGGTGGGAACGAATTAGGTATCAAATAGCGGATCCTCGCCCCCCCCCCCCCTCACGCCTTTGCGCAACACAATTTCTTTCTAAACGTACGCGAATCATGCAAACCCCCCAGAGAAACATTAGGAAAAAAAACGGTAGGTTTAACGGTAGGATTCAAGTAATCCCTTCTTTTTTATGTTGGTAACTCTACATTGGTCAATGATATTTTGTGTTTATCATGATTTGTATAGGATTAGACTATCCCATGAAGCGTTGTCGTTGTTTGACGTCAGGGAACAGGTAAGGTGTCGATTGTAAAGACAAAGATAAATTAATTTAACGGTATGCTGTAACGTGATTAAAGTGGAAAAGTTCAGGTGAAAGAAGTACATTAGCCGATGACATTTCATTCTTGAAGAAAAGACACTGAGACAGACAGATTACAGCCTAAATTCATACCATCTGTGAAAATTAAAATTATTTCGAAAATTATTCTACAAATAACATATATTAATCCAACAAACGCAACCATCTCGCTCGCAATTAGTTGAACGACAAACAGTAATCATATTAAGGCGTACAATCCGTCACTCATTTGGCTAAAAGCCCTCATTTAATATACAGCTGCAACATATTAGAGAATGGACGAGTTGGCCGGCTAGTAATTGGCCTGATCTTAATACAGCCTGTGTTAATTATTCTGACAGTGGGTTCCGCCAGTATTCGCACGGATTGCTGGATTTATGATAGAGTTTGGCTAAAAGTATCGTTGAAAACTGGATAATTGGAACCTTCTCGCTGAATCGCGCGTTTATTCCACACGTTTGAGTGTCTATTTGCATTCATAATTCTAAGTGTGTGATTGGTACTTTTATAGGATTTTATTTATTGAGATAGGGTTTTGATCGTGTTAGTTCACTATCTTTTTTAGAAAAGAAAGCATTTACCTAGCAATGAGAGTCATAAGAGTCTCATTTCAAATTCTGGATGTTTTATTAAACTTTCACATACTCAAAATTCACTTTGAAATTAAAATATATACGTGTTGAGTTTTTCTAACTTGGGCTTACATTATAGCTATAAGTTATATTTTAATTTTCATAATCGTAGTGTTCAGTCCGCTGGAAAACCTAATAAATAAATAAACTCCAATAACAATGCACATTGTCCAGATTCGATCAACTCCGACTCGCTTATCGCAAACCATCAAAGCCCGTGCTTACTAAAGCAATAAATATTAACTAAATTGCAAACAATCTTTACAACTTCAGAGATCAAAATAACAGGGGTCATGTAACGAAATAATGTTCAAGATAAATTGAAACGAGTCTGAGAGACAATTTTCTCCAAATACATTAGGGTTGTCACAAAATTACAATGTTACGGCTCGTTACGGCTTATTTCGCAGGAATATTTTATTTCGCACATCGCTAGTCGTCGTTTGTGACTTCGCTTGGAATCTAAATGTAATTATAACTTTATAAAGAGATTGGAGGTTTGAATTTCCTAATTATATAACGATGTTGTGTATGGTGTAGTTGGTTAGAAACAGTAACCTTATGTTGGGTCTTATTCTCTATGATAGTCTCTATGTATATCTCTTATTCTCTAATTTTTTTTTTCATAGTGTTAACTGATAACACGGCCGTGTTACGTAACCTTCGTAAAATTAGCGTGGAATGGAATTCTGTATGCCAATTTCTATTTTCTCAAACGCGATGTTGTGGATAACTTGCTTGCTCGCACTGAAAAAATAAGGTATGACTAAGATTTTTTTAAATTTCGGGTGATACGAACACATACAAAAATAACACAGTGTTGTAGTGACATAGGCGTAAGGGGTTTCTGAGCAGCCCCCCGAAATACTGAATTACTAGTAGTTCGCTGATGCTAGTGCAGTTTCCGAACGTGATAATTGCCAAAGGACTCTTGTACTGCAATGGAAAATATAAACGTGGTGTGTTAGGTTACTTTCTGAATCACTTTGCGTAAAAGATCTTTTTATTAAGGGCTCGTCAAAGTGACTTCACTGCACCTGGATTTAACTGAAGGGAAACCCAAGATAAATGTCAACTGACGAGGAATGAAAGTATACCTTGACTGTCGGCACAATTAGGCCAACCTGCTTCAGCAGCCGAAGCTAGGGCGAGTGTAAAATAAAATACCTTATTTATCACGTGGGCGAACAAAGTTGCATTTATGATACATCAAAACAGTTTATAAGAATAATTATTGTTTCTAAATAACACTTAAAATTACTTATATAATTATGGAAATTTTAAATAGGGATAAAATTCTTAAAGAATACAAGACATAAGGTAAAACAAAGTAGCCAGCTCGGGTTAGTAGGGGGAAATAAAAGGATAACGCGTCGCGTCGCGGTCCTCACCGGTGAGGACATGAGCCCTAGCCTAGCTAACCTACCACCCTTTTACTAGTTGCCTGTGTCAAGAAAGGCGACCGTGAAGAATTAGTCATTGTTCTTCACCGACATCTATTACACAAGTCAACAAAAAAAATTTTTTTTTTGTGTTTCTGTTCTAATGCTTGAATTCTGATTCCAAACATCGAAAAACACTCGGATATCCATTTTTAACTCTTAAAGTTTGCTTTTGTCTGATTTATGTTGATAAGTACGTTTTGAAGATTTTAATTGATTCTCATGAGCAATAGGCGGTAGCATTTTGATCATTTTAATTGCAAATTGTGAATTATGTCCGAACGGCAGTAGTGAGTGTTTACTAGTCTATTACTATTTAAAAAAAGCATATTTGAGTTGTAACAACCGACTTTTATGTCGTACTTAGTTAGAAAATGGCACAAACAGGATGTTGATTAATTCTCTTTTATTTGCGGTGAATTTATTAAAGTAAGAAGCAAAAAATTTGCTTTGGCAACGATTTTGAAGCATTGTGAAGCCTATGACGCTTATTATAACCTCAAAATACTGAATCAAGATAAGAAATGGGTGCCTCACAGTGCTTGTGTTAATTTCAAATTGGAAAATATAATGTGAAATTGAAACCAGTAGTAGAGCCTAAATAAATATTGATGCTACCGTTACATATAAAGTTAGGGCTAATGAAGCAATTTGTGTAAGCTCTAGATCATAATTCTGAAGCTATTGAATATTTAAAGAGATATTTTACAAATTATCTGAAGCTAAAGTTAAAACTGGTATTTGAGTTGGACCACAAATAAAACAAATAATGAGCAGCAATGATTTCACAAAATTCCTTATTGCTCATGAAAAATAATCCTGGAAGCGTCTGAAAGCAGTAGTCAATTGTTTTTGGAAATCACAGAGTCGACAATTATGAAGAGTTCATTGAAACTATGCTTGAAAGTTTTAAATTGATGGGCTGCAGAATGTCCCATAAACTCCATATGCTACATGCTCACCTGGACAAATTTAAAGATAATATGGGTGCCTATTCAGAGGAGCAGGGAGAACGTTTTTACCAAGATCTGATGGACTTTGAACGACATTACCAAGGGCAGTACAACGAGAGTATGATGGGAGATTACATTTGGGGATTAATACGCACACAAACATAAAAGATCCATTAAAAAAAATCATTTTTGACCATGATTTTTTGTTATTTTCTATTTGTTTGCTATTATTAGTCATAATTCTTGTATAAAAAAGACTTTGATGTTCAATAAAACTTTTTTTATCGTAATTTTAAATAAAATTACAGAGAAAGTATAAAAATTTGTATGTGTTTTTTGAAACTCAGTAAAATTGCTCTAGTTTCTACAACAGCAAACTTTGATCGGAACAGTTATTTTTTTATTTATTTGTAACGTAGGAGAAACCAAAATTTCACATTCAGGAGCCAGACTCAAAAATCGTGTTGACCGGTGTTATAGAGAAAAAAAAATATTGACGGGAAAAGAAGAGGGCAAGTGCCCTCGTGGGAGACCATCGGCTTAATGGAGTGAACTAATCACTAAACCTTTGCAACTCAAGCATGATGCAATTCACGCCGCCGATGATAGAACCAGATGGAGCGCGCTTAGAGACTCCATAGACTCAGCCTACTGCGGTCACGATCTTCAGCATTGAGGGAACGACAGGATGGGTTGATTATAGAGAATAAGTGACAGCTCTTTTGTTACCATTTTATATTAAAGTTCTATATGACACTTAGCAACTTACATTTAATGGTCTACTGATCAAAAGTAATAGGTCTACACCGAAGTAACTCGCCATGAAAATTCAATTGTTTTCTCAAATATTGAGCACTCCTGTCTCAAGATTTATTATAAAAACATTGCAAATGGATACATTATAATATTTCAGCCTTTTACAAGCAATAAAATATTTTTATGATTACTTAAACGCTTTCAATGTTTGTCAATAATAAACCTTTGTACTTAGTAAAAATTATAAGCGAATTATATGTTTGTATGTCGGGAGACCTATTTAAACACACGGCAGTTTATGCATGTAACATTTATCATGATTTATTTGCATAAATAAATCATGATAAATGACAGAGGAAATTTCAAAACAAAATTCGTAAAAAGGCTCCATACGTGTATAGCCTTGTGCTAACTATTTATTTGATCTGATTTATCGTTCATTAAATAATATGAATGTGACCTTTTAGTGTGATCCGTTCCCCTTCATACCTGACACGGGAAGACAATAATTATTATGTGATAAAATCCCTTTAAAATAAGATCATAGGTATATTTTATATATATTTGGATCATAATCGAAATTGAATATCTTTCCTAAGCAGGTTCCTTCACTAACCATATATAACTATATATAGTAAAATTATGCAATAATTTTATAAATTTCTTTGATGAAAACTCGCCTTTTTACGTCTGGGACTTTTTTTTTGGTAGCATCGAAAAAAAATCGCACAGGCATAGATAATGGTGTGCGCTAGCCTTTAAGTAAAATTTTAAAACCATCTATAAACGTCAGTGTTTGAAAAAAACATTATTAAATCATTATCACTTGGTTTTTATATTGCGCAGTAGTTTTTTTCGATGAAATCACTTAAATATGGATTCTGTGAAACCGTGTTTACGTTCAAAAATTGAAACAAACTTCACACTTTAGTCACTTAACGTGTTATCGAAGAAATAACAAAAACTGCAAAATGTTAGCTCGCATCGTTGTGCCAATCAATCATCGTTATGAGTTTCGAAATATTCACATGAAAAAGATTATTTCGAAAATACTTTAAGTTTTGATGTTTAAAGTTTGCACACGTTAGACAGATCAATAGTGTAGTTGACGACTTTTTTAAATACATTTATCAAAAATGTATTTCATTTAAAATCTATCGGGAAAAGAATTTTCAAAATCATTATCACCACGCTCCCACTTTTGCTCACAATATGTCAAATATACTTTATTTTTCAACCAACCTTTATACTGATTTTACAGAAGATAATTTTTTTTAAATTATTTTCTGGTACTTATAAAATTTTAAATTAATTTAAAAATAGGAAGCTACCCTATTAATGGAACAAAATAAAAATGTATCATGTAGGCATATAAGGCTAGTGGCAATGGGCAGGGCACATAGCTCATAGAACTGATAATATATTGTGCACCAAGTTATCATGTGGCGATTATGTGCCGACATTCGTAACGTTGGACGTTCTCCTACAAGGTGGACAGACAACCTCGCAAAGGGCGCAAATATTAATAAATAAAAATTGCAGGATGAAGCCCTCTTCTAACATGTTGGTCTGGAAATCATCATCATTTCAGCCGGGAATCGTCCAATGCTGGACATAGGCCTCCCCCATTGAGCGCCACAGGGACCGGTTCTGGGCCGCCTCCATCCATCGGACTCCGGCGAACCTCACCAGATCGTCGGTCCATCTCGTGGGGGGCCTGACTAAGCTGGAAATATTTAGGGTTTACAATAAACTTCCAAAAAAACAAAAAAAAAATGATACCATAACTTCACTACTCTAGCATTTCAATAAAACAGACTTGTCGCATCAAACGCATTCAATTCATAAAATTCATTTGAATTACATATCGACCGAGCCGATCATTTCGGTGATCAGTCCCTAGGGAGGTGCCGGCGGGCAAGGGAGGGCTTCCCCGTTAATTACCCTAGTTATAGCCTGTCGCAAGTTTAATTAGCATCAGATGCATTAATAAATCGAATAGCAATTAACGGCTGATAGTTGGCTAATTCGGTAATGGTTAGCTTTGTCGCTATGAGAGATCCTCGAATGGAGTGAGCCATCGCCTGCGTATTGTTTCAAGGGGTGTTGAGATAATTATTGTTGGTATTACACTAAATGTCGGCTAAGATCAGGGCTGGTAATTGCCCGAGATGATGCAGGTAAGTTTTGTGTAAAAAATCCGTTGAGAGAGATTAATAAAATGTACTAATGAAGTTTTTAAATAAACAAGTTTCTTCAATCGACGAAAATAGATTAAATATTTTTTCAAATTGAAAACTGCCAAAATCCTCAAATATCTTAAAACGGTAACTGTATTGAGTTTCCGAAATCAAAAATAGAATTTTAAAATAATTCAGAATTCATATTTCGATTTACTATGAATTTCATCTATGTAAGAGTATTTAATTTCAATAAAAAATAATTCTTTCAGGAAATAAAATATTGTTGTTAACAAGACGGAGTAATTTCAGGGAACCGGGATAATCGTTTTGCCCGTGTCTATTTCCTCTGGAATAAGCAGGCGTATTCACAAAATTCAGAAATTCATCTCACATTTAACAAAATATACTGTATTGTACAGTATATTTTACCAAATGATGATATTAACAATTTGCTTATTCAATGATAAGCGGCAAAAGCATTGCGTAGTGGAAGATACTGCGGTATAAGATGCTACGTCTTATAAAGAAGTTTATGATCCAGTAATACTTTTTAATTTTACTGGTGGTAGGTTATATTTTATGTCCGCCCGGATAGCGACCACCGTACACATGGTGTTAAAACCCACCATAGTGGGCCACGTGTGTCGCGTTCCGGGATCAGCCTGTGTATATTCGGTTCCAACAGGCCATAATTGTGTCGATTGTCGAAGGGTAATTATCTCTCCTCAGTCGACATTTATTGGACCCCACTCCACTTACTATTAGATGCAGTGGGGACACTTTACCCTGCCCTATAAAAAAAGAAAAACAAAACTTGGTATGATGTTGCTACTGTTTTTGGGCGGTTTTATCGCTTACCATCAGGTGAAGGGCGTGTCTGTCTCGTCATAGCGCAATAAAAATATAGACAATGCAGATCTAGACGACCTGAGACCAATTATACCAATGAGACCAATTATAGAACCAATTCACGTTTATATACTACAATAACAAAGGAATACCTAATACCAAGAATAATAACAGAAAAGAATGATAATATTTATACTCCACGCGGAAAATATGATATGGCCTTAAAATGCGAATAAC